>NW_006399874.1:6815948-6845456 GCF_000299155.1 Elephantulus edwardii
CGGTGACTGGAGTAATCGGGATGGGTGTGTCAGAGGCGGTGCGGTTGGCGCAGGATAGAGCAGGGTTTAGAGCTGTTGTGCATAGGGTCGGTATGAGTCGGAAACGACTCGATGGCACATAACAACAACAACAATAGCATCAATGTTTTTGTAAAATATTATGTTTTTGTACATGTGGAAAGGGTTAACCACAACTTCATTGATTTTATGTGGTAAATTAACACTTTTAAACTTTTTACATTGTGTTTAATTTATGTACATTATGTTTGATTTATATACATTGTATTTTATGCAGTTTTTTGTTTACATAGTATTTCTTACATTCATATGCATTCTATTTTATATAATTTATTACTGTTAATCTATGCCCATTATTACTTCATCTTTTCTAGTTCTTATGGATTCTTTCCTATTCTTTTACTCTCCCCCACCCCCTCTCCCTCTCATCCTCCCAGTAAACTCTGCTGTCTTAGTGATTTCTGCTCTTCTTCTTTTTCTGCTCTTATCCCCTTCTCCTTTTGGACATTTCTACACATCTTATAATTAATTTTCTATTTTTACAATAAAACATTCTTATGAAGTATTTGTCCTTATTAGACTGAGTTAGTTCACTCAGCATAATGTTCTCTAGACTCTCCTATATTACATATTTTATTGTTGTTCCTTAATGCTGCATAGTATCCCATTATGTGAATACACCAGATCTTCTCAGTCATTTTGTTTATTGATGTGCATTGGGCTGTTTCCATTTACTTGCAATTGTGAATAATGCTGCTATGAACATAGGTGTACATGTCTCCATTGTGTCTCAATTTTAATTTCTTTTGCTGTATTCCTAGCAGTGGTGTAGTCATAAGAGATTTCTATATTCAGCTTTCCCCCCTTCCACTTTATTTTTATTTTATATTGGTTTGCATACAAAATCCATATACATTGCTTATCATTAATGTACATTGCATTTCACATATTCTTGTATTCACTTTCTGTTTCAAATGATCACTCATGTACATTGTGTTTTATAGTGTTAATTAATCTATGATTAGATCAAACCATTGATCTATGCCTACTACTAGCTTGTCTTTTCAGGTCCCCATTGGATCTTTCCTAATTCCTCCCCGATTCATCAAATTTTGTTATTTTAGCAATTTCTTCCCCTTGCCCACCTTCCCTTCCCCTTTTAGACTTTTATCCACATCTTACTAGTTATTTCTATTCTTAAAACACCGGTCTTATGTAGTATTTGTCCTAATGAGACTGAGTTAACTCAAAATAATGCTTTCTGTATTCTCTAGTGTTATATAGTATTTTACAAAATTGTTTCTCCTTAGTGCTGCATAGTGTTTCATAGTGTGAATGTACCATGATTTCTTAGTCCATTCATTGTAGACATTTGGCCTGTTTCCATTCCCTTGATCTTGTGAATAATGCTGTTATGCACATAGGTGTACAAATTTCCGTTTGTGTTTCAGTTCTGTTTTCCTTTGGGGTCTGTTCTCTGCATTGCAGTAGCTGGGTCATGTGGAATTTCTATGTTCAGCTTTTTAAGGAAATGCCATTTTGCCTTCCAGAGTGGTTGTACCATTTTTATAATCCCACCAGCAGTGCATGGTAATTCCAATCTCCTCACGTCCCCTCCACTCTTACTGCTTCCTATTCTGTTAAACTTTGATACTGCTGCTGGGATGAAATGGTGTCTCATTGTTGTTTTGATTTGCATCTCTGATTGCCGGTGATTTTGAGCATTTCTTCAAGTGTTTATTGGCCATCTGAATGTCTTTCCTTGTGAAAAGTCTTTTCATGCCTTTTGCCCATTTTTTTTATTGGGTTATCAGTCTCTTCTTGTGGAGGTCCTTTAGTCTGTATATTTTGATATGAGACTCTTGTCTGAGATGCCATTTCCAAATTTTTTTCCCAGTCTGTAGGTTTTCTTTTCTTTTTACCCTATTGGGAAACATTATTTTTGCATGCAGCGACTTAATTTTTAGAAGGTACCATTCGTTGATTTTATCCTCTCTTAGTTGTGAATTTCTGGCTGTATTTACAAGCCTATTTATCCATAGGCAAGGGCTTTTATAGTTTTAGTTTTTACCCCTAGGTCTCTGATCCACTTTGAGTTGATTTTTATATATGGTATGAGCTTTGGGTCCTTTTTCAGTTTTCTGCAAATAGATATCCAGTTTTATCAGCACTGTTTTAGTAAAGAGATTATTGATTCCCCATTTAATAGGGGAATTTTGTAGGTAGATGGGTTAATTTCTGGGTCCTTGATTCTATTCCGTTGGTCTGTCACTGTACTAATACTGTGCTTTTTTTGCCTACTCTGGCTGGTAGGAGGTATTGAGATCACGGAATGCTGTGCTGCTTCCCACTTCATTTTTATTTTTCAGAAGAGCTTTACTTATTATTTGAGGTCTCTTTCCTTTACAAATAAACCTGCCAGTTGCCTTTGGCATCTGTATTGGAATTGTGTTGTTAAACATGAATATTGTTTTTGGTAGGATTGTCATTGTTAAGTCTTCCTATCCATGAACAGGGAATATTTTTCCATTTAATTATGTCTTTTATTGTTTCTAGTTATGTTTATTCCTAGTATTTCATCTTGTTGATTATTGTCAATGATACTATTTTCTTATTGTCCTTTTCTGTGCTTTCTTACAGTAGAGAAAGAACTGATTTTGTATATTGATATTGACACTCTACTAAATTGGCTTAATAGGTAGTAGGTCTAACGAGTTTTATTTGTAACATCATTCAGGTTCTCTGTGTACACTATCATATCATCTGCATATAGTGAGAGTTTTACTGTCTCTACCAATTTGGATGCCACTTAATTCCCTTTTTTGTCTTATTTTCCTAGCAAGTACTTCCAATACAATATTGATAGAAGAGGTGATAGTGGACATCTGATCCCTGTTAACACGGGGAATGCCTTTAGTTTTTCTCCATTAAGAAGGGTATTGGCTCTTGGTTTTCCATATATGGTTTCCACTATGTCGAGGGAATTTCCCTCTATTCCTGTTTTGTTGAGTGTTTTAATTAGAAGCGTTGTTGAATTTTATTGAAGGCCTTTTCTGTATCAATTGATAGGATCATGTGGTTCTTTGCCTAGATGTAGTCAATTACGTTTACCCTCTTTTTGTGCTGAACCATACTTGCATACATTCCTGTTATGAATCTCACTTTGTCGTGGTGAATTGTGAGTTTGACTTTTTTTGTTTTGCTTGTTTTTTGGATTCTTTTAAACTATTATATTTTATTGGCCAAGACTTTTTATTAAGGATTTGCATCAATATTTGTGAGAGATACTGGTCTATAGTTTTGTTTTCTTTTTTTTTTTTTGGTAATCTGTCAGGGTTATGCTTTCTTCATAGATTGACTCTGGGAATGTTGTTTCTTTTTCTATTTTTAAAAGTAATTTAAGTAGAATTGCTGGTAGTTTGTTTCTGAATGTGTGGTAAATTTACTCATGAAGCTGATTTGGCCAGGGATTTTTTTTTTTTTATAATGTTCAAAATTTTATTACTTGCTCTTCATCTGAATTTTTAGTGAAAATTCTTAGTCATTATTATTTTAAAATTTCCTTCTCTGGAATTAAAATATATTATGAATCTCAGTCTTGTATGATACATCTTATCACATATTCTCTGTTCTTTTCGAATTATAAATTCTTTCTTTTGAACTAGTTCTTAGTATGTTTTGCTTCTATTGTTTTGCCATTGGGTTTATTGTTTTTTGTTGTTAATATCTAGAAATTCTACTTAGTTCAATTTCAGATTATCCATGATGTTGTTTGGTTTCATTTTTTAAATAAATTTCAATTTCTTATAGATATTTTAAATTTTGTTGCTCTTTCTCTAAAATTTTCATTTACTTTCCATCATCTGTGAGTTCCAGTGTTTAAGATCTGTGTGGGCCTTTTTCTGCTGACTTTTTTTTTTTTTTGTTTCTCAGTCATGTTGCCTTGTGTCTGGTTATTGCCCTCACACTGTTTTTTTAGGGTCATTTTCAGGATGAATGTGATTTCCTTTGCAGGCAGGAAATCTTCTACTATTTCTGTCTCATTCACACTGTATGTACCTGAAGTTGCCTAGAAATTTTTCCTTTTTTTGCTCTAATGTGAGTACAGCATTATTTTTTTTTTAAATTCTCATAGAGTTGAAATTATATGGCAGGTTATAGCTGGTGTCTTGCTTTATGTTCATTAGTGTTCATAGAGTTTTTAAAAGCCTGTTATTTAGGAAGTAGATTGCCAATCCTGATTCTTAATCATCCTGATTCTTAATCTGTCTTAATCAGAGAACTCCACCAAAACCTGTCCATAATGGAAAGCCCTTTTGGTACTTGATACACCATTGGCACAGATTTCAGTATCACAGCAATCTCAAGTAATATCAGTACAGCAAACTGACATACAAGTGCTGCACCACTTCCTGTAGGATCCTGATGTCTTATAGACCCTAATTCTTGTTTGGTGCCACCTTGCCTCTGGGACTAAGCATCTGAGAGCAAGTGTGGAACATTGGACCCTCAGAGCAGAAGTGGCTTTTGTTCTCTTGAGTTTAGGCTTTTCTCAGAATTTGGTATGGCAGTTTCCCTGTTTATTTCAAAATGTTTAATGCTCTTCAATTAAAAAATATTTTGCCTAATATTTTTATGCCTTTCTGTGGAGATTCTATCTGAATAATCTAAATCAGAAACTGCTAATGGCTCCTGGGCTAAAGGCCAAGAGCTTGCATCTGCTCAGTTTTGTTGGGATTGTTAATGCGAAACTTCCCTTCTTGCCCTGCACCTTGTAGCCTCTGTCAGGATAGAATATTGAGCTGGTAAGATGATGATGACTCTCAATTTTTTTTTAAAGGTAAAATTGTTTCTCAGATTGTTAGAGCAAATTAATAAAGAGAAGCAGATTTCTTTTAATTTATTTAACTACTTATGTGCTTATCTGGAGAAAACCGTCTTAGGGGAAACTAATTAAGGTACTGCCAGCCATACTTTCATCCAGGCATGATCCTCAGTTATCTTTAACTTTTTTGTGCTTCCGTCACACCTGTTTTATTGCTCAGATTTTCTTTCCTAGGATTACCATAGCATTTGATCTAAGTGGTGTGCCCTCTTAACTAGTCTTAATTTTAAGCAGTGTAATGACAGGGCTACAAGCATCAAGCTGGCATTGTCTGATTTCACTAACCCTACCGAGGGAAGAGACCTTATCCATAATATTAATAATACAAAACATTGCAGGAGATCAAGCATACCCTCACACTCTCACACCATTTTCTGTTAGTTCTAACACACACTGTACTCTCTGGGCTTTCACTGCTCTGCTTCTTGCTCCCCTTATCTGGAGCAGTGGCTCCACAAAACATTTTCGTAATGATGAGGTTTATTAGAGAAGTTAACAGTTAACAATTCAGGTACAAAACGGGTATGATTCCTCCATTAGGGCAGCTTCTCAGGCATGTTCGCAAGCCTTCACAACTCTTTTGTAGTTGTTAGGTTTCTTCAAATAGACTGTGATATGTAGTAATTGAAATTAAAGATGCTTACAGTGACCAGAAAGTGATAAAATGATTAGCTTGTGTTGTTGTTGTTGCTGGTAGGTGCCATCATGCCAACTGTGACTGATAAAGAACCTATCAATGACCGACCTGAATCTTATCCTGTCCTGTGTCATCCTTATAATTTATGCTCAAGACCATTGCTTAGTCCTCGTGTCAGTCCATTTTTGCTGACCCTGAACCTTCCCAGGATAATGACTTTTTCCAAGGACTGGTCCCTCCTGACAATATGCCCAAAGTATATGAGATGAAGTTTCACCACCTCTAAAGAGTACCTGAGAGGGTTGCATATCTTTGAGGACAGACTTGTTTGTTCTTTTGGCAGTCCATGGTATATCCAATACACTTACACAGCACCACAATTTAAAGGCATCAATGCTTCTTTGTCCTCCCAATTTTTGGATCTGTAGGAAGCAATTGAAAATACCATTGCTTAGATCAGTTGACCTTGGTCTTTAAACAAATATCCTTGCTGTTTAGCATTTTGGAGAGGTCTTTGACAGCAGATTTTCCCCAGCAACATGTGTTTTGATTTCTTGCTTGCTGTTACCCTAAGTGTTGAATCTGGATCAAGTAAGATGAAATCGTTGAAAACTTCAGTCTTTTCTCCATCAGTTATAGGGTTGGAGATCTCTAGTGGCATAGTGGTAAGAAAATGTGCTGCTATCTCACAGGCAGGTGGTTTGAATCCGTTAGCTACTCTGCTGAAGAAAAATGGACAGTCTGCTCTCATGTGATTTATAGTCTCTGAAAACTTGATGGAGGGTCATCTGTGAGTCAGTGCTGACTTAAAAATACTTAACAACAGCAACACTGTAACAACAACAGCATTATAATACTATCTTTAAGTTCAGTGGTAGTGATTTTTTTTGGATTGAGTTGTAATCCATATTGAAGGCATTTGTTATTATTAAGTGCCATTGAGTTGTAGACAACTCCTAGCAACTAACTATATGAATGAAAGATCTGAACACTTGTATAACTTTCATCATTTCTCTAAGTTGATAGAATTTCCGGAGATAAGTTATTTTGGAAGTGGATGCCACTCCTGGTTACAATTGTGTTTTAATCTGGAAGCTCCACCAAACACTGTCTACTACCATGGGTAACCATTATCACATTTGACACATCAATGTTACAGTGTTTAGCACCACAACAACTGCAAGTTAACCTCTGTGTAGAAAATTGACAGTCCAGTGCTATACCACTTAGAAGAATGTTTGACCTAAAACAATTGAAACCAGCCTGAGGGCCAGAGGCCCAAGGGCCCAAACCTTTTCAAATAGGAGGCCAAATCCAATCACCTCACACCCAATTTCGAGCAAACATTTCACACCAAAGCCTGAACCAAAGCAGAAAACACACCTTAGTGGAATCTGGTTGCTCCACTCATCTTTCCAAACTGGATTCCCGTTGGAGGCAGTAGTTTCTGATATTTTTTAGTAAATGCTTCAAGTCTTCTCTTTCTGCAAGCAAGGTTCCATCACCTGTATGGCACAGGTTATTGGTGAATTTCCTCCCAATCCTTATGCCAAAATTATTTTTCATGTAGTCCAGGTTCTCAAATTATTTGCTCAGCATACAGATTTAATAGGTATGGAGAAAGAATACATCTCCGACACACCCCTTATCTGATTTTAAGTCATGTGGAATTCTGTTGTTCTATTTGGACTTGTTTTTGGTCTATGTATAGGTTTCACGTAAGCACAGTGATATGTTCTGGAAATTCCATTCTTAGCATTATACATCATTTGTTATGATCTATATAGTCAAGCAGGAGTGGCATCCACTTTCATAACCGGAAACCCTGTGAACCTGGAGAAAGGATGAAAGTCATACACTCAAGTGTCGAGGATTTTCGTTCATAGGGTCACTATGAGTCGCCTACGACTCCATGGCACTTAACAACAACAACAACATATAGTCAAATGCCTTAGCATAATCAACAAAATACAGATCTCTTTTTGTTATTCTTTTATTTCAGCCAAGATACATCTGACCCTAGCTCTTCAGTAAGCCTGGTGAATATCTGGCTCAAAAGGAGTTACTGTCCTCTCTTTCATGAAGATATCCAAATTTCTGTTTTCTGCCTCTGAACTTGCTCAGTTTAAGCCTGGTGAGATGACAAAATTGACCAATTCATTTATAGTCCACACATCTTATTTGCACATTCCCACCCATAAGCAGAGTTTACCTCATTGGTTTTAGCCTAGTTCTACCCACTCATGTAAGGGAACTCTGGTGGCCTAGTGGCAAGAAAGCACGCTGCAATACCTAAGGCATATAGTTCAAGGTTACCAGTTGCTCCTTGGTAGAAGGATGAGCAATCTCCTCCAGTGTGATTAACTGCCTTTGAAAACCCACTAGAGGATCAGCTGTGGGTTGGTTCCGACTCTGTGGTACACATGATAACAATACCCACTCATGTGGTAGAAGTCAAAGCCAATGGCTAAGAAAACCATTTTCAACAATCAGTCTATTTTATCACAAACAAAAATGAACATTTTTACATGTGTAAATGTTCATTTCTTTGAGTTACCTATTTTTATCATTTATTGTATTTTGAACTTTTTAAATGATTACATAAATTATTTAGTATAGTTATTAAACCTTCACCATATTTGGCTCTACCACTACTTCTATAACTATCTTATTCCTGTACTGTTTATAGGGTTTTCAGAGGCCTGTTATTTAAGAAGGGGATGGCCAGTCCCGCTTCCTAATCTTTTTTAATCTGGGATCTCTACTAAAACCTGTCCTCCATGGATAACCCATGTAGCATTTGACACACAAGTGGCATAGTTTTCAGTATCACAGCAACCCACAAGTTATCTCAGTACAGCAAACTGACAAATGCTGTACCAGTGAGAACAATGTTTTCCCCAAACACAACAAAGTGCCAATTTAGTTTGTAACTCTAATAGCAAATCAATCTTAACACGAGGCCCCAATTTAATCAAAACTACCGAACTGCTCACCTCACACCTCATTGTTAGAATCCAGCTGCTTCAGACAAGAGGCAGGCCCCAACAAACTGTTAATCACAAAAGCAGCACAGCACCCCCCCCCCTTCTTGCCCACAACTGATTGCTAATTAAATCAAAGCAACAAGTTTACGCCTGATTATGAATTGAATCAAAACTTCCTACCTTTTAGAATCCAATTGTTTCAAACAAGAATCACTGGACAAGACAGCAGTTAGGGACTTCTCCAAATTATTGAGGAGTAATGATGCCAGTTTGAGGACTAAGGTGTGTCTGATTCACACCGTGGTTTTCTGATCACTTGCTATGCATCTAAGAGCTCAACAGTGAATAAGGATGACAGAAGAAGAATTAATGCTTTTGCACTGTGGTGTTGGAGAAGAACACTGAACATCCCATGGACGGCCAAGAGAACAAACAGATATGTCTTGGAGAGAGTACAGCTGGAGTGCTCTTCAGAGGCAAGAATGATGAGGCTTTACCTCACATACTTTGGGCATGTTGCTAGGAGGGTCTCTTGCTTGGAGAAGGACATGATGCTGGGAAAGGTGCAGGGTTAATGAAAGAGAGGAAGACCCTTGATCAGGTGGATTGATGGGGTGTCTGGTAGAGTAAGCTCTTGTATGTCAGGGAGTATGAGGATGGCTCAGGATAGAACAGAGTTCAGATCTTTTTTCATAGGGTTGCTATTAGTTGTGCTCAGCTCAACAGCACCTAACAGCAACAATTATCAGAGCTGGGGCTGTAATATTAAGTTTAATACATTTATTTCTTCAGGTTCATATTAAGGAGAGTGAAATGTAAATATAAAAAAATGCTTATAGTATAGTACTTGAATACTCTAGAACTGTATATTTAAGAGGAAGCAAAAAGTGTCGTGAAGCTTGGCAGAGGTATATGTTAGGGGCATTAGAAATTTTCCAGGTCGAAAATCATGATATAGAAAACATTTCAAATATGGTAACTATTTATCATATCATAAAAATAAATATCATGATGTGTTATAAGAAATAATGGCAGCTTGTTATGATTTGAGAACAAAGTATTTTTAGGACAGAAAATTGAAGCTAGGAAGAATTCAGAGGCTTGGGGGAAAAAGGACTTTGATGGGGCCAAATAACCAGTAATGGGATAATGACATGATTTAGCAGGAAGGGTAAAGAAATATGATTGTGATATGTGTGTGTGTGCGCGCATGCACGCACACACGCCGCATACTTATGCTTGTGAAGGTGCTTGTGGTGTGGTTGTGAACTGTGCTATATGTTAAAATTAGATCTCTGTTCTCATTTACACTATAGTTAATGTTCTTTACTTCCTTCTCTCCATCTCTGACTCTTGGCATGAGGACAGAGACATTCTGACTGTTTATGGATTATTTGGATAGTTTTCTTCCTCCTTACCTGCTGCTGGTAGACTCAGGAGTGAGTTTTCTTTCTCTGTATCCCATCTCTCTAGGCTTACTGGCTTTATGTTCAGAGCGTTATGTTCTCCTTCAACTGTGTCCTGGAAACCATGGTTTTTCTTCGTTCTAAGTGATGCTTTATTTTCAGATTTTGTGGTAGAATCACTTTACCTACTTTCCCCCTCCCCCAAGCTTTTGCTGTAGTTAAACACTATTATAATTGATTTATGAAGTAGTTCTCTTACTTTTGTTTATATTATCTGTTGGGGTAGTACCTGGATCACAGATGATGCTGAACAAATGTTTGTTGAATGAGATAAATTACCTACTTTTAGAATAAAAATTGTTTTCTTGCTGAAAAGAATATGCTTGAATATAAGTAATTAATCTTTATTTTTAGTTTGAATTTCAACATATTCCTAATGTGATTGTGCTATTAAAAAAAAAGTGGTAATAAAGTAACCAGACGATTGATTTTTACATTGATCAGCTTGGCAGGGTTAGTGAGATAGCAACATACTAATTAGAATGTCAGGATACTAAATTATCATTCATTTTTTAGTTATTAATGTTTTAGATGATTATAAATGACAAAAATTTGTAAATGAAGTAGCATGACATCCTATCAGTTTTGGTTAATTAACAGATCTACATAGTGGTAATTACTTCTGTTTTTATTTCTTCTTTTTCTTGAAGATTTATTGTTTGTTAACAATTTAATGATATTTTCTTCATTTTTCCTATTATATGACTATCTTTTACACTTCCATGACAGAAGAATATTATTGTAAGAATTGGAATGTATATAGAAAAAGTGTTTATAATTAATTTTTTTATTCTTTATAGGTAAATATTCTATTTATTGTTGTTAAGTGCTGTCAAGTTGTGTAAACCCCATAGTGATCTTATGAATAAAAGATCTGGACCCTTTCTTATTTTGTAGAATTTTTACCAACCGGAAACATTTGCGTCCATTGCTCTAGACACTGTATCAGTTCATCTCATTTTGAATTTTCTTCTCTTTTATAACCCTCCACCTTTCTAAACATGATATCCCTTTCCATGTTAATAGTCTTTCCTAGTTGTTGTTGTTATGTGCTGTCGAGTTGCCTACGACTTATAGCGACACTATGTACAGCAACTCTGAACCCTGCTCTGACCTGAGCCAACCTTGTCTCTGACACACCTATACCCACTACTCTAGTCACTGAGTCAATCCATCTCATCGAGGGTCTTCCTGTCTTGCACTGTCCCTCCACCCTCCCAAACATAATGTCCCTCTCTAAGGACTAGTCCCTCTCTAAGGACTAGTCCTTCCATGCAATGTGCCCAACATATGTCAGACAAAGCCTTTGAATCCTTGCTCCCACAGAGAGGTCTGTTTTCACCCTCTCCAGTTTTGTCCACTTAGCTGTCCATAGTATATTAAATACTCTTCTCCAGCACCACAACTCAAAGGCATCAATTCTTCATCCCTAGTCATTGTCCAGCTTTCTGATACATAGCACATAATTGCAAAGACCATGGCCTGGATCAGGCACATCTTAGTGTCCAGACAGACAGTGTTGCTCTTCAGTACTCTGGAGAGAACCCTGACAGCTGACTTTCCCTGATTTAATTCGTCTCTTAATTTCTTGGCTGCTGGTACCAATAGTGTTGACTGTGAAGCACCAAGCAAATGAAAGCTGTTAACAATCTCAAGCTCTTCACTGTCTATCATGATGCTGCCAGTTAGGCCAGTGGTGAGAACTTTTGTTTTCTTGATGTTGATCTTCAATCCATATTGAAGGTTACAGTCCTTGACCTTCTACAGCAAGTGCTTTCCTTGTTACATGTCCAAAATATGTGAGATAAAGCTTCACCATCCTTGCCTCCTAGTAGCACTCTAGTTGCACTTTACCTGAGACACATCTCTTTGTTATTAAAGGTTGTTCGTGGGAGATTCTGCATTCTTCTCCAATACCACAACTTCAGTTGTTCTCCTATCATCGTTGCTCATCGTCTAGCTCTACCAAGCCTAAAACAAAAATCCCATAACCTAAATAAAAACTGAACCCCAAAAGTTACAACAATTATAATTTTACTCTGTCTTATAATTTTGAGGGCCAAGAATTCAGATGAAACTTAGCAAGGCATGTGTTACTTGAATTTATTTGGCAGCTTATTCATCACAGTATCACATTTCTGGTATTTCCATGAAGATACCTTGAATAGTAGTGATGAGGTATCTTCATGGATAGTGATAACTTCAGACAGTATGGGTAGATTTCTTCTTGGTGATACAGGACTCCAAGAGATCAATGCAGAAGCTGTCAGTCCTCTTGAAGATGAAACCTCGATCTGGCATAGCATTACTTGCACCATATTCTATTGATCCTAGAAGTCACAGGCTTCAATCATTTCTCTATCTATCATGATGCTTCTTTTCGGTCCAGTGGTGAGAATTTTTGTTTTCATGATTTTGAAATGTAATCTATATTGAAGGCTGTACTCTTTGATCTTCTGCAGCAAGTGCTTCAAGACCTTATCACTTTCAGCAAGCAAAGGTTTGTCATCTTAGTATAATGCAAGTTGTTGATGAGTCTTCCTCCAATCCTGATGCTACATTCTTCCTCATAAAGTCCAACTCCTTCAATGATCTGTTCTGTATATAGATTGACAAGGTATGGAAACAGGACACATCCCTGACCCAATCTTTTCTCGATTTTGAACATTCAGTATTTCTTTGCTTTGTTCTGATGACTCTTTTCTGATCCAGGTATAGGTTTCACATGAGTACAATCAGATGTTGTGAGATTCTCATTGTTCTCAAGGTTAGCTGTAATTTGTTGTGATCCACACTTTCAAATGCCTTTGCATAGTCAATGAAACACAGGTAGATATTCTACTTTCAGCCAAGATCCATCTGACATTGGCCATAATGTCCCTAGTGCCATATCTTCTTCTCATGTATGGATAATCTTCAGCAGGATTTTGCTTGCATGTGAAATTATTTGATGTTTTCTGCACTCTTTTGGGTAGTCTTTTATTTTTTGAATGTGTGTAAATATGGAACTCTTCCAGTCTGTTGGCCAGGTAGTTCTGTTTCAGATTTCTTGCCACAACCTGGCTAGCACATCTGGGGCAGCATCCGTTTGCTGAAATATGTCACTTGATACTCCATCCATTCCTGTGGCCTTATTTTTTGTGAATTCCTTCAGAGCAGATTTAATTTTCCTCATTCATCACCATTGCCTCTTTTTTTTTTAAATAGTAAGATAGTAAAGATACATTTTTAGAAATTTATATCCCTAAAGAGCAGACCTCTTTCCTTGAAAGGAAATATGGAGGACAGAGGCCCACCATTGCCTCTTGATCATATGGTGTTTCATAAAATTCTTCTGTATCAATCAAATCTTTTTTGTATAGTGATTCTGTTTACTCCTTCTATCTTTTGATACTTCCTGGGAGGCTGGGCTGTATGAGGAGAGGTGTGGCATCAGGATTGGTAGAAGATTCATCTGCGTTATGCAGATGACACAATCCTGCTTGCTGAAACTGAAGAGGACCTGAAGTGCTTGCTGCAGAAGGTCAAGAACTGTAGCCTTCAAAATGATTTGAGGCTCAATATCAAGAAGACAAAAATTCTCACCACTATGCCAATTGGCAGCGTCAGGAAGGATGGTGAAGAGATTGAGATTGTTAACAACTTTAGTTTCCTTGGCTCCACAGTCAATACTCTTGGCACCAGCAGCCAGGAAATTAAAAAGAAAAAATGTATTGCGATGAGAAAGTCTGCTCTTAGGGCCCTCTCCAAGAGCAATGGTATCACTCTGGAGACTAAGGTGTGCCAGATACAGGCCATGGTCTTTGCAATCACTTGCTATGCACCTGAGAGCTGGACAAGGACTAGGGAAAACAAGTAGAATTGATTGATGTCTTTGAACTGTGGTGTTGGAGAAGAGTAGTGAATATACCATGGACAGCTAAGAAAACAAACAGGTTCATCCTAGAGAGGGTCAAAACAGACTACTCCTTGGAGGTAAGGTTTCTGAAGCTTCATCTGACATTCTTTGGACATGTTGCAAGGAGGGACCAATCCTTGGAGAAAGATGTCATGCTTGGGAGGATGGAGGGACAGCGCAGGAGGGCAAGAGCCCTATGAGGTAGATTGATTTAGTGACTAGGGTATTTGGGGTAGGTGTGTCGGAGACAATGAGACTGGCACAGGATAGAGCAGGGTTGTACATAGGGTCGCTATGAGTTGCAGGCAACTTGATGGCACGTGACAACAACAGTAATATCATCCTTAACTGTTGTAATTCTAGACTTGAGTTTGTTCTTCAGTTTCTTCAACTTAAGAAATGTCAAACAAGTTTGTTCCTTTTGATTTACTGACTTAAGCTCTTTGTATACTTCATTAGAATGCCTTCCCAAGCTGTCCTTTGAAATCTTCTGTTTAGCTCCTTAACTTCCTGATATCTTCCCTTTGTTTTGGCTTCTTGGCATTCTAGTACAATATTCAGAGTCTCTTCTGACAGCCATCTTGGTCTTTCTTTCTTCCATCTTTGTAATGACCGTATTCCTTCTTCATGGATAATGTTCTTATATCCTCCCACAGCTCATCTGATCCTCTCATTCAAACCTTCAAAGTTGTACCTAAGATGGTTTTTAACCTCAGATGGGATAGACTGAAGGTCAAATTTTGGTTCTTGTGGATTTTTTTTTTAAGCTTCCACTTGAACTTGCATATGAGTAGTTAATAGTCTGTTCCACAGTCAGCACTTGGCCTTGTTTTCACTGCTGATATGGAGCTGCTCCAGTGTTTCTTTCCACAGAGGTAATTGATCCTGATTTCTGTATAGACCATCAGGTGAGGTCCATGTGTATAGTTTTTCTTTATTCTGTTTGGACAGCTGCCTCTTAGTATGTAAATAGGCTTGTCCTGAGTTCAATAAAGTGTTCTGAGATACCCATTACTTTCAATGTTATCCATAATTGGTTCTGATCCATATAGTCAAATGCCTTTTTTCTAGTCAATAAATCATAAGTAAGCATCCTTGTGGCATTCTCTGCTTTCTGCCAAGATCCTTCTGATATTAGCAGTAATATCCCTCCTACCTCTTTTGAGTCCAGCTTAAATATTTAGTAGGTCTCCCAGATAGCTTGTTTTTTTAATTTAATTTTTTAAAAATTTGTGTGTATACCATCAAATTGGATCTGACTGGTGTACAGGAGTAGATTGCCCCTCCTTCTCCAGCAGAGCATCTGGTGGATTCAAACCATGTACCTCTGGGATTGTACATATAGCTAGTTCATAAAATAGCTCTTATATAGATAGCTCTTAAAAGAGTTTAATGCAGGTGGTGTGTTTTTTTTTTTTTTTTAAATCAGTTTAACCTAAACTGTTGTTTTGTTTCAAGAATACTTCAAAGAATGTTTTTGATTTTTTATTTAAAATTTATTTCAGGCCAGTAGTTTCAGAGGTTTATCAAATCTCAGTGGCTCTCTTTCCCCCCTGTTACTGCTTCAGGTTATGCAGTGGTAATGAATGACCTCAAAGTCTTTTTTTTTTTTAATTTATTATTAATTTCAATGAAAATTTACAGAGACTTTGGATTTCCATTCATTCATTGTTGCACTTTTCTTCCCTCCCAAGCTTCCCTCTTAGTATACTACCCTCTTGGAAAAGTAAAAGAAAAATTTTTTCATTGTTTTACAAACCATGTCCACTCCACTATGCAGCCTTCACTCTGGACTCCTGTCATGACAAAAATACCCAATCACATATCCGTTTTAAACAGTTTTCTCCTTCATCTGTTTAAATGCAGTATACATTCTTGATCCCTTCTTTCTCAGCCTTCGCTCACACCCTTCGTCAGTCCCACTTTACATCAGTGGCACTATGCAGAACTTGTCCCTTTGTGACTGAGATATTTCACTCAGCACAATGTCCTCCAAGGTCACCCATTTTGAATAATATGGCATAAGTTCCTTGTTTTTCAATGCATTCTCTATCTATTCGTTTGTTGATGGGCACTTGGGTTGTTTCCAACTCCTTGCTATTGTGAACAAAGTCGCAATAAACATGGGTGTGCATATATCTGCTTAGATGTCAGTGATGGTCTCTTTGGGGTATATTCCCAGTAGTGGAATTGCTGGGTCAAATGATAACTCTATCTTCAACTTTTTGAGAAAGCGCCATACCGCCTCCCACAGTGGTTGCACCATTTTACACTTCTACCAGCAGTGAATAAGGGTTCCAGTTTCTCCACAACCTCGCCAGCATTTGTTGTTTGCTGTTCTGTTAAATTTTGCTATTCTGACTGAGGTGAGATGATATCTCATAGTTGTTTTAAAGTCTATGTTTTATGAAAAGATTTGCTTATTGTTCTCAGTCTCCTGTGTGCTTGTTCTATGTCATTTTGATGCTGGTTGAGTGGCCTCCACCTAGCACCTCACCTTGGTATACCACATACTTGTGAAGCTCTTGCTTGTGAATGACAAAATAACTTGTTCAAATTTCACTGATCAGAACAAATCTCATTGCCATGTTTAAGGTCAATAACTTGTTAAATGATGTCAAGTGCACTCTGACTTTTAACTACCCTGTTTGCAACAAAAGAAAACCTTTTCTAGTGAACAGTAGTACAATCCATGTAGACAACATGTAATCTATTAAGCATTATGGAATGATCCTTTCTTCAGAGCACCCTCTTAGTCTCTTTTTGGTATTCCTAACAAAATGAAACTACACTTCTAATTCTTAGTTTGAATGAAAGCATTAAAATAAAACAAACAAAAACTCAAAACTGCGTGCAGAGAAAATCCTTAATTCCAAGAGTAAGGTAACGTGTAAAACAATATATTATAAAATATAAACATATATAACTTTACCAAAAAGTTAAAATTCCACGAGATTTTTGCTGGACATAAAGATTATGCTCTTATATCATTTGAAACATTCAAGTGCTGACTGGCCCTGGGTATAGATAATAGGAATGTAGATGTGAGTGAATTGTGAATCATGATGGGAAGAGGAGAACATAAAAGTTCAAATGTGCAGAGAGTCTGCTGATTGGAAATTAATCAGTAAAGGTCACACATCTCTAGAATAGCAATCAAAGTAATTCAGGAAATTGTTCCCTTTGGAACCATTTATTTACATCCTTTTTTTTTTTTAGGAAGAGCTCTTTGGTAATGAGTTGCGCTACTAACAACAGCAACTCATTGAGGGAAAGGTGGTCAGTCTCCTTTGTGATTGATAGCCTTTGAAAACACACTGGGATGTATGAGGCGATTCTGACTCGATGGCACACAATTTCAGGAAGATGTTTGTTTTTTGACTCACAGTGCAACCTTATTGTGAGCTGTTGTATTCATAACTAGCTAGCTTTCATCACTTTTTTTAAATCTATTCTAAAGACCAGACCAGTATTAGTTTATGTGATAAAGTGACAAGAGTATAAAAGTGGTTTTAGTTGTAAGAAACAGTTTTTCTCATTCCACCTGAAGAAAAGCTTGGAAAAAGAAACATATTCGGGGAGCTCTGGTGGCCTAGTGGCAAGGAGCTGCAACTACAATCCCAGAGGCGAACGGTTCAAATCCACCAGATGCTCTGCCGGGGAAGGAGGGACAATCTCCTCCTGTACCAGTCAGATCTGATTTAACGGTACACACACACAAAAATAATAAAATTTAAAAAAAAGAAACATATTCATATCTAAGTTACAGATAACAATAATAATATCTAATTCAGAACTAGGTATTATTTTCTTCACTTTACCAGTGAAAAATGTCAGGTGTGAAGAGACTAATTGGCTTGTGTAACATTTGTTGTTGTGAGGTGCCATCGAGTCTCCTGTAACTCAGCAGCTGTGTGTACAACAGCTCTGAAGCCTGCCCTGTCGAGCACCAGTCTCACTAACTCCAACAAATCTATCTTCATTACCCCAGTTATTGTATCAATTTGGGTTTGACAGTTGCTGTGTCATCTGGGATCTTCCTCTCCTGTGTTATCCCTCCACCCTTCTAACTAAGCCTGATGGACCTTTTTTAAGGACCAGTCCCTCCTTGTCATATGACCAAAGTATGTGAGATGGAGTTTCAAAATCCTTGCCTCCAAGGAGAAACAAGGTTTCACCCTATCTAAGACAGACCTGTTTGTTCTCTTAGTGGTCCATGGTGCATTGAATACTCTTCTCCAGCACCACAGCCAAAGGTAACAATTCTTCTTCTGTCATCCTTAGTCATTGTGCAGCTCCCTGATGCATAGCAAGTAATTGTGAAGACCATGGCCTGGATCAGGTGCACTTTAGTCTTTAGACTGACACTGTTGCTCCTCAGTATTCTGGAAAGGCCCCTAGTGGCAGAGTTTCCCAGTGTAATTCATTAGGCTTATGTAATTGCAAAACGATAAGATTTCTTCCTTTATCACAACAAGACATTACTAGGAAACCTTTCATAATCAGAAATGACATAGGGTGAAGAAGCAGTTACTATTAATTTATATGGAAAAGATTTATGTGTATTTTTCAGACCATAAAAACAATCGAAATAACCATAATAATAAAAAATGACCCTCGTGTATAGTACTCCTGGACAGTGTTTAGCACTGTCTGTGTGGCTTGATGCTAAGATGCTGCAGGTACTTCCTGCAGAAGAAGTTTAATGATGCCATTCTAACTGCATAGGGTCTACAATGTTTCTTTAACTACTAGCTGCAAAGGAAACATTGAGAACTAGTTTCACTTTTTGCTTTATTTTTAGAAAACTGAAAATTCAGTACAAAGGTGGTTTGTTTTTTTTTTTGTTGTTGTTAATGAACCTGGTACCAATGAATCTTTGAATGTGAAATGTATTAAAGTTAACTTTTGAAAAGCAGTGCTACTTGTACTTTCACTATGTTCCCTTTTTATAATTCTATTATACTGTTTTTACTCATTTCCATTAAATTCTCTGTTACAAGAAGCAGGAAGCCATTTAATTTTGCTTGATTCTCAGAAGATGAATATTTATCAGGCACGCAGCAGATAACTTCATTTGTGAATTCTGAGATGACAAAATATGCTCATAGTTCTCCCCATGTTTTCAGGGAGCAAGATAGAGTAAAGAAAATGCTCAGTTTCTTAGTTAGAAATTTGAAATAATCATTAACAATTGAAATTAATTAGTAAATTTTCAGATAATCCTGTTTTTTTAAGTGAAAATTTCTTTACTTTTGCTTTTACATTTTAGTTACAGCTTAATAAAGATTTAGAATATGTGTGATAAATGAGTTAACTTTTAAGTTGCTGAGGGTGAAGAGAGAGGAAAATCATGGCATCAGACCCTATGCAGTTAGAATGGCATCATTAAACTTCTTCTGCAGGAAGTACCTGCAGCATCTTAGCATCAAGCCACAACAGACAGTGCTAAACACTGTCCAGGAGTACTATACATGAGGGTCATTTTAGATTATTATGGTTATTGGTGACAGATGGAGGACCTGGAAGAATTAGGGGAGGCCTTGTGGGGACTGAAAAATGGGGCAACAGTGGGCATAGATCAGTGGTGATTAATTTTATAAAACACAGTGTATATGAAGGGAGCTCTGGTGGCCTACCGGCAAGAAGCTGCACTGCATTCCCGACGGTACTCGTTTGAATCCACCAGATGCTCTCCTGGAGAGGGAGGGACAGTCTCCTCCTGTGCCAGTTGGATCCACTTTGATGGTACACAACAAGAGAAAAAAACAAAACCAAGTCAAACTGCAGTGTAAGTGAGTGATCATATGAAATATGTGAATACTGTGTGAATGAAGGAATGTGTGAAACACAATGTTGATGTTTGAAACTCAGTGTAAATAGATTTTGTATGTAAACCAATATAAAATAAAAAAAATCAAAGTTCAAATTTGTATAATATTCCCAGGGTGACCTAGGGACTGCTTATATGTTTGAAGATACTGGTATCTTTGATACTGTAGTAAGTAATTTTGAAAGGACAATGGTAAGATGATTTACTTGGCCTCAGATTCACCTCTTTCAGATCCAGTCATAACCATATGTGTGTATATGTGCATACACACACACATACATACATACACAATTATGATTATCTTTATGAATGGTGAGGTGTACGTTCACTCACTTTCTCAGTGCTGTTGAATTGATCCCAACTAATAATGACCCACCATTGGGCTTCAGAAGGTATATTTTGCCACAGGTGGAAATTGCTCATCTTTTCTCCATGGTAGGTTCCAATATTTTTCCACTGGTAGGTTCAGATCTTGAGAGATGTACAGTCTTTGGGTTATGGGCACACTTTTTAAGTACTATGTCATCAGTGCTCCCCTAATAGATTATTTAATTGAAAAGAAGTATGTTCATTGAATATATTTTAATTTGAAAGGTATTTTGTTTGTATAAATTGGAAATTCAATTAAAAATAATGGAAACATTATGAAGGAATGAAGATTTCTTGTTTCCTGTAGTTGTATGAATTTCTTTCTTTCTTTGTCAATAGCTGTTTAAGAATGACAGCTTGACTGTAAGGTTTGGCTAAATTGCAGCTACTGTCTCTCAAATATTCTTTGCAATGTATATGGTTGTCTCGTTGAATTTTGAGCTTCCCTTCATGGAATGCAAAGTAAAAAGTAAATAATAAAAAAGTCAAGTAAGTAGAGAAGTTAACTGTCAACATTGATAAATGTAAACAAAGAAAAACTAAAACAGAATAATCTGGTGTTATCTCTATTTCTCTAAAAGAAATAGTTGCTGTTGCTAAACCTCAATTTAAACAGTCTAGAATGGGAGTTAATTGTATTTAATTTATGCTTTGACGGTCTCAACATTTTTACCCATAAATCGTTACATGACATCTAGTTGTATTTCATTTTTAATTTTTATCCTATATTTAATAAATAAGGAATTGAGAATAGATATTTCACTTGTTAGTCTTCCTTGAACTGCTTTTGATGCCTCGTGTTTCCTCAACTTCCTTGCCAGATAATATCTCTGTTAATCTTATTTGAAGACTGCATAATATGTAGGTAGTTCACTATTCACTCAGTGCCCATGCTTCTCTGGTGGTCCTAATCCATAGCCACTCTATGGGAGAAAGATGAGTAATCTTGCCCTGTGACATTTAAAGCCTTGGAAAACTACTGCAGCCTCAGTTCAACAGCAGTGAGAGTGATTGAGACACATCCTAGTTTCTGTGGACTTTAATTTGAAATCCAGTTTTATGTCTACTCCTGGTTTT
Organism: Elephantulus edwardii; assembly: GCF_000299155.1. NCBI lineage: Eukaryota > Metazoa > Chordata > Mammalia > Macroscelidea > Macroscelididae > Elephantulus > Elephantulus edwardii. The sequence continues at coordinate 6,837,119 of NW_006399874.1, forward strand.
TTATTTTGTTTAAAACTGTAATAATATCTACTTTGTAGAGCTATTGATAATATTAAATGAGATGTTGTTGTTGTTGCTGTGTACCATCGAGTTGAATTAATCTATAGTGGACCCTGCACTGTGTTTTTAGAAGTAGTAAATCACCCAGGAGGAGATTACCTTATCTTTTCCACAGAGTGGCTGGTGGATTCAAACTGCATACACTTGAATTGACACAGTAATTTAGTCTAATACCAACAACAAAAACAACAGCAACAGTTGGCTGAGCGGTGAACATTTTTGTTTTCTTGATGTTGAGATGGAATCTATATTGAAAGCTATATGTAGTCTTTTATCTTCTGCAACAAGCATTGAAATAAGACTGGGACCCAAAGCATTGCCCCTTCAATTCAGCATTTAACTTTACCCTTAGATAATTCATTTCTAAAGATCACAAACATAAATGGTTGAAAACCATTAAATAACTGAGCAAGAAGTACCATTTTTCTTTTTTTTTAAAAGAAAACACAACAGACATGACAGCATTATTGAAACAGACTCAGTGGTGGGCTGAAGTTATCTCACTTTTATGTGCTGCTGATGATGTTGTTGTTATTTGCTGTCGAGTTAGGTGCCTGTGATTCATGACTGTGTACAACAGCTCTGAACCCTACCCTATCCTGAGATAATCTCATTGTCTCTGACAGACCTAACCCCATCTCTCCAGTCACTGAGTCAATCCATTTTATGGGAGAGGTCTTCATTTCCTGTGCTGTCTCTCCACTCTTCCAAGCATGATGTTCTTCTCCAAGGATTGGTTCCTCCTGGCTATGTGCCCAAAGTATGTGAGATGAAGCTTCAAAATCCTTGTCCACAGGGAGCGGCTTGGTTTCACCCTCTCTAGAGCTGAACTGTTTGCTCTTCTGGCAGGCTTTGTTGTGTTCAATACTCTTTTCCAGCCCCACAACTCAAAGGCATCTATTCTCCTTCTGTCATCCTTAGTCATTGTTCAGCTCTCTGACGCATAGCAAGTAATTGCAAAGACTGTGGCCTGGATCAGGCACACCTTAGTCTCCAGACTGGCATCATTGTTCTTCAGTGCTCTGAAGAGGTCTCTGATAGCAGGCTTTCCCAATGCAATTAGTCTTTTGATTTCCTAACTTCTTGTGCCAAGAGTGTTGATTGTGGAGCTAAGCAAGCTGAAATTGTTAACAGTCTCAATGTGATGGTGCCAGATATATGCACACAGGTTGTTAGAAGCTAACTGAAATAAAGAGGGAATGAGGCACTGGAGGTGTTCCAATCTGAAGAGGATTCATAAGTTAGTAGCAGTTGCACCCGTTTCTTTTACAGTGATGTGAGAATATTAGTGGTAATTACCATGTAATAATAGATTATATATAGTTACTGCTGGATATCCCTGGTACTGTGCTAAAGGCTTTACACAGAATATCTCATTTGATCATTCAAATAACCTATGAGATTCATACTGTTATTGTTTACTCTCTTGAAGATTGTGATGAGGACCTTATCGTTTTACAGTTCCTAGTTAGTGATAATCATTTAATGTTTGTTTTTTTTTGTCCTTAATAATTATTTCAAATGCCTAATGCTGTTGAATCTGACTTAAGACCCATTGCATTACAGAGTAGAACTGCTCCATAGAGTTTTCTTGCCTGTAGTTGTTATAGAAGCTGATTTCTAGACCTTTTCTGTAACACCAATAGGGGGTTCCACCTGCCAACTTTTAAGTTAGAAGCTGTTTGCAAGCTGCTTGCTTTGCACTGCCCCTTGATAAATACTCAGTGGTCAGCAATTAGAGTCCCTGGCTAAGTGCTCAGCTACTCACCGAAAGGTTGGCGTACAGATCCACTCAGAGGAACCTTGGAAGAAAGGTCTGATGATGTGCTGCTGAAAAATCACAACCATTAAAAATAACCCATGGAGCACACTTCTACTATGAAACAGAAAGTCACTGAGAGTCACATTAATTTAACTGCAAATGGGAAAAAAGTCACTAATTAGAAATTAAGTAAATAATGGTCCATCAATCCTGTGTAGTTAGCAAGATAAGAATTATGAAGTGTTTTTAGAAGCTTAGAAAATAATTGGAATTGGGAAAAAGGCAGCATATAAATTAGTATACATGATATAATTGTAACAGTGGAAAATGTATGTGTGGGTAGAAAATTAAATATAAGAAGCAAACATAATAACATTTCTTAAAATGTAATTATGATGAACTTTTCTTTCAATTTTCCCATTAATGTTAATTTGAAAAAAAAACCAAAAAACCACACCACCAAAAACAAACCCAACCAAACACAAGGGAAGAAAAAAGATATTTATTAAAGTGTGAATTCACATTTCTGAAAATTTTAAATAACAGACATATTCCTCCCTGCCTTGCAAACCCTAAATTGTAATGACCTTGAAGGAAAGTTTACAAAGCATATATTTTTTAATCATTCATTCATGTTTTGCTGCATTACTTTAATTACAACTCACAGTGTCTAATCATCCCTTCAGGCTATCTTGTCTTCCCCTTCACATATATTAAAAGCTATAGCTGAGCTTTGAAATATTTTTAGAAAAGTTTGTTTTCTTAGAAGAAAATCAAGATTGCTTCCTTGCTTTTAAGTTCATTATATATTTTGCCAGCAGTGCAAGAAGAGTGCCAGGAAGTGACTACATGGGCAGTAGCAGCTACAAACATAGCTGTAGAAATAGTGTACAGGGGAATTTTTTGTAAAATGTTGCTATTGTTTGGTGCCATCAAATTGAATATGACTAATGGTGACCCTATGAATAACATCTGAACTCAGAGAGAGAAACAGGGAGGGAGAGAGAGAGAATAAGAAGGAGGAGAAAAGTGGGGGAGGAGAGAGACTAGGCCTTCTAGAGCTGGCTGATTTGTATCTCCCTTTTTAAACTGTAAGAGGATACGTTTCTGTTAAAGGCATACACTTGAGTCTCTAGCAGCACTAGATATCTATGCTCTGGTAATGTAGTTCATAGGGAACTGTGTTGCTAACCCAAAGGCTGTACCTCTGTGATGATTAAAATTTACCAGTGGCTCCTTGGGAGGAAGATGGGAAATCTCCTTCTATGCAATTTTTATCCATTGTAATTTTCGGGAAGGTCAGCTATATGTCAATGCCAGCTTGATGTCATTAAAGCTTACTTTGAGTTTAAGATAATTTAGACACTAAGTAGCATTCCATTGTGTGGAATTTTGTTTATCCATTCCTCCCATTTAAGTTGTTTTTACCTTTTGGCTATTGGGAATAGCTGTTCAGTAATCACTGGTGACCAAGTATATCTGCTTCTCACCTATTGTCTTATTATCTTACATTTCACATAAATGACAGTTCAAAAAAAATACAAAAGAATGCTGAAGTACAAGATACAAGTAATGTTTACTGTGATACTGAGAATTATGTGCTACCTTGACTGGACCATGATTCTCAGATGTTTGATATTTATGTGTTAATGTAATTTTCTAGTTATATAGTGATGTAGTCATCCTCTTATTTGTGACATGATATGGTCAGCCTTCATTTTTACAAAACACCGATTTTTGCCTAATAACCTAATCACTGGAGCCCAAACATGCTCATGAATGAGGAGTGTGTGTATCTGTTGAGTCTCTGTTTTCAGAGACACACATACACATAGCTTCCCAGAGAGCATGTCCAGGGCAGCGTCTGTTTGCTGAAATACGTCAGTTGATGTTTCATCAATACCTGGGTCTTTGTTTTTTCCCAATTCCATCAGAGCAGCTTAAACTTCCTCCATCACCATTGCCTCTTGGTCAGAGGCTGTTTGATTAAATTTTTCTGTGTCAGCCAATTCTTTTGGTGTAGTGATTCTGTATACTCCTTTCATCTTCTTTTGATGCTTCCTGGATCATTCAGTAGTCTGTCCATAGCATCTTTAAGTATTGGAACTGTAGACTTGAATTTGTTCTTCAGTTCCTTCAGCTTAAGAAATGCAGAGTGAGTTTGTCCTTTTTTATTCTCTGACTCCTGCTCTTTGCACATTTCATTATAATACTTTGGTTTGTCTTCACGAGCTGCCCTTTGAAATTTTCTGTTCAGCTCCTTAACTTCATAGTTTCTTCTCTTTATTATGACTTCTACGTACTCTTGTGCAATATTCAGAGTCCCTTTTGACATCTGTTTTGTTATTTTCTTCCTCTTCTATGTTTGTAATGACCTTTGGCATTCATCATAGATTATTTTCTTGCTGTCCTCCCACAATTCATTTTATCTTTTCTCATTAGTGTCCAAGACCTCAAATGTATTCTTGAGATGTTTTTTAAATTTAGATGGGATAGACTCATGGTCAAATTTTGGTTATTGTGGATTTGAAATAACCTTCTTTAGCTTCAATTTGAACTTCCTTATGAGCAGTTGATGGTCTGTTCTAAAATCAGCACCTGGCCTAGTTTTCACTGCTGATATTGAGCTTTCCCAGTGATTCTTTCCACAAATATAATCAGTTTGATTCCTGTGTAGACCATCAGGTGAGGTCCATGTGTATAGTCATCATTTGTGTTTCTTATAAAAGATATTGACAATGAATAAATCATTGATGGAACAGAATTCTGTCATTCTCTCTCCAGCCTCATTTCTGTTACCAAGACCATGTTTTATCCCATTCTATATCCAAGGGTGATCTGAGAGAGTGTAAAAATTATCAAACAATATCACTGATATTCAGCAAGCAAAAACTTGCTGAAGATTATCCAGAAATGACTGGAACAGTACATCAACAGAAAACTACCAGAAATACAGATTTAGAAGAGGCCATGACACTAGGGACATCATTGCCAGTGTCAGATGGATCTTAGCTGAAAGCAGAGAGTACCACATGAATGTCTATCTGTGTTTCATTGACTGTGAGAAGACATTTGACTGTGTGCATCACAACAAATTGTGGCTAACCTTGAAAAGAATGAGAATCTCAGAACACCTGATCGTGCTTATGCGAAACTTATACTTGGACCAGGAGGCAGTTGTCAGAACAGAGCAAGGAAACATTGCATGGTTTAAAATCAGGAAAGGAGTGTGTCAGGGATGTGTCCTGTCTTCATATCTTTTCAATCTATATGCACAACAGGTGATTTAAAAGGGTAGTTTTTATAGTAGGAATGTACATCAGAATTGGCAGAAGACTCATCAAACAACTTATGTTATGCAATTAACATAACCTTGCTCACTGAAACTCATGAGGACCTGAAGTACTTGCTGCAGAAGGTCACGGACTACAGTCTTCAGTATGGATTGAAGCTTAACATCAAGAAAATAAAGATTCTCACCACTGGGCTAATTGGTGGTGCCATGACAGATGGAGAAGAGATTGAGATTGTTAACAATTTCAGCTTGCTGAGTAACACAGTTAACACTCTTGGAAACAGCAGTCAAGAAACCAAAAGACGAATTGCATTAGGAAGTCTGCTGTTAGGGCCCTCTCCAGGGTACTGAATTGGAAGGATGTTAGTCTAGAGACTAAGATGTGCCTGATGCACGCCATGTTCTTCACAATTACTCACTATGCATCATACAATGAATACACATGCCAAAGAAGAATTGATGTCTTTGAGTTGTGGTGCTGGAGAAGTCTTGGACCTGCCATGAACTGCCAAAAGAAAGAAACCAGGTCTGTCCTAGAGAGGATGAAAACAAGTTTCTCCTTGGAGGAAAGAGTTTTGAAGCTCAGTCACACATATTTTGGGAATGTTGCCAATAGGGACTAGTCCTTGGAGAAGGACATCATACAATAGAGAGAGACTCTGGATGAGATGGATTGACACAGTAACTGGAGTAATAGGATCAGGTGTGTCAGAGATAGTGAGATTGGCTTAGGATAGCACAAGGTTTAGAGCTGTTATAAATAGGATCACTATGAGTTACAGTGACTTGATGACACTTAATAACAACAACAAGTGGTAGAACTGCTGAGGCATTTATTAGTTTCACCAACACTTGTCTGTCAGCTTGTGGTAGCTTTTGTGTTGTGTTAATGCTGAAAGGTATACCATTGATGTTTCAAATGCCAGGAAGATAACCACAGTGGATAGATTTCAGTGAAACTTCCAGTCTAAGACAGACTAGGAAGCAGCACTGAATATCCACTTTTGATATAATGAGTTCTTGAAAGCCTTATGAATCGCAGTAGAACATTTATATAGTACTCTGTTAATGTAAATAGTTAATTTACATTAATTATACCACTGTATTAATTTCTATTAATTGTATCACTGTAAATAATGCATGTTGTTGTGGTTATGTGCTGTTGAGTTGCCTGTGACCCATAGTGACCCTATGCACAGCAGCTCTGTTGCTTGCCCTTTCTTGAGCCAGTCTCACAGATTCAGACACACTTAACTTCCCCAGTTACTGTATCAGTCCCTCTCATTTGAGGTCTTCCTCTCCTGATCTGTCCCTCCACCCTTCTGAGCATGATGTCCCCATGAGCCCAAAGTATGTGAGATAGAGCTTCAAAATCCTAGCCTCCAAGGAGAAACTTGCATATTCAAGACTCTTCTCCAGCATTACAACTCGAAGCCATTGATTGCCGTCTTTAGTCATTGTCCAGCTCTTTGATGCATAGCAAGTAATGACGAAGACTATGGCCTGGATCAGGTGCTCCTTAGTCTCTAGACTGACATAATTGCTTCTCAGTACTTTAGAGAGGTCTCTGATGACATATTTTCCCAGTACTGTTCATCTTTTGATTTCCTGACTGCTGGTACCAAGAGTGTTGCTTGTGAAGCTGAGCAAGCTGTAATTGTTAACAACCTCAGTCTCTTCTCCATCTGTCATGGTGCTGATATTTGGCCCAGTGGTGAGAATCTTTGTTTTCTTGATGTTTAAGATTAAATTCATATTGAAGAATACAGTCCTTGACCTTCTGCAGCAAGTGCTTCAGGTCCTCCTCAGTTTAAGCAAGAAAGGTTGCATCATAGGCATAACATAGGTTGTTGATGAGTCTTCTTCCAATTCTGATTCCATATTCCTCCTTATAAAGCCCAGCTTTCCAAATGATATGTTTCACATATAGATTGGAAAAGTATGGAGACAAGATGCATCCCTGATTCACTACTTTACTGATTTTAAACCATGCGGTGTTTCCTTGCTCTGTTCTTAGGACCGTTTCCTGGTCCAAGTATAGGTTTCTCATAAGCACAGTCAAGTATTTTGGGATTCCCATTTTCCTCAAGGTTAGCCACAATATATTGTGATCCGCACAATCAAATGCCTTTGCATAGTCAAAGAAACACAAATAGACATTCATGTGGTAATCTCTGCTTGCTGCCAAGATCCATCTGATGTCTCTAGTGCCATGACCTCTTCTAAACTCAGCTTGTATTTCTGGTAGTTCTGTGTTAATATACTGTTCCAGTCAATTCTGGATAATCTTCAACAGGATTTTGCTATCATGTAGTATTAGTGATGTTGTTCAATAATTTCCACACTCTTTCAGGTCACCGTTTTTTAGTCAATTGGCAGTCAGTTGTCATCCAGATTTCTTTTTTTTTTAAATACAAGTTTATTTATAAAATTTGAATATGGTGTTTTTGAGAACAGATTGTTCGATTTCCCTCAACACCCATGAAGTTATTCAACTCCATGATTATTTGCCCCCTCCCCCTGCACATCCTCCTCCCTCTGCTTCCACCCTCCCCCACCCCCTTTGGATCCTTATTCTCATTTTACAAAAATGGTTTTATACCATATTTGTCCTTGTGGGACTGACTTCATTCAGCATAATGCTCTTCAGTCCCTCCCAAGTTAGGCAATAATTTACAAAATCATTGCTCTTGCGTGCTGCATAGTATTCCATTGTGTGAATGTGCCATAATTTCTCAATCCACTCATTTGTGGTTGGACATTTGGGCTGTTTCCATTTTCTTGAAATGGTCAATAATGCTGCTATGAACATTGGTGCACAAATCTCAGTTTGTGCCTCAGTTCTTATTTTTTCAGGGTATATTCCAAGTAGTGGAATAACTGGGTCATATGGAATTTCTATGTTCAGCTTTTTGAGGAAACACCAAACTGCCTTCCAGATTAGTTGTACCATTTTACAATACCACGTACAAGAGTTATTTTCTGCCACATCCTCTCTAACATTTATAACTTGCCGCCCTATTAAACTTTGCCACTGTTACTGAAGTGAGATGGTACCTCATGGTTGTTCTCTTGGCACAAACTGCTGAGCACTTGCCAGGCAGCATCTGTTTGTTGGAATATGTCATTTGGTTTTTCTTCAATTCCTGGGCTTTATATTTTTCCAAGTCCTTCAGAGCAGCCTGAACTTTCTCCTTCATCGACATTGCCTTTTTTTTTTT
>NW_006399874.1:6845697-6857929 GCF_000299155.1 Elephantulus edwardii
AACAAGTATCGACTTCAATCTTACCCCCACCCCAATGCCAGCCTCATTCTACAACAGTGGCACCATATAGCATTTGTCCCTTTGTGACTGAGATACCTCACTCAGCATAATGACATTGCCTTTTGATCATATGTTGCTTTATGAAATTCTTCTGTTTCAGCCAATTCTTCTTGATACTCTGTATATGTCTTCCATCTTCTTTTAATGCTTCCTGAATCATTCAGTATTCTGCCCCTTAAGTATTGCAACTCGTGACTTGAATTTGTTCTTTAGTTCTTTTAGCATAAGAAATGTCAAGCTATTCCGGCCTTTTTGATTTTCTGACTGCAGCTCCTTACACATTTCATTATAATACTTTACCTCATCTTCTCAAGCTGCTCTTTGAAATCTTCTATTCAGCTCCTTAATTTCTTCCCTTTCCTTTGGCTTCTAGGCACTCTAGTGCAATATTCAGAGTCTGTAGATTTGAACTTAGAGTGTCCATTTATACTTGGGTTTCTTCCCGTCCCTTTTTGCTATTGGGATAAACTTGAGGGTCTCAGATATCTACTTAAAATGCCATGTGATAGTAATCATCTCCATGTGAGGAGTATGTGACAGTTTAAACCATGCTGTTCAAGGTCCACTGAGGGTTGTACATGGATTTTTGACAGTGAAAGATACTGACTCTCCTTGAAGGAGGACATCATGCTCGGAAGGGTGGAGGGATGGATGAGATGCATTTATAAAGTAGCTGGGCAGTGGAGATTGGCATGTTGAAATTAGTGAGACTGGCTCAGGACAGGGCAGGCTTCAGAGTTGCTGTACATAGGGTTGCTGGAGACTTGATAGCACATAACAACCACAACAACTACTCCCACACTGTTCAAATGTCAACTGTATTACCACTCTCCCCAACAGTTCTACAAAGTCATTCCTTTTTCTGATGGGGAAGCAAAATCTCAGACAAACCTAAGCACTTGTCCAAATTGTTTGGCTAGTGAATGTTAGAACTGAGCATTCAATTTGTGGTACCAGGACACAAAGACCTGCCCTTACACAGGCACAGACCTTCGCCGGAGACTCTTTCTTCACATGATATATGTGAGCAGAAGCTTTTGCTCATCCTCATTGAGGCATGTGGTTATAATAGAATCTTCAACTTCATGTAGTGCTTCTACATTAATTTTTTCTTCTGTGTAACAGCATGATCTTCTGCTGCCTTCATGTTAACAGCAGCTCCTGGTAACCCTCTATCAGGTTTCCAAGCCTTTACATTTCAATGGGAGGAGATTGCCATCTTTTTCCCTCCTTGGAGCGGGAGGATTCAAATCACCATCCTTTTGGCTAGCAGTCCAGCACGCCATTGCACCGTGCCATTAGAGCTCCTTACCATAAACTTACTGACTTAACATAACACACATTATCTCATTGTTTTCCTGACTCAGGCAATTTCTGTCTATGAACACTTCCCACTTATGGTAATTCTATTTTAGCAGCAGTTGGTAATTAAGACAAAAGTACTACATTATTATTTTTATTTATATTTATTATTATAACCAGGCTATAGTCTTTGCAATTACTTGCTATGCATCTGAAAGCTGGACAATGACTAGGGATGATAGAAAGAGAATTGATGCTTTTGAGTTGTGGTGCCGGAGAAGAGTGTTGAATATACCATGGACTGTTAGGAGAGCAAACAAGTTCATCCTGGAGAGGGTGAGACCAGGCTGCTCCTTGGAGGCAAGGATTCTGAAGCTTTGTCTGACATACTTTGGACATGTTGCAAGACGGGATTAGTCCTTGGAGAGGGATGTCATGCTTGGGAGGGTGGAGGGACAGTACAGGAGAGAAAGACCCTCAGTCAGATGGTTTGACTCAGTGACTGAGGCACCGTGGGTTGATGTGCCAGAGACAGTAAGATTGGCAAGGGATAGAGTAGGGTTTAGGGTTGTTGTACACAGGGTTGCTATGAATCACAGGTGAATAGACAGGCACATAAGTACAAAAACAACAACAGCCTTTATGAATATTGAGTTTTTTACTCCCCACTTTGAGATTACAAGTATTAACGAATCACTACTTTGGGAGCGATTCTGAATGAACAAGGTTCAAATCCACTAGTTGCTCCATGGGAGAAGGATGGACAATCTCCCTCCCATGCAAATTGATTGTCTCTGAAAACTCATTAGAGGGTCAGCTATGGGTCTGTTTAGACTGTAGGCAACCATTAGGGGTTTGTTGAAAATAACACATTCTCAGATGCTATAAATTTTTCGTTCAGTTTATCATTTATATTTTTATCTGTCCTTGGTGAGGCAATTGTCAGTATGAGATAGTAAATTTATAGCTATTTCTGCAAAAATTGAATTGGAAGCTAGTTATGCAATTCTTCTGAACATCTCTGTCAATTATTGTAGCTTTTGAATTGGAATCATACTTATTTTTATTTTATGTCAACCAGATTTTTTAATTTGAACTATCTTCCTCTTGCTGTATTTCTTTTGCTAATGTTCTTGTAAAGATGCATAAGTTGGAAATTATCCAAGTAGAAATTTGAAAGATTATGGAAGTTGGATCATTTCCCCTCCCCCCAATTTTGACTTCATTTGTGGTAAGGTTTTACTACTCATACTATGAAAGATTTGAGAGTGTACAGTGTATTTTTAAATAAAAGTATGCATTCAAGTAGAAAAGTAAAGCATTTTATTGAAAGTGAATGAAGATTTTAATTTCTCTCATTGTAAACTGTGTGCCCTTTTAGATAAGTGATGAAGAGAAGAATCAGCGGGAACAAGTGATCATTGCTTCATCACCAAGTTTAAGTGGGACTCAGTTGGAGATGGAGTCAGTTTATAAGGTATGCAAACGTAAAACATTTTCTAACACATTGACCTTTATATACATTCTTAATTAAAGTCATTCATGGAAACTCAGTGTCACAATAGCTCTTGTTCTTCCTCCCCTAAGATATGCCAACATCTGTTCTGGCTGTCCTCCTACACAAATGGCTTCTAACCTTTCTGGGGCTTTGCTCTCTGCTTCAGAATTTCTTTTAAAGAAAGGCACACCTCATAGTACCTTTGGTTCTATGCCCTATACCAGGCTACTCTGTCCAGATGCCCTCATTACTTATGTGGCTCCAGCGGCTTGTGCTCAATGAATATCTTGAGTAGAAGTCCTTTTTGCTGCTCTTGTCCCCTGAGTCTGTGCTTTGCGCTGCCCACCTACTTGGAATTCCTCTTCTTTTTTCAGACTCTGCTTCTCTGTGCCAGTTTACTTTCACGTGAAGATGATTTCCTTAATCCACTCAAGTTCCAGCATTCTGGAACTTTTTGGTCTCCCTACCTCCTCAGGACTAACATTTACTTTGCTTGAATGACTTCTGGACTGTATTTTTCCAGAAGGGGATTGGGGGAGAGCTAAAATCAGTATTAATATTAGATAGTGGCATCTCTGCACCACAATACTTTTAAAGGTGTTTACTGATTATTATTGACAAGGGCTAGTAACTTAAAATGCTGCCTCCACATTAGCTGCCCATTTTAGCTTCCCTGTTTCTACCAGGTGGGTCATCATTCAGTCAGCCTTCCAATTCTGGACTGGGAGAATTAATATTTATCCCTCCCTTATTTCACATTTCCTGTTACGCTGCCTATACATCATCTTTTTCTTCTGTCTGGACACTTTTATTTCTACTGTGATTACCCAAATATGCTGAATTGTTAGAGGTGAAGAACCTCTAAGAGTCATATAGTCCATCTCTTCCTCTTCTCCACTTTTACAGATTTGGCTAGAATTCATTGAAGTTAAAAATTACAAGTCCAGTTAGTAGCCAGCCTTGGATTAGACCTTATTTTTTCAGGCTTTGTGTGTCTGCTCTCCTTGTGTGGATACTTGCTGCTAACCTTCTCAGCTACTTCTCTGCCAAGTCCTGTGCAAATCTGTCTGCTTAGTGCAGACTGAATCGTAAATGGTACCACTGTGGAGGCTGTTTGCCTTTCCTTGTGTGCTTGTCTTGTTGTCTCAACTAAGTGATGGATTCCTTGAGGACATGGCTGTGCTGTAATTACAGAAAACATCAAATAAATCAAAAGCTATCTGCTAAAAAACATGCACTCTGTTGTGTGTGAAATAATGTTGTATATATAGAATTGTAGGCATTTAGATTCAACTCTTCCTAAAATTTCGATAAGTTGGAAAGTTAGGAATCATTTTTTCACTTCAGTTTTAAAAATGAGAAATGCTTTCTGTATTAGAGAGTGAGGGTGATTTTTGCATCCTTTCTGCTCTTAGAATTATTCTCTCATCTCAGAATTTTGGGATAATTTATGTGACTACAAAAATATAATTGGAATAGTATTTAAAATATTTACAGACAAATACTTATTTTATGCCAAAATGAATATGTTTTCCCATTTCTTATTTCTGAGATTAACTTTTCAGTATATTTTTTAATATCTTAATGGCAAAATACAGAATTGCATAAATAATAATTAGTTGTTGTTATTTGACATTGAGTTGCCTGTGACCCTTGGTGACTCTATATACAACAGCCCTAAACCCTGCTCTATCCTGTGCCAATCTTTTTGTCTCTGACACACCTACACCCATAACCCCAATCACTGGATCAATCCATCTCATTGAGGGTCATCCTCTCTTGGCTGCCCCTCCACCCTCTGAAGCATGACATCCCTCTCCAGGGACTGATCCCGCCTTGCAACATGTCCAGAGTATGTCAGATGAAGCTTCAGAATCCTTGCCTCCAAGGAGCAGCCTGGTGTCAGTCACCCTCTGTAGGATGAACCTGTTTGTTCTCCTAGCAGTCCATGGTATATTCAATAGTCTTCTCCAGCACCACAGCTCAAAGGTATCAATTCTCCTTCTGTCATCCCTAGTCATTGTCCAGCTTTCTGATGCATAGCAAGTAATGGCAAAGACTGGTCTAGATCAGGTACATCTTAGTCTCCAGACTGACATCATTGCTTTCAGTACTTTGGAGATACCCCTGACAACAGGCAATACATCTTTTAATTTCCTGGCTGCTGGTACCAAGGGTATTGATTGTGGAGCTAAGCAAACTAAAGTTGTTAACAATCTTAATCCCTTCACCATGTATCATGATGTTGCCACTTGGCCCAGTAGTGAGAATCTTTGCTTTCTTGATGTTGAGCTTCAATCCATATTAAAGGCTGCTGTCCTTAGTAATTTTAGTATTTTGCATGTACATGTTAGGATCCTCTTTGATAGTGATTATAATGTAAATGTGTCATGTGAGGTGAATATAATGTATTTTTAAAACTCACTATTCTCAAGTCACTTCTGAGTCACAGTGACCCTCTTTGTTTCACATACTTTGGACATGTTGCTAAGAGAGGCTTTCTGTGGAAAGGAATGTCATGGTTGGAAAGATGGAGATTCAACAAAAGAAAGGAAGACCTAGAATGAGATGGATTGACACAGTGACTGTAGCAGTGAGCTCAAGTGTGTCAGAGATGATGAGGATGACACAGATAGGGGACAGTGTTCAAGTCTATTGTTCATAGGGTCGCTATGAGTTGTACTTGATTCGACAGCTGATGTAGCATTCGATAACAACAGATGACATATCATCATTTACTCTGAACCGAATGGTAGGGAAGGGACTGCCACCGCTTCCTAATGCTAAATGTTTTATTTTAAGGAGTATAAAATGGCCAATGGCCTGTTTTTTTTTGGTTTTTTTTTCTTTCTTTTGCATGTCCTATTACAAATGTATTTCGGACAGTAACAGTTTTGTTTAGGTTTAATGCATGTGAAGACTTATTTATCATGAGAAGTGCTGACTGACTTTTCCATTTTGCTTTGAATTCAGATTCCTTTTGCTGATGCTCTAGATTTGTTTCGAGGAAGGAAAGTCTACCTGGAAGACGGCTTTGCTTATGTACCCCTTAAGGACATAGTGGCCATCATCTTGAATGAATTTAGAGCCAAATTATCCAAAGCTTTGGCAGTAAGTACTTCACTTTATTACTTACCCTTAAAAAAAAAATAATAAATTGTTAGTTTTCATATAATTCCTTTACATTATGTTTCAGTATTGTACCTTGTGTTTTATACAATCTTTCATTTGTATTATGTTTCATACAATCATTCCTATGCATTCTGTTTTACATTTTTATTTATTTATTTTTAAAATTTTGTACTGGTTTATTTACAAAGATCAGATACTTTGTTTTTCACACTGAATCTTTCCCATATCTTTCACCACTCCCCATCAAATTACCCTTGATCGTTTTGTTTTGTGTTTTTTTAGGTAATAAATTAATTTTACTTTTATAATGGTATTCAGATTTCTAATGATATTCTACTGGCCATTTCACGATCCCTAGGTTTTTTTTATTGCAAAGCTTAAGTAAATTTGTAATGAATTTTAAATTGCTTTGTAATAACTCTCCCTGGTTGCTTTTCTCTCTCAGATAATGCAGTGTTTTCTAAGTGTATTTGTATTTTTTTTTTAAATGTATCTGTCCTGTAATTGATTGTAAAAGAGAGGATATATTGCAGACTGATGTAAATATTTTCCAAGTTTTGAACTCTCTGGGTAGAAGATAAGGATACTTAGAGATATTGAATGAAAATAGGAAAAAACCCTATGAATTTCTACGTTAGAAATACTATTCTTTCCACATCCAACCCTAAGTAGTCAGAAGTTGGTTTCAGAGGAAGGATAATGTGAAGCGGAATGGTCAGCAGGTTGATAAGAGAGGATGATTGTAACTTGCATCTCCATGTACATCTTCTGACAATATTGAGCAGTGCAGCATGTTTTGCTGTGTTGGCTTAGATTTTTATTTATTTAATTTTTTTTTATGAGACACTGTCTTGACTTGTAGTTCGATTTCTGTAAGATAAGTTCTCTCTTTTGCATCATAGAACTAAGTTTATGTGGGTATCATCATTAGATGATGCTGATAAAACTTAAAAAGAAAAATCAAGCAAAACTAACCAGACTTGCAGAAAATACATTTCTTACACTTCTTATTTAGATATAGAAAAGAATTTGAGAAGTTTCCAGGGAAGTAATTGACAAGCAAGTAAGCAGCTCTTTTTTGGACTTACAGAGAAAAGAAAGGATTTTCTTTTTTTGAAAAGGATTTTATTTGTCACAGTTTTAGAATAGTAGTAAAATCTATGACTTACCAAGTATTTGTTGCTTTAGAAAAATATGCTTTTTAAAAGGCTCTTGATCAAGGAATTTTTTTTTCTGTAGAATTTGGAATCCTCTTAAATATTTTATCCCCCCTTTTTAAAAAAAATCAGTGTTCCATTTAGTTCCTAAGCTGTAGTTAAATATGATTATTTTCCTGAATAGCTTCTTATTTTGGAATAATACCGTTTTCTTTGTCTTATTTGTGTTTAACTAATTGGGTTTTAATTTATTAATCTGATTTGAGTTTTGAGTTGATTAAAAGTCTTTTCTAATATTGCTTTCTAGTTATTTAGTGTTACTTGGTAGCACTAGATTTCTGTGTGTTGAATCCATCATTTTCCCCATTTTGTAAATTCATGAAGTTTTAGCATATTATTAAATAAATTATTCTGAATGACAACTTTCACTTCAGCTCTTACTATAAGGCACATCTAATTTATTTCCCTTGGTTCCAGTCTCTAGGAAACGTAACTTTGCATTTGGACACAATCATACTTAACAGAAAGAAATCATTCACTTTGCCTATCATAAAATAGGTACATTGTTGTTTACTGAGGATATTGAGCTGGACTTGATCTTTGTTCTGTTTGTAAGATCTTGTTTTGTTAATTCCTTTATAAAGTCCAGTTTATAATATGTTGCTGCTGTTTAAATTTTAATTTGTACAGTGTGTGTGTGCGCGTGTGAAAAATGTATATATTAAAAGGAGAATTTTCAAAAGAATGAGGAATATAGTAGCGTTTTAATATCCCCCCTTTCCTCCATGTCAGTAGACCATCTTGTATCCATCCAGTTAAAACTACTATTGTAAGCTGCTCATGTACATGAGTTTTTAGCAATAGGTATTTGAGACAGAACTATTTGGGAGAGAAAATGAATTTTTTTTAATTTGTGTATTGAGGACCCCTGGTGGTTTAATGAATTATGTGCAAGGCTGCTAACTGAAAGTTCAGTGATTCTAATCCCCCAGCTGTTCTGTGAGATAAGGATGGGGCAGTCTGCACCCATTACCATTTGTAGCTTTAGAAACCAGATACATGGTTGAGATGAGTTAGAATCTTCTTAAGGGCAGTGAGTTTGGTTTTGGCTTTGGGGTGTTTATGGGATTAATAAAACATGGGATTAGAACTCAGAAGAGTGCTAAGAGATTTAGATACAGATTTAGGAGTCAACTACATGGTAATTTTAAACAATATTAGTGGCTGTTGTTTTTAAAGAACAGAGAATGAAGACAAAACAAGATAACATGCCAAATTGAATTTATTTCAAGGTTTGCAATGAATTGGATATGACAGAAGAACAAGTCAGTATAAAACTGACTTGGCTTATTACCCTCTATATATTTTATTTTAGTAAAAAAACCTAGAGTACAGGCACCTCATGAATGAATTTGAATAAGGATTATTTTCTTGTTGTAGTGAAATATCCTAGTATTTCATAGAACCAAAGTAAATTAAACCTGTTGCCAGTGAGCCTGACCCATGATGATGTTAAAGGTAGAGGTGCCCATAAAATTGTCCAGGCTGCAATCTTTATGGAAGTAGACTGTGCCATCTTTTTCTTTTGGAGTGGCTGGTAGATTTGAACTTTTTCTGTTAGCTGGTCAGTATTTAACCACTATGCCACCAAGACTCTTTTTATTTATTACAAAGTCAGTACTATGTATGAAAGTGCTTTTGTAATTCCAGAGTGCAATATGTATCTATTAATTTGAAGGAGATAATTCATGTGAGGAATACTGTTTTAGGAGGAGTGAATTTTCTTTTTTTTTTCTTGCTTACTGAAAGAGAATAGGACTTGAAATGCTTGCTGCAGAAGACCAAGTATTATAGTCTTCAATATGGATTACATCTCAACATCAAGAAAATAGAGTTCTTCACACTGGGCCAATAGGCAACATTATGATAGATGGAGAACGAGTTAGAGTTGTCATTGATTTCCTCTTACTTTTATCAACAATCAAACATTCTTGGTACCAACAGTCAGGAGATCAGGAGATGTATTGCCTTGAGCAAGTCCATTGTCAGGGACCTCTCCAAAATACTGAAGAGTGATGATAATTTAGAGACCAAGAGGCACCTGATTCAGGTCATGCTATTTTCAAACACTTGTGAGAGCTGGACAATAATTAAGAATGATAGAAGAACTGATGTCTTTGAGTCACAACTCAAAGAGTTGTTGGAGAAGAGTACTGAATATCCCATGGAACACCAAAAAAAAAACAATCAAATAAATGTGTCCTGGAAGTAGAGCAACCGAGTGCTCCTTAGAGGAACAAAATGTTGCTAGGCAAGGAAGGCTATTCCTTGGAAAGGGACATCGAGGTTGGAAGAGTGGAATGTCAGTGAAAGAGAGGTGGATGGACAAGGAACTGCAGCAATGGACTCCCGTGTGTCAGAGATGGTGAGGAAGGCATGGGATAGGACAAGTTTCAGGTCTGTTGTTTATAAGGTCACTATGCGTTGTACTCGACTAGATGACACACAACAACAACACCAACAACAACTAACTATAAACCTAGCAGTTCACACGCTCTTAGAATGCCATGGAAGAATGTGCCCACGCTCTGCTTTTATAAATTTTACCAACAAGAAAACCCTGTGGAGCACTTGGACCTTAAGAAATTGCTATGAGTTGAAATCAACTTGATAGCAATAGGTTTTTTTAATTGCCTGTAAATGTCATTGACACATTTGTTGTTAAATGACATCAAATCAACTATAACTCATAACAACTTTGTGAACAACAAATCGGAACTTTACTCTATCATTCCCCATCTTCACCATCTCTGATGGTCTCAAGTCCATTGTTACCATGACTGTGTCACTCCCTCTTGTTCAGGGTCTTGTTCTCAGCCGCTAAACCGCCATCTTTCCCAGCAGGATGTCCTTGTCCAAGGACTAGTCCTTTCTGACAACAGGCCCAAAGTATAGAGGATTTTTAGCACAGGAAACATGCTAGAGTTATGGTAATAATTTATATGGTATCTTACCCTTTTTCTTGGCAACTAGAAAGCCTTCTCTTCCATTTTTAGGTATGATAATGCTTCTCACAGTGCTTGCCTTTGCAAAGAGACTTTCAATATAACTTAACCATCTACGTTTCTTCAGTATTCACCTTTGAAAGTTGAGCACCTGAAAGTTGGGGGTTGCTTGTCAAGATTCATGCAGTTAATTAGTGGAGAAACTAAACCCAGACCTCGACTATTTTATGACTGCATAGATAATTGCCTTGTTAAAAAGAGTTTTCTACTTCTGGAAAAGTCCAACCATACACTGCTGCTTCTCTGTTGCTTCCTCTGAGCCACTCTCAAGCAGATATTTGCATTGTATATTTTCAGTATCTCAGTTCTCTAGGACAATGATATGCCATTTTCAACTTAATTATCACTGATGCCTAGCAGAGTGCCATGTGAAGGATAAGTATTCAGGATATAATGAGTTACCAAGGGAAACCTGCATGTTTATGCTCTCTTTGACTTTTTGAGAAAACTAAAGTTAAATGGAGGGAGCTCTTGTGGCCTAGTGGTAAGAAGCTACACTGCAATCCTGAAGGCACATGGTTCGAATCCACCAGCTGCTAGAAGGGGTAGTCTTCTCCCATGTGATTGACTGCCTCTGAAAACTTGCTAGAGGGTCAACTGTGGGTTGGTTCTGACTCTATAGTATATAACAACAACAACAAAGTTAAATGAGATTGCACTTCTGTGTATTTTTGTAAAAGGAAAGAGTGAAGTATCTGATGTGTGTGAAGTGCTATATGTGCAGAATATTTTTGAAACCTCAATTTTTAGTGTTTATGGGCCTCAGAATACTTTTGAAGAAGTACTGCAGTTGGCTGCAGTAGTTAAAAATGTTTCTATTTTTTCCTGGAGTATGTAAAGTGTGGGTTTCAAATTTGCTCTGAAACTTATGATGTAGCGTAAACCAGGTTTAAATTTCAGCTACCTTGAGGATAGCAGCTTCATTCTTCATGATTGCCGTCACTAGAGGAATCAATCCTTAGATTACTATTTTTTTTTAACCATGTGAATTGTTTTCCTCATTCATTCAAAAGAAAAGAACCCACCCCCAACTCTATAAACAAGTTTGTTTCCCAGATCATTTATTATATTTAAAAAATAAAAGTATACATTTTTAACTTACATTGATATGTACTTTGGGTAGAATATGCTTAGTATTTTTGAACATTATTTACATCCTGCCTTCCCCTCTCCCATCTCGCTGGGTTGAATTGCTTTTATTGACATATGAGTCCACTGATTGTATCCCTGTTACCTACTTGTGATGAGAAAATATCAGCAGATTCTAGTTGCTAGGAAACAGCTGAATACTGAAATAGAGTGGGGTGGATTTTTTTTTTTAGTACTTGTAAATTCAATTCCTTGACAGTTCTACTTTTATAGAGCAGAAATTTATTCAGTTAGTACAAAGAAAGATGCATCACCTGTTAGTTTTCCAATTTACAAATTTTGCACAAGGGAAACTAGAAATACAAAAAATATTACAGCTTGAATTAAGCCTTGAGAGTGTAATTTTTAACAATGGCACTGCACTGGAAATTCATTATTATATATATATCTGTGAGTTTCAATTTTCCTTGAAGTTTTTTTGATTGATGGTTAATGAGACATAAAGAAGGAAAAGAGGAAGTGAGGAGGAGAGAGGAAGCTGGGGAAATGAGAGAGGGAAGGTGGGGAAGGCAGAAGAACAGTTTCAAACCAGAGTCGAATGCTGGATTGGTTAGAACCAATTTTGTCTCAAGGAAATTGAATTAGTAATAACCTGAATTAAATTACTCAATGCTACTCTTTCACCATTGTTTTTTATGGGATACTGAGTTGGAACTGACCCTCCATAACTGACCCTTCAGCGGGTTTCCAGAGACAGTAATTTGCACTAAAAGAAATTGCTCTTGAGAAGCAGTTGGTGGACTCAAATTGTATACCTTTGGGTTGGCAGCTCAACTCCTTACTACCAGGCGCGCAGTGCTCCCTACTCTTTTTTTTTTAATTATTAGTTTTTTAAATTTTAAAAATAAATTTTTATTTATTTATTTATT
>NW_006399874.1:6858167-6892241 GCF_000299155.1 Elephantulus edwardii
AACAACAACAACAACAACTCTTTAATTAATGTTATGCACCATAGAATTGGAACTGACCCATAGCTGATCTTCTGGCAGGTTTTCAGAGGCAGCTACTCGCAAGGGAGATTGTCCATCCTTCCATGGAGCAGCTGGTGGTCTCGATCTGTGTGCCTTCAAGATTGCAGCACAGCTTCTTGCCACTAGGCCACCCAAGGTCTCACTAGTAGTATTTTAAAAATAATTGTGTCAGAAAAAATTTAGTGGCCTTAAATTATAGTAATCATGTTCTAGTCACCATTATTTACTTCCAAAAGTTTTTCATTAACCCAAAAAGAAATTCAATAGCTCTTCAGTTATAACTCCCAATACCTCCCTCCTCTCCAGCTATATAATAAACCACTAATAAACTTTTTCTGTATGTGTTTTTATAGTCCAGATACAATCATTTGCTACATAACTTTTTTTGAGGAGTGACTGACTTTGGAACCACCATCCATGGTACCATGAGGCTTTCCTAATTGGAGAGTAAGATGTAAGAATGCAATTGTTTCTACCAAGGGTTTAATGGTATAGTACATATATAACCTATAATACATGTCTTGATAGCATCATAAATGCCTTTATTACTGGCATGTGTATGTACTGTACTTTTCATCTAAAAAATTTAGTGTATATATCATTCCTGGTGTACTTGATCCCATTGGTACTGCCTATGTGTCAGTCTCATTGAAGGTCTTCCTTTCTTTTGCTGACCAGCCTCCTTTCTAAGCGTGGTGTCTTTTTTCAAGGAGTAGCCTCTCCTAACAACATTCCCAAAATATGTGAGGTGCAAATTCTCATCCTTGCCTCTAAGGAGCACATTGGCTGCACTTTCTCCAAGACATATCTGTCTGTAATTTTTACAGTTAATGGCACACCTAACACTCTGCTCCAACACCATAACTCAAAGACCTTGCTCTTCTGACATTGTAATTAATTGTCCAGCTTTCAGATGCATTTCAGGTCATTAAAAAGACTGTGGCTTGAATTAAGAGCACCTTCAACTAACTAATCTTCAAACTAACATCATTACACTTCAGTAATTTGGACAGGTCCCTGACAATGGACTTGCCCAATACAGTATGTCTCCTGATCTCCTGAGTGCGGGTATCAAAGATATTGATCCAAGCAAGATGAAATAATTGACAACTTCAGTCCTTGCTCCATCTGCTTTGTTTCCTATTGGCCCAGTGGTGAAGATCTTTGTTTTTTTGATAGTGATATGCAATCCATAATGCAAGCTGTAATGTTTGATTGTCTGCAACAAGTGTTTCAAGTCTTCCTTGCTTTCAGCAAACAAGGTTGTGTCATTTGCAGAGCAATGGTTGTTGATGAAATTTCTCTGATTCTCATACCACATCCTTCTTCATAAAGCCCAGCATCTGGAATAATTAGCTCAGCATGCAAATTAAATAGATATGGAGAGAGGATAGAGCCCTGATGATGGTTTTCTTAATTTGAAACCATGGCGTTTTCCTTGTTCTATTCAAACAACACTTTCTTGGTCTAGGTATAGATTTTTGCATAAGCTCAATTAAGTATTCTGTAATTCCCATTTTCTTCAATATTAGCCATAGTTTTTCTGGATATGCTTTTGTAGTCAAATACTTTTGTATAAACAGTAAAACACAAATAGATAGTCTTCTTATAGTCTCTGCTTTCAGCCAAGATCCATCTGACATCAGCAGTGATATTCATTGTCCCATAACCTTTTCTAAACTCAGTGTGAACTTCTGACAGTACTCTGTCAATGTACTTTCTGGTTTTGGATACTCTTTAGCAGTAATTTGCTTGCATGTGATATTAATGATATTGTTTGATAATTTCCACATACTATTGGATCACCTTTCTTGAGAATGGGAAAAAAATATGGATCTTTTCCAGTGCTAACTGACCAGTTGTCAGGTGTCCTGGAACAGACTGGTGAGCACATCCAGGGTTGCATCTGTTAGTTTAAACGTCAGTTGATATCATATCAATTCCTGTGACTTTATTTTTTGTCTTAGCCAGCAGTGCAACTTACATTCTTTCCCCATCACTGTTGTCTCTTCTCCCCTTCTTTTCCACCATTAGTTCCTGATCATATGTTACTTCCTGAAATATTTCAGTATTGACATTCTTTTTGGTACAGGGACTCTGTGTATTCCTTCTATCTTCTTTTGATGTCTCCTGAATCATTCAAGATTTTGAGTTCTTCCCTTTTTTATTCTCCCAACTCCAGCTATTTGCACATTCCTTTACAATACTTTGTCTTCTCTAGCTGCCGTATGATGTCCTCTGTTCATCTCTTTCACTCCGACAACTCTCACTTTGTTTTGTCTTCTCGACATTATGTGCAATTTTCAGAGTCTCTGCTGACATCCACTTTGGCATGCTTTCTCCTCTTTGTGTTGACCTTTTTGTTTTCTTCAAAGATGCTGTCTTTGATATCTTCCCTAATCTTATGTATTGCATGTTTCTTGAGTGTTTTGGAGTTTTCTGTTTAATTTTCTTTTGAAAATATTATCATGAAGTGCATCATGACTCCCAGATGCAGCAGAAGCAATATTAGCAAGAGTAACAGCAAGAAGTAAAAGAGAAATATGTATGAATTTGGAAGTGAAACATGAAACAGCATGAACGTGGAAAGCCAGTGAATCCTATTGTTTAGGCACGTCACATTTGAGAATCTCAGAGATCCTCAAAAATAAAGTAAAAATTCTCCAATATGTTAAAAAATTATCTCTACTGAAAGCTTTAAAGATAATGAAAAGGTGAAAGGGCTAATAATGTGGACTACTGGCCAAATACAAAATTGTATCCTTCTTAGCATATTGATGATCATTTGAGATGTTAAAGGATGACACATTGTCCAAATCATATAGCATCCTACTTCTTAGGATGCATTGTGAATATTGTACAAATGGATTCATACAATATTCATTCATTTGTATCTGACTTCTTTTTACTCAGCTTAATTTTTTCAAGATTCATATGTTTTACCTTGTGCCAGAACTTCATTTAACTTTACCTTACTTCCTTAAAAAGATACTAAGAGGTTTTTGAGTGGTAGAATTCTTGCCTTCCATATGGGATATTTGGGTTTATTTCTGGCCAGTGCACCTATTGTGCAGCTATTACCCATCTGCCAGGGGTGGTTTGTGTGCTACTAAGATGAACAGGTTTCAGTGAGGATTCCAGAGTCAGACCAACTAAGAAGAAAGGGCTGATCATCCACCTCTATAAAGTCAGCCAGTGTATTCCCTGTGGAACACAGTGGTCTGGTCTGTGACTGTTAGGGAATATGATGCAGGAGTGGACAACATTTCATCCCACTGTACATAGAGTTGAAGAGTGCTTGTTGTCAGCTAATACCAACAGTAGTGATAAATATTTTATGAGACTCTTGCTATTTTGTACAACATTCTATACCTTAGGGTACATTTTAAAACATTGCATTAGATGAAACAACCTTAGAAATATCTAAACCTTATGGGGGCGTGGTGTATTCTGACCTAGCTTGTCCTTTGTTTTTCAGTTTCCATTTCTCAAAACAAGAGCCAAGACATCCTCTAGACTTATCTTGCCAGGTTGCCCTTTGTCTATTGCTTTTTTCTGCTGAGCCTTAAGAGTAACCTTTTGTGGGGATTACAAGAAAGAATGTCATATTAGTAATGTCTGCTCTAGGTTGATGACTCTCAGATATAGAGGAGTGTGACAGGTCATTTGTGGACTTTTTCAGATTCTTTGTGCTCCCTTTTTAATCTTTACCAGTCTGTGTGCCAAGGCTTTTCGATTGTGTTTAAGCAAAAAACTAGTTGAGAGTAGGGGAAGAGGATCTCAACTGGAGAGTAGAAATGAGAGGGTGAAGGTGACTGTAGGTAGAATTCTTAATTTTTTGTCATTTTGGAAAGTTTTTAATTAATACTTAATATACATGAAAATGAGAAGATAGGAATTATATTCAAACAGTAGATGTATAATACAAGCTTAGTTTTGCCTAAGAAGTAGACTAACTGCGCCTTTCATGTTATATCAAAAAATTGAACTCAGTGCTATCAACTTAGTTTATAGGGATGCTCCATTGAGTTTCTGAGGCTGTAAATCTTTACAAGAGGAGACTGCTTATCTTTTTCCTCTGAAGTGACATTTGAAATGCTGATGTTTTGGTTAGCAACTTGATAACATTATGCACTATGCCAGCAGATAGTGAGAAAAGTTCTTTGGTTTGGGGAGGAAGGAAATATACTGATAAGCTGCAGTACCAGAAAAACAGCAACCAGAAAATAATACAAGTATATAATCAAGTTAATAGGGTAGCTTGTAATGTTATTGTTGGTGTTAGACTCATAGTAACCCTATGAACAAAAGATCTGAACCCTGTTCTATTCTGTGCTATCTTCACACTTCCTGACAATGGCAAGAGCCCCTTGTAGCAGTCAGTGTGTCAGTCCACCTGGTGGAAGGTCTTCCTCTCCTTCGCTGACCCTCAACCTTTTCAGCGTCATGTCCTTCTTCAGTTGTAGCCCCTCTTAAAACCATACTTCATGTATGTGAGGCAAAGCCTCATTATTCTTGTCCAAAGAGCACTCCAGCTGCACCTTTTCTTGACCATCCATGGATATTCATTGCTTTTCTCCGACACCCTGGCTCAAAGGTGTCAGTCCCTTTTTTGTTTTCCTTATTCATTGTCCAGCTTGCAGATGGATCGCAAGCGATCAAGAAGACTATGGCTTGAATCAGACACACCCTAGTCCTTAAACTGACATCATTACTCCTCAATAATTTGGATAGGTCCTTAACTGCAGATTTTCCCATTGCAGTGTGTCTCCTTATTTCCTGACTGCTTGTACCAAGTATGTTAATTGTGGATCTGAGCAGGATGAAATTATTGACAGTTTTAATCTCATCTCCTTCCATCATGATGTTACCTATCCATCCAGTGGTAAGAATCTTTGTTTTCTTGATGTTGCGATGCAATCCATACCAAAGGCTGCATTCCTTGAAATTCTGCAACAGGTGCTTCAATTCCTCCTCACTTTCAGCAGGCAAGGTTGTGTCATCTGCCTAACGTGAGTTATTGAAGAGTATCCCTCCAATCCTGATGCCACACTCTTCTTCATAGAGTCCAGCTTCTTGGATAATTTGCCCAGCATACAGATTGAATATGTATATAGAGAGAATACAACTGTGCCACACTCCCTTCTTAATTTTAAACCATGTAGTGTTCCCCTGCCCTGTTCTCACAACAGCCTCCTGTTCCAGTTATAGGTTCTTTAAAGACTACACTGGAGCGTTGAGAAGCCAAAACAAAAGGACAACATGATGAAGTAAAAGAGCTGAACAGAAGATTTTTAAAGGGCAGCTGGAGAGGACAAAGAAAAGTGTTATAATGGAATGTGCAGAGGCCTTAAATTGGAGAATCAAAAGGGAAGCATTCGCTCTGCATTTCTCAAGCTGAGAGAATGGAAAACCAAATTTAAGCCTTGTTTCATAATATTGAAAGATGCTATAGGCAATATATTGAATGACCCAGAAGGTATCAAAAGAAGATGGAGGGAATACACAGAATTACCGTACCGGAAATAATTGATTGACACTGAAAAATTTCAGGAAGTAGCATTTGAATAGGAGCCCATGAATTAAATGAAAGAGCAAGTAAGTAGAAGCTGTATTGAAGGCATTTGAAGAAAAAAAAAAGGCCCCAAGAAGTGATGGGATACCAATTGACTTTGTTTAATTAATAGGTGCAGCCTTGGATGCTCTCACCAGTCTATGCAAGGAAATTTGGAGGACAGCTTTCTGACCAGTGGATTGGAAGAAGTCCATACTTGTTCCGGTTCCCAAGCTAAATGTGGAAACTATCAAACAATATCATTAATATCGCATGCAAGCAAAATACTGCTGAAGATCATTCAAAAACATCCAGAATAGTACATAGATAGGCAGAAGTTCATCCAGGATTTAGAAGAGGCCGTAGTATCAGGGATATCATTACTGATGTCAGAGTGATCCTGGCTGAACGTAAAGAATACCAGAAGAATGTCTCTCTGTCCTTTATTGACTGTGCAAAGACATTTGACTGTGTGGATCATAACAATTTGTGGCTGATACTGAGACAAATGAGAATTCCAGAACTTAATTGTAATCAGATGGATTCGGGCTGAAAGTAAAGGATACCAGAAGAATGTCTGTTGTTGTTTTGTACCGTAGAGTCAGAAATGACCCATAGTTGACCGACCCTCCAGCGGGTTTTCAGAGGGAGTAAATCACATCACCATCTTTCCCCCACAGAGAAGCTGGTGAATTTGAACCACATGCTTTCCGGATTGCAGTGCAGTGTCTTGCCACTAGGCCACCAGAGCTCCCTAGAACAATGTCTGTTTGTGCTTTATTGAGTATACAAAGACATTTGACTGTGTGGATCATAACAAGTTTTGGCAGACATTGAGAAAAATGGGAATCTCAGAACTTAAGTGTAGCTTGTAGTAAGTAAAACTTTTAAGTACTGCTGAGCTGAGAAACTAGAAAGGCTGTTTGGACAATAATAAAAGTAAGATTATTTTTAATTGCTTGTTTAGGCTGTGACTTTAAGCCAGTCTTAATTTTTGTGGTTCACTAAACTTGAAATGCTGAAGTATTTATAATATCATGTTGAGTGCGTATTGTTAATTATAAGCCTGTGCTCTACCACTATTGGTTATTTTTATAAATGATGATTCATAAGTTATAATTTATAACTTATTAAAGATTCATTAAGTTATCCAAATTATCTCATGCTGGCAACTTAGATGTTTTTTAAGTTGTATAAAGTGCTTTAAATTTCTTCTTAAACAGAATGACATTTTTCAGGCAAATGAGGTTTAAAAATGAGGAAATTTTAAAACAGATTGTTAAAAATATTTTAATAAATTAAAAAAATTAGTAAGTTTAGTCATTGAAAGTCATCCTACTGTATTTTTTAAATTAATTTTTGAAGAGATATTGACTGCCACTACTTTAATTTTTAATGAAAATGGTGCTGTAAGATCTAATGAGCATGCCATATAATTAGTATGACACTACCATCAATTTCTTAAGGGTTATTTAAAAAATTGCTTTTTGTAATTTATAACAAAGACACAGAAAACCGTGTAAAACAAGTGTGGGGCAATGCATTACTATAAGGTGAACACTTTTCTTACTGCCCCTCTGATCAAGATGCAGAACCATCTAAGAAGCTTCTGTGTGTCCCTGCCCATTCACAATTCCCACCTTCTTCCCCTAAGTGACTCTCATCCTGACTTTTATATTAACCCTGTTTGTGCTTCCCTGAACACCACAATTTGGCTTTTTTCATATTTCAATTTGATATGTCTTTTAAGTCTTCAATTTATAGGTTCCTCCTTTGCCTCTTTCTTTGGAAGAGCACAACCTGTTTGACCTGCAGATATTCCCATGGCCGAGGTTTTGCTAAATGTATGCTGATAAACTGTTGAAAATGTCTCTGTATACCTCCTGCACATTAGAAGCTGAATTCAGAAACTGGCTCAGAGTTAGAGTCCATCCTTTTGGCGAGTCCTTGGCTTATCTTAGCTTTCCTGCCTTCGTCTCCTCCCTCACCCCTTTGTCTCAGTTTACACACTGCTGTCATATTGGCTCTGATTCATGGTAACCCTTCATTGCATTTCTGAGATTGTTAAATGATAATCAAGTCTGTTGATGAAGTAAACGAACTAAAACAGCCATGCATTTTGGCATAGCAGCCACAGTTCTTAAGAAATAGATTAAAAATTTGCATTCATAGCTTTTTCTTCTAAGTAGCTTAAAACTTTTGTAAGTACATTTTCATTAATCCTGTGGACCACTTTTTAGTTTTGTCTAAAAATTAAGGGAAAAGAATTTCTTTTTCACCCCCTAATACTGAGTTTTTTAAAACAAATTAATTAGATTTCCATTTGACAATTTTTACACAGATTGTGCAGTCACATCAGTTATGTTTATCATGACATGTCTGCATTCCCTTGAATTGTGTTTTTTATTCCCTCTCCCATAATGTATTATCCTGCTCCTGTATATTTTTGTCTTTGATTTTGAGATATTGTTGACCTCTTACTCTTACACAAAGGACTTTTAAGTAGAGCAAAATACTAGCCTTTGTTTTTTGTGTCTTTGTACTCTGTCTCTAGAAGGTCATTTTAGGGAATAGATTTAGTTCTACATTTACATAGTATGACAGGGTGATAGTGTTTTTTTGGGGGTCTTTTGCTCTTTACTGTTGCAGTTTGTCTTGCCTTTTAGTTTTTTTAAGTAAGAATTTGTCATATTTTTTCCACATTCTATCTATGACTAAGTATTATGGTCTTGGTCAGAATAGTCACAGTTGGTGGCTGGGCACCATGCAACTTTTCTGGTCTCAGGTTAGAAGAAATTGTGACTCTTGTTTCTTCTTTATGCTCTTATTTACCTTCTATTTTCCTCCTGACAATTTGACTTTCCCAATTAGATCTTAGATGCTTCTTTCAAACTTTTGAGATTTCTCATTTTACTAGGATATGGATCATGGTTTTTGTGAGTTGTATTATGCCAGTTGACTGAATTGTTTTGTGATACTATGACTTTACTTTTTCCAACCCAGAAGACCAATGTTGAAAGGTGTTTCACTGTGTATAAGGATTATCTGTATTGGTATATTCAGTGTATTTGTGATTACATGAACCTAATGATACTTCTTTCTCTTCTTCCCTATGTGTGCATTTGTATATATCCATGTACTATTTTGCCTCTGCCCATCCATAGGTACCCAAATGTGTATTACTACTTTTAGTATTCTTTTTTTTTTTAATTTTTTTTTACACCCTACTTTTAGTATTCTGTCCCTAACACATCTATAATCAGCAGAACTTTTCCCATCATCAGAAATAATTAGCAACTACTGTATAAAGCAAATTTACTCTCTTCTTCATAACTGTCCATAAATATTGGTCTCTCTGTATCTATTCTTATTTTCTTATAAAAGAAAAATATTGCCCTTATATGCTTGACTTACTGCACTTAGCATTATACCTTCCAGGTCCATTAATGATATATTTTATCAATACCTAATGGTTCTTTATAGTTATGTAGTATTCCATTTTATGTGTGTATCCATTCATTCATCGATAGACACGTGTGTTTTTCTATTTTTTTTTTGCCATTTTGAATGAAGCAGCAGTGAACATAGGTGTGCATATGTTTGTGTGTGTGTGTGTGTGTGTGTGTGTTTTCTCACCAGGGTATATAACTATGAGTGGGATTTATAGATCTTAGAATAATTCTAATTTTTGAGACAATGCCATGTCATTTTCCCTACCAATTATTCCATCCAAAGTAATGATATCTTTTGGCAGCTCTATCAGCAGTGATTAAGGATTCCCATCTCTCTACATACTCACCAACAATTATCGTGGGGTTTTTTTTTTGTTTTGTTTGTTTGTTTTTAATAAGGATATTGGTTTTTTGTTGGGAGGAGACCTGGTAGTATAGTGGTCTAACAACTGGACTGCTAACCAAAAGGACAGTAGTTTGAACCCTGTAGCGTCTTAGTGGGAGAAACACGAGACAGTCTCTTCCTGTAAAGCTTTTTAGCCTTTAAACAACTTATGACAAGCACATTTCTGTTCTGTCCAGTAGTGGCAGGACTCACTGTGCGTTTTAATCATCTCCATGTCATTGAGTTATTTTTAGGCAGTGGCAGGTGACTCGATGGCACATAACAACAACAACAAGAACAACAAGAAAGACAGCAGTGAGCTCAAATGTGTCGAAGATGATGAGGATGGCTCAGGAGAAGACAAGGTTCAGGTCTATTGTTTATAGGGCACTATGATTTGTACTCTATAGCTCCTAACAGTACAACAATAAACATGGTCTTTTAGTTTTGATTTGCTTTTTTCTAATGAGTCATTGTAAAAAACATTTTCATATGATTGTGGCTGCTTGCATGTCTCCTTTGATGAGAGCTAGAGAAAGATGTTCTTCAGAATTTTAGAACTCACTGCACTCTAGTCAATGCTGACTCACATACATCCCTCCTTCAGGTTTCTAAAACTGGTGGCCTAGTGGCAAGAAGCTGTGCTGCAGACCTAAAGGCATGCATTTCAGGCCAGCAGCTCCTCTGCAGGAGGAGGATGGGCAGTCTGTTCCCATGTGATTAACTGCCTCTGGAACTCGCCAGTTTTTCAGAGCTATGGCTTGGTCTGCTGTGGGTTAGTTCTGACTTGAAGGTATACAACAAATGTCTATGAGAAGAAATGGTCCATCTTTCTCTTTTGGAACAGCTGGTAGGTGTGAATCACTAACCTTTTGGTTAGTAGTCTGACATACAATGTACTGTACTTCAGAGGTCTGTTGATAAGGGATATTGTCTAATTTTTATATTTTTTTGGTTCTTCCCTCCACCTCTCCCCACCCCCATGCATTATTATTAATGTTTTAGGGTTATACTGACTTTATAGAAAGTTTGGTAATACTCTTTCCTTTGTGTTTTTGAAGAGATTGAATAGAATTGGTGTTACCTCTTAATATTTTGTGAATTTTTCCATCTGGTCCTGGCCTTTTTTTTTTTTTTTGGTTGGCAGTTTTTAAATGACATCTTTTGTCCCTTCTCTAGCTATGAGCCTTTTAAAATTTTCTACCTCTGTTTGTGTATGTTTTTGGGTAGAGATTATATTATTAGGGATTTATAATTTTTTTTAAGGTTTTCAATTGATTGGAGAAATTCTTAGAAATCAGCTCTGAAATCCGTTTCTTTTATTGATCAGTTGCATTATTAACGATTTAAGTTTTATATTGATTATTATGTCTGTCTTTGTTGATTTAGTTTGTTTTTCTGTTTGTTTTATTGATCCTTCAAAGAAACACAATCTGATTGGTTTTGTGAATTCTTTTGATTGATTTTCTATTTTTATTTTTGTTAATTTCTGCCCTGATCACTACTATTTCTTTACTTTTTTCCCTTGTAGTTTTTGGCTTTTTTCCTTTCTTCCTTTTCACTTTGTTCTGTTGTTTGTTTAAAAGTTAATGTTGCAGATCTTTCTTTTTATAACTACCCATCTGTCAGTGTGTGATACTGTGTTGGCTTACGTGTTGCTGTGATATTGGAAGCTGTACATCGGTATTTCAAATACCTTGGGTGAAAAAGTTTGAATAGAGCTTTCAGATTAAGACAGATTCAGAAGAAGGGTGTGATGATTTGCTTCCCCAAAATGAGTCTTATGAAAAGCCATGTATTGCCATAGGTTGGAAGTCATTGGAAATAGGACTTGGGATGAACTTTTTCCTCAAATAATATTCCTTAATGATGCCCCAGGAATTAATGGAATTCCAGTTGACATGTTTCAACAAACAGATGCTGCTCTGGACGTGCTCACTATGTTGTGCCAAGAAATCTGGAGACAGCTGCTTGGCCAACTGACTAGAAGAGATTCATATTTATTTCCATTCCCCAAAAATGGGATCCAGTAGAATATGGAAATTATAAAATAGTATCTTTAATATCACATGCAAACAAAATCTTTCTGAAGCTTATTGAAAAACTGCTAGGACAGTAAATTGACAGTGAACTTCCAGAAATACGGACCAGATTTAGAAGAGGCTGTGGCACCAGGGATATCAATGCTGATGTCAGGTGGATCTTGCCTGAAAGCAAAGAGTACCAGAGGGATGTCTGTTTGTGTTCTGTAGACTATGTAGAGACATTTGAGTGTGAATAACAACAAAATATGGCTTACATTGAGAAGAATTGGAATCCCAGGACACTTAGCTATTATCCAAATACAGCAAGGGAACACTGTATTGTTCAGATTCAAGAAAGGAGTGTATCAGCGATGTATCCTTTCTCTGTACCTTTTCAATCTATGTTCTGAACAGATCTTTTGAGAAACTGATATTTAAGAATTAGGTTTTGTCATCAAGATTGGAGGAAGACTCAACAATAACTTGTGTTAGGCGGATAAACAACCATGCTCACTAAAAATGAGAAGGACTTGAAGCTTTTGCTGCAGAAAACCAATGACTACAGCCTTCGGAATGGATTGCATCTCAACATCAAGGGGGGAAAAATGTCCTCACCACCAGGCCAATAAACAGCATCATGATAAATAAAAAAAAGATTGAAGTTGTTAATGACTTCATCTTGTTCTGATCTACAGTCAGCAGCCCGGTTAGCATCAGTCAAGAAATCAAGACATGTTGCATTATGAAAGTGTGCTGTCAAGCCTTGTCCAGAGGGCTAAAGAGCAATGTCAGTGTACAGACTTAAACTGTGCTTGATCAAGCCCATGGTCTTCTGAATTGTTTGCTATGCATCTAAAAGCTGGACGGTGACCAAGGATGGTAGAATTGAGTTGTGTGCTGTAGAAGAGTATTGAACATACTATGCCCTGCCAGGAGAACAAACAGATCTGTCCTGGATGGGCCTGTCCTTGGAGATGGACATCATGCTTAGAGGAGTAGAAGATCAGTGCTTGAGAGGAAGGCTTTCAATGAGGAACTGCGGCGTGCCTGACCCACACCATGGTGTTTTCAGGTCTTTCCTATGTATCAGAACGTTGGATAGTGAATAAGGATAACAGACAAATTGATGTCTTTGAAGTGTGGTATTAAAGAAGAATATTGGGTATTCCCATGGACTGCCAAATGAACAAAGAAACTTGTCTTGGAGGAAGTGCATCAAAGATGCTCCTTAGAGGCAAGGATGCTGCTACTTTTGTCTCACAAACTTTGGGCATATAATAGGAGGGACCAGTTCTTGGAAAAAGACATCATTTTGGGAAAGTTGGAGGGTCAGTGAAAGAGTGGGAAACCTTCAGCAAGATGGACAAAGTGACTGTTATAGTGACTGTAACAATGGGCTTGAGCTTATCTTTGATGTTGAGGATGGCACGTGCTAGGGCATGTTGTTCTAGAGTTGCTGTGGGTCAATACTCAGCTTGATGGTACCAAACAACCACCACCACCACCACAACAACATAAACAGATAATATCTGCGAATATTATGCAGGTGACATCTGCAGAATGATCTAGTTGGAAGACTTTAGAACTTGCTTTTGCTGATATTACATAACTGAAAAGAAGAAACAATATCCATTGTTAATAAGAACTTGGGATGTACGAAGTAGTATGAATCCAGGAGAATTAGAAATCATAAAGCAAAATGGAATACATAAAGATCAGGCTTTAATAACCTGAAGTGGAATTTTATTAGCTATTTATAATGAATAATCATATGGTCTTTGTACTG
Organism: Elephantulus edwardii; assembly: GCF_000299155.1. NCBI lineage: Eukaryota > Metazoa > Chordata > Mammalia > Macroscelidea > Macroscelididae > Elephantulus > Elephantulus edwardii. The sequence goes on from NW_006399874.1 coordinate 6,871,429, forward strand.
AGAATGCAACTTGAAGAAAAATTCATCACCAGAAACAATATTTTAAGTTATATACTGAAATACAGTACTGTCAGTAGTAGGATTATAATCATATGCCTACTAGGAAGACCAGTTATGCAAGACTATTACACAAATTTATGCACTAACTGCTATTGCCAACAGGGAGGAAATTGAAGATTTTAATCAGTGACAGCAGCCTGAAATGGATCAAACATGCAATCAAAATGCATTGATAAATACTGATGATTGTAGTATGAAAGTTGGAGGGGGAAAAAGGAAGGATAAATAATTGGAAAATACGGCCTGTTGATTTACTTCTGAAGAAACCAACTATTTAAAAGTCCAACAGAGCCCAGTTCTGCTCTGACACCTCTGAGATCACTATGAGTTTGAACCACTGAAGGCAGTTGACTTGTTTTTTTGGTTCCCTTTATTACAAGCTAAGTGGGCTGGTGTTCCATACAGAGTTGTGAAGAAGGAAGAGAGCCTTGAGGACAAAAGATCTTGGAACTTAGTTTTTTTGAAAACAATTAGATTCAGAATTGAGAGAGAGAAACAACAATCAAGAATGTGTTGAAGCCACATGAGACTTGTGTGTTTCAGCATCTCAGTAATAAATGGCTCACCCTTTTTTTTTTTTCAAGTCTTCTATTGTTTAGCAGATTTTTTTGAAATTACCAGATTTGTCTTATGCTTGAATGATTAAATCTAGATTGATTATTCTCTTTGGTAATGGAGGAGGATGACTCTTGAGAAATGAATTATTTTTGATCTTTCCGAACTTGTCTCAGGGTTCCAGGTATGACTGTGGAAGATAGAAACCTCTGAATTTTTTAGATATTTCTAGTATTAAGAGTTTACACAAGGTAGAAGATATTATAATAAATGGAAGTTTGCTGCTGTCTACACTGTGAAGCTTGCTTGTACGCCCATAAGCAGTGAAGTAGTTCCTGTCTGCATAACCAGGTTTATTTTCAATTACCACTTTGTAGCCGAAAAGATTTGTTTTGAATTACCTCGTTTCTTGCTTCTAAAAAGGTAAATTTCTTCCTTCATTTGATTCGTTTACATTGGGTTTCTTTATTGACTGTTGTTGTATAGCATACCTGTGTATAGAGGGGAGCCTAGTGGTAAGAAGCTGGGTATCCAAAAGGCCCGAGGTTTGAATCCACCAGCTACTCTGCTGGAAAAGGATGAGCAATCTCCTCCCGTGCAGTTTACTGACTGAAAACTTACTGGAGAGTTAGCTATGGGCTGACTGTAACTCGACAGCACACAACAGTAACAGTGTAGTGAGACCTTTCCTGTTGTAATAGACCTTAATTAACCCTCTATGATTCTCATAATCTCTGCTGTGCTCCAGGCCATTTTAGAAGTCATTGTGTCAGTTCTTCTTTAAGGTCTTCCCGTCATTTGTTGACTTTACTTTTCTGAGCTTATTGTCCTTTCCCATGGATTGGCCCCTCTTGATAACATAGCATGCCCAAAGTTTATGAGACAGAGTCTCACCATCCTTGCTTCTTAAGGAGCACTCTGGCTCTTCTCATTTAAAAAATGTTAGTTCTTCTGTCTTCCTCATTCATTGCCCAACTTTTACATGCATACTGTTGTTGTTGTGGTGGTGGTGTGCTATCGAGTTGCTTGCGACTCTTCTCATCGAGGGTCTTCCTCTCCTGTGCCATCTCTCCACCCTCCCAAACGTGCCATCCCTTTCTAAGGACTGGCTCTTCCTTGCAACATATCCAAAGTAAGCCAGATGGAGTTTCAGAATTTTTGCCTCCAAGGAGCAGCCTGGTTTCACCCTCTATATGTATGTGAAGTGAATACTTTATGTTTGGTGAGGCCCACCTTGATACTTTAAAAAGGTCCTTGACAGCACACTTTGTTAATACAGTCTGTCCATTTGATTTCTTCATTGCTGCTTTCATGGGTTTTGATTATTGAAACAAGCAAACTAAAATAATTGACATTTTCAATCTTTCCTACATTTATTTTATTGTTACCTATTGATCCAGTTGTGAAAATTTTTGTTTTCTAGCTTTAATCCATATAGAAGCTGTAGTCTTTGATTCTCAGTGTTTCTTTCCTTTCCAAAAGCAAGGCTGGGTCATTTGCATAAAGAAAGTTGCTGAGGAATCTTCCTCTGATCTTGATGTCATATTCTTCTTCATATAGCCCAGTTTCTTGGCTGATTTACTCAGAATCCTCATTGGATAGGTCTGGTGAAAGGATGTAACCCTGGTGATGCACACCTTTCCTGGTCTTAAACAATACAATGTTTCTTTGTTCTGTAATAATAATTGCTTCTTGGTTCATGTCTGTATTTCACAGAAGCACAATTAAATCTTTTGACTTCCATTCTTCTTAGTGTTAGCTAGATTTTATTATGATCCACACAATTGGAAGACATTGCATAGTCACTGAAGCAAAAGTAAACTTCTTTCTGTTATTCTCTGCTTAGCTAATATCCACCTGACATTAACAGTATCTCAAGTTTCATGGCCTTTTCTAGATTCCATCTTGAATTTCTGGGAGATCTCTGTCTAGATTCAGCTATTTTAAAAATAATCTTCAGCATGATTTCCCTTTCATGTGATATTAATGATACTTATTATTAATTTATACATTTTATTGGATCTCCTCTCCCCCTACCCCCCATATTGGGCATTTAGCTATCTTTAAGATTTCTTGGCATATATGGCCGGGACTGTATCTGTTTGCTGAAACACCTCAGTTGGTATTCATTAATTCCTGAGGCCCTGTTTTTTCCCCAGTGACTCCTTTCAGCATCAGTGTTCTTCACCAGATGCTGTTTCCTGAAATGATTCAGTATTGACCGATTATTTTTGGTTCAGTATTTGTGCATTCTTTTTATCTTCTTCTCCCACCCCCTTCTATCATGTTTTGATGCTTCCTGTATCATTCAGTGTGTTGGAGATGATGGGGATGGTGTAGATAGGACAGAGTTCAGATATGTTGTTCAGAGGGCCACTGTGATTCATACTCAACAGCACCTAACAAAAACAACGTTGTGTGAAAGATTTACTCCATCTGAGTTATTACAGTTGAGTCTACTTTGAAGAGGCAGCTCTTCTCCAGGCATATTTTGAGTGTCTTCCTACCTGAGCGGGTCTTGTTCCAGTACTGAACTAGATGACACTCCACTGTCATTCATAGTGTGTTTAAGGCCCATTATTTCAGAAGTCGTGGTCAGTACTGCTTCTCAGTCTGTCTTGTTCTGGATGCCTTGCTGTGACCTGTCCACCATGGGTGACTCTACTGGTATTTGAAATTCTGGTGGCATATCTTCTAGCCTCATAGCAACACACAAGCCACAACAGTGTGACAAACTGGCAGACAAGTGGTGGTTAATTGACTGAAGCCTGTGAAATTGTTGTTGCTTCAGAATCTCTGAATAAGCAGTAGTTTAAAAAATCCAAACCCATTGCCTTCAAGTTGGTTCCAGCTCTTATTAACACTCCATCAGCTTCCCGAGGGCTGTAAATCATTATGGGAGGAGCCTGCTCATCTTCTTCCCAGTAGTGGCTTCTCGATTAGATTTGCTAATCTTTGGCTTAACAAGCTGATACCTTACTTTTTATACTACCAGGGCTTCTTAAGCAGTGCTTTTGTCGCCTATTTTCTTAAGAAAGTCTTCTTAAAGTCTGGCATTTTCTTTGGAGATGCCCATTACTCTTTCAGTGCCTCTTAATTCTTAATTCTTGTTACATATTACTTCCCTTTTCCTTTATTTTCCTTTCCACTTTCTCTTACTGACAAATAAAAAAAGTGCAAAGAGCTAGGAAGGGGAGATGAGAGGAAGTAGAACGAGTATGTTAATATAGTATAATGAAAGTTATATGTAAGAAATAAAAATATGCAATATGGTTATTTTAAAGAATTTCTGTGGGCTTTGATGTCAATTTATTTTATTTGGAACTCTATATATGGCTGTCCCATATCAATCAAATCTGTTCGTAATTGCCTTCTTACCCTTAATAATGTCATAGTATAGTTTTGACTGTAGGAATTGCTGGAAAACCTGTGTTAATGTGAACCTATCACTTTTCTGTCATTATGTTTTCAATTTTCCTTAAATAAATATCAATACTGAATTGTGTCAGGCGTGTATTTTACAATATACTTAATATATCAATCAGAATTTTAAGTTATTATTAATTTTTTATATATATATATATATGTAAATTACAAATATCAAGAAAGCAGGTTAAGTCAAAAGATTTTCTGGTAAAAAGATGTAAAGGGAGACGAAAAACATTTTTACTTTATAATCCTCAGTATATTTTAAAATGTTGATGGTGTAATTAACTTTTGAAAATATTGGACTGTCATCAATGGGGAAAATATCTGCTGCTTATTTTCCACAAGTGTTAAGGAAAGCTCCCATGCACTGATTTTGACATCTGTGAAAACCCAATATGGCTTCTTTAGTTTTTGTACCTGTAAACTAATTGATGCAGTCCAAAGTTTCAAAATACAATATTATAAAATTCAACCCAGTAGGTCCATAAAGGGCTTATTGCTTCAGTGTCTGAATGCATGCGCGCTCTCTCTCTCCCTCCCATTTTAGTTTTTCACTTTCCCCCCTGCTCTTCACAAAGATTAACGTTTTCCAGTCAGATGCAACTAGTCAATGGTTTTGTTATGTGCCATCGAGTTGCTTGTGACTCTTAGCGACCTTATGTACAGTAGCACTGAACCTTGCCCTATCTTGAGCCAGTCTCACTGTCACTAATACACTTAACTGTCATTACCTCTGTTGCTGTGTCAATCCCTCTCATCTGGGGTCGTTTTCTCCTGTGCTGTCCTTCTACCTTTATAAGCATGATGTCCTTCTCCAAGGACTGGTCCCTTATGACCATATGCCCAGAGTATGTGAGACAGAACTTCAAAATCCTTGCCTCCAAGCAGCAGCCTGGCTTCACTCTCTACAGCCTAGATCTTTTTGTTCTCTTGACAGTGCATGGTATGTACAATACTCTTTTGCAGCACCACAATTCAAAGGCATAAATTCTTCTGTCAACTCTAGTCGTTGTCCAGCTCTCTGATGTGTAGCAAGTAATTTTGAAGACCATGGCCTGAATCAGGCACATCTTAGTCTTCAGACTGACATTTTTGGTCTTCAACACTTTGGAGAAGTCACTGACAGCAGCTTTCCCCAGAACACTTTGTCTTTGAACTCCTTGTCTCCTGGTGTCGAGAGTGTAGGTTGTGGAGCCAGACAAGCTGAAATTGTTCACAACCTCAGTCTCTTCTCCATCTATCATGGTTCTGCCAGTTGGCACAGTGGTGAGAATCTTTGTCTTCTTGATGTTGAGCTTCAATCTATATTGAAGCTTTCTGCAATAGAGTCCTTGACTTTCTGCAGCAGATACTTCAAGTCTTCCCCAGTTCGTCAAGGAAAGTTGTATCATCTGCATAATGTAGGCTGTTGATTTGTCTTCCTCCAATCCCGATTCCACATTCCTCCTTATAAAGTCAAGCCTCTCAAATGATCTGTTCTGCATATAGATTGAAAAGGTATGGAGACAGGATGCATCCCTTACACACTCCTTTCCTGTTTTTGAACCACACAGAGTTTTCTTGCTCTGTTTTGATGAATTCTTCCTGGTCCAAGTATAGGTTTCACATGAGCACAATCAAGTGTCCTGGGATTCCCATTCTTCTCAGAGTTAACCACAATTAGTTGTGATCCACACAGTCCAATACCTTTGCATAGTCAATGAAACATAAAGACATATGTCTGGTACTCTGCTTTCAGTCAAGATCCATCTGATGTTGGCAATAATATCTCTGGTGCCATGGCCTCTTCTAAACCCAGCCTGTATTCTGGTAGTTCTCTGTTGATGTACTGTTTGTTTTTGGATAATCTTCAGGATTTTGCTTGCATGTGATTATCACTGATACTGCTCAATAATTTCGACACTTTGTTGGGTTACTCTTTCTTCCATTCAGTTGGCCAGGCATTCATTCATTCTCTAGATTTTCTATTACAACTTGGTGAGCATGTCCTGTCACAAGAGGTCAGCATCATTCTGTTGAAATATGTCAGTTAGTGTTCCAATAATAGCTAATTACTTAAAGCAACTTAGTCAAGTCATTGAACTCTGGCGGTCTAGTGGTAAGGAATTGCATTGCCAACTCAAAGCACATTGATTGAATTCACCATATGCTCCATGGGAGAAAGATTGGCAGTCTCCTCCCATGTAATTTACAGTTTCTGAAAACCCGCAGGAGGGTCAGCTATGTGTTGGTTCTAACTCTGTGACAGTACACAACAAAAATAGCAACAACAATGGAGTCATCACGATTGGGGTTCAACCTGCCAGGTGTCACTGAGTTGGCTCTGATTCCTAGTGAACTTGGGGTGTGTGACAGTAAGAAACCCCCTCATAGATCCTGGAGCCTCTTCACAGTGTCTGCTGTGCTTCTTCCTGTTGTTGCTGTGTCAATCCATTGTGTTGAGAGTCTTCCTCTCTCTCACTGACATTCTATTTTTTCAAGCATAATGTCCTTCTCCGGAGACTGGCCTTTAGTAATAATACACCTGATGTAATTGAGATTAAGTCTCACCATCCTTGATTCTGAGGCGCACCCTGCCTGTACTTCACAACAGAGTTGTTTGTTTGTTTATTTGTCATTCCGTGTGAAAATCAGTGTTTTTGCCAAAACTTCAGTTTAAAGGCATCAATTCTTCACTCTTCCTAATTTGTTGACCAACTAGCACATGCATTTGAAGCAGTGGAAAATACTTTGACTTGGATCATCCATACCTCAGCCTTTAAAGGGACATCCTTCCTTTTTTGCACTTTAGATTGGTGCTTCATAGCAGATTGTCCAGTGAAGTATGTTGACTTCTGTTGCTTCTATGGCTATTACTTACAGATTCAAGTGCAATTCATTCTGAATACTTCCTTCTCTGAGCTTCACAAGAAATTCTTGTTTTCTACAAGCAAGATTGTGTCATCTGCTATATATCACCTATTGACAGAAACAGGGTAAATGGATAGACTTTGTCTGCAGTATGAGTAATGATTACTTCTATATAAAGAGATAATTAGTCACACACACAAAATGCAAATGTTGGATCTCTTTTGCTTTTTTATAGAGAGTACTTTAAAAATTAGGGGGAATCTGGATGCCACAATAACAAACTCCAAAGAACCCTCATAAGGACAATGTCAAGCCCTTGAATGCCAACATTGGTTGTTTAAACTCATCCAGTGGTAGCTTTGGGTTAAAAGATGTTGCGATCTTTCCCTGTAAAATGTTTCCCATAGGAAACCGAATGGGAAGTTCCGCTCTGTCACATGGGGTCGCTATGCATTAAAATAGACTCAGTGACATGTAAGGATAGTCACAGTAGAAATGCTTGTTAATAGAAATTGCTTTTGTCTTAATTGCAGGGCAGAATTTTCTCTCTTTGTAGACCATTCTCTGGACGTTGTTAAATCACCTGTTCCCGTTATTTTAGTGTGCTCCCAAAGGAACACTTCTTCTTTTGAACCTTTATTAGCTGTTTGCTTTAACTATGTATAGCACTTCTGCTTAAAGCCATTTCTGGTATCTCAGACATTGAAACTGACATTTTGTTATGAAATGCTTCACAATGAGACCTCTTTTGTAGCAGCTGAGCCTCAGTTCATTAAAGACTTTCTTACTCTTGATGTCCTTAAGGGCCAACTGTACTTTTCCTGAGATGAATTTCAGCCTGTCAAACACAATAGAAGTTAAACTGAAATTTGAGTGTATATTGGTTTAATCCCCCTTCATTTTACTTTCCCCCCTTTTTTTATTTTATTGGGAAAAACATATTGGGGGTACAAGGAGGTGAGGGTTGGGGGCATAAGGGTGAGGATGGGCAGGGATGCATTTGCAGAGCTGCAGAAATTGGTTGGTGGGGTAAGCAAGTGAAGGAAATGAAAAGGATCCAGTGGGGACCAGATGCTACAGGGGAATGATAAACATTTTCCAATGGTATTTAAATCAACTGTCTTATTGATTTGGGAACTGGATGCAGACTCTCTGGCTTCTTCATGCTGAACAGGGGCGTTGAAATGAAGGGGGAAAGGGAGGACACTTTATCACCTTATTGGTGATCTTGGGTTAAGGCTGCTTGCCTTCTTGTTCTGTTAGAAGAGATTTTCCTGTCATTTGTTCCCCTCTGGACTGCAAAGTGTTTTCCCAGGTGGGTCCAGTGGGGATGGCTTGTTGAACCCAGAGGCTCCATCCTCTTTTGCTTTTTTAGCTGGCAGTTGTATTTCCCTGTTGTCACTGGCACTGGGTTCAGGATCAATTCTGGAGTAAAACTCAGAGTTAAGGTTACCTATAGGAAAGGGAGCAAACCTAGAGAGAACAAACTTGTGAGTTACAAATAGAGTGGTTTTGGGGGTGTTGCTTTCAGGTTTACTGGGGGAGAGGGTAGCGAAAAGTAGCCTAGATAAAATTCTCTGGATACCCTAGCTATTTTTTTCCCCCACCCAGGAGTCAGATGGCACAATCTGGGGACTGAGGAGCTCACCTTGAGGGCCATGATGGCTCGCCCCAAGCCGAGGGCCAAAGACAGCCTGCCCCGGGCAGAGGGCCATGACGGCTCGCCCCAAGCTGAGGGCTGAAGACAGCCTGCTCTGGGCAGAGGGCCGAAGACAGCCCTCCCCAGGCAGAAGGCTGTGAGGGCTTGCCCTGAGCCGAGGGCCAAAGACAGCCCACCCCGGGCAGAGGGCCATGACGGCTCGCCCCAGGGTGGGGACTGAAGACAACCCGTCCTGAGCAGGGCAACACCCCCCCATGCGCTGGCTGGTACACTCCCCCTCTAACTGGTCCCACCCCAATCTGGTCCCCTCGCCTGACCAAGGACTATGTGGCCAGGGCATCGTCTCCAATTCCAGCACCTCCACTTTTACACCCCCTATTAGTGGTCATACTATAATTTGAAGTAGGTGTCACTGCCCTCCCCCTTTATAAATGGCAAAGGGAACCTGAGAATTGTGAAAAGGCTCCCCCAAGGTCTAAACAGCTTTTCGCAGAAGCGTTCAACAGATCAAATATGTAGTGCATTTAGGATGTCGGTCCTCTTGGACATGCTGCTACTGTTAAGTGTCATCAAGTAGACAACTCACAGTGACTTTCAACAATCCATTGTATCGGTGATCATCTTCTCTTGGCTGTCCAAGGAAACCCAAACCTGCAGGCGGCAGGGCGCACATCCTGCGTGTGGGCGGCTTCATTTTACTTTTGAAAAAAAAATTTGCACATCTCTTTGTAGAACTAATGTGAGGATTACACCTGGCCATCTATACCTAAAATTAGTAATGTATGCATATTGATTTTTAGTACTTATGAACTCTTATTTTCTTCTTAAATCTTTTGTTTATGATAAAACTGTGGATTCACATTGCCTAAGAGGCTCCATCTTTGTGTGAGCAGCATGATTTCCTGACAACTGTATCACTAGAGAGCGGTCTACACTCCATCCACCTTTCCTAGCCTGATGTCTTTTTTCCAAGGACTCACTCTTCCTAATAGCATGTCCAAAACTTGTAAGATAAAGGTTTCATCATTTTTGCCTCTAAGGAGTACTGTGACTGAAAAACATCCTCACATACACAAATGCATATGTTATAGGTAACAGTTTTTATTAAGTGCCATTGAACCAACTATAACTCCTAACAACCCTGTGAACAACATACCTGAACCACGTCTTATCCTGGTAGGCTTCATGATCACTGATGGACTTGTGCTTACAGTTACTGTGTCACTTCATCTTGTTGAGAGTCTTCCTCTCTTGCTCTCACATTCTACATTGCCCAGCTTGATGATTTTTTTTCTAAGGACTGGCCCACTGATAACATGCTCAAAGTATGTGAGGCCAAGTTTCTCCATCTTTGCTTCTAATGACACCCAGGTTGCACTTCCTTTTTTTTTTAAAGTCTATGTAATATTCAGAACTCTTTTTTTCAGCACCACAATTCACATACATTGATTCTTCTTTTGTCATCCTTATACATGGTCTAATTTTCAGTTGCATAGGAAGGAATTGGAAGTACCATAGCTTAGAATAGGTACACCTTAGTCTTTAAGCTGACATTGTTGCTCTTTAGCACTTTGGAGGGATTCTTGGCAGCACATTTCCCCTGTACAGTATGTCTTTTGATTTTGTGGCTGCTCTTACCCTGCGTGTTGATTGTGGATTCAAGGAAAATAAAATTGCTTGACAACCTCAGGCTTTGTCTATCATCGTATTACTTACTGAGCCAGTGGTGAGTACTTTTGCTTTTTGATGTCGAGATATAATCCATATTGAAGACTGTACAAGTATAGCATTGAAGTAATTTATGATAGGGTTCCTGAAATTAGTATCTTTTATATTCTACTAGTTGACATGGACAGATAAGTAGATAACAGTTAATATTTTGTTGTTAGGTATTGTTGAGTTACTCCAACTCATGGCAACTCTGTGTACAATCAAAATGAAACTGAATGAAGCCCCTCTGGCTTCTGTGCTGTCTTCAGTCTGTGCTGGGATTTGTTAAGCCCATTGGTGCAGCCAGTGTGTCAGCCCAGCTCATTGAGGGTCTTCTTCTTTATTACTGATCTTGTACTTTCCTCAAGCATGGTGCCCTTCTCCAGGGACTGGCATTGCTTGATAACATGACCATGGTATAGGAGACAAACCTCACCAGCCTTGCTTCTTAGTGTACCATAATAAACACATCATTAAATAGCCCAGAGCTATTTAGCAGCTCAGAGATGGAAGTAATCTCTAATTTGCTAAACCCTATGATAACAACACTGATTAATCTTTAAAACAAAGATGAAAGTTCATGAATTTCTTCAGCCACTTTTTACTGGTTAAATAAAGAAAAAGAATTAAGCATTTCCATTCTTGACAAGGATGTGTATAACCATCTAGATACATGCTATTCTTTAGAGTATAGGGATTGTAAATTATTATTTTAACATGAATTTAGCTTCATTGCAAATATGTGACTATTTGTTGCCACAAGGTTGCTCCAGGGCAGCTCTGAGGAAAGTTGTAGTATAAAATAAAGGCTAAACACTGCTTCTCCAAACAAAAGAGAGTAGGAGGTATTTATAAATGGTCAAATACAAAAGCTACAAGAAGATTGAATGGAGATAGTAACTAGGCAGGTAATCACATTAGACAAAGGGAAAAGATTATTTTGTATGTTATTGTTGTGTACTACAGTCAGAACTGATCCCTAGCTGACCCTATGGTGGGTTTTTAGAGGTAGGTAGTCACATTGAGAGGAGATTGCCCATCATTCTTCTGTGTAGCAGCTGGTGGATTTGAACCGCGTGCCCTCAGATTTGCAGCACAGCTTCTTGCCACTAGGCCACCAGTGTTCCCTACTTTATAGTAGAAATTAAAAAAAGGAAAAGTTTGTATTACTTTGATTTTTAGAAAAGGATCCTAGAGCTGAATTCAGAAGACAAGGGTTCATTGCATAGTTGGCTTCCTCCCACCAATCTTGTGAATGATTTTCTCTAGGTTGCTGTGGAGCCATGGCTGTGATGGCAGTTTTCTAATTAGCCCTGTTTTCTGGTATAGTTGGGACATTGTTTCTGAAAGCTTAACTTTGAGCATAGTTCATCTCTTTGACAATTAAGTTACCCAGTAGCTTTTTAATAAACTCCTTTTCACCTAACAAGCCAGGTTCAGGTTTCTATGTTCAGCTAAAATGCCTTACTTGGTCTTTGAGTTGATTATGAGATTAGGCAGCAGTTGAAGATAAATTTTTTGTGCCTCTTACATTTTATGAGATTTAACCAATGACGTATTACAACTGATTCTACTTGTATCAGACATCGATAGCGGTGGATTTACCTACAATCTGTGAGGACTTGGTATCAGATTGTACTTTGTGGTGAAGTTGAAGAGAAATAGAAAACAATGGTTTGTTAATAGGTTTGTTAGGATCTTGGAAGATACGAGCAGTGATTTTAAACACATTTAGTTGGAGATGCCATAGATATAGTCATCTGTGGAACTGTCTGGCTGGTGTTTGGAAGTGCAGTTTTGACAGTTAAATAGGGAATTTGGAATAGAAGTGAGAGTGATCCAAATTTGTGTTGAAAGTACAGGAAGAAAAGTGAAGACAGATTCTGTCAAGTAAAGGAAAGAGAAAGTGAAAAAACCAGAAATGGAGTAAATCTAGAAGGTAGAAGAGAACTTAGAATATATTGTTTCAGAACTTCATGTTGTAGTTTATGGCTATCAAGGTTACTGCAATTCATAGTGACCCTATGAACAGTGTATCTGAACTCCATGAGAATAAAGACTAAGCCATTGCATTTTTGTGACTTTGGAGAAAAAAAATTTTAGTAGTTATTGGGTGCTCAAAACATGTTGTTCATAGGGTCGCTATGAGTTGTACTCAACTTGATGGCCCCTAACAAAAATAACAACAACAAAATGGAGTTCAGGTTGATAGGAGAAAAAGTAAATATAGGAGAATGCGGAGCTATTACGAGATTAAGAATAGTTGAGAACCTCAAGATCAAGATGACAGGGAAATGGCACTCTAGGAGATGAACTCATTTTGTTCAGAGTGAGAAGTTTTAAAATTCAAAACCTTATTGGTTAAGCCATTCCAGATGATGATGATAGAATCTTGTTTCTGGTTCTGCTTTTGAGATAACTATAAGGCAGTAATGAAGAAGGTCTTTGGTTTATTCACTCAGTATTTCTATTTGTTATTTCAGCAAGTGCTTTGTGTTTGTTGTATTCTAAGCATTTTCTAAAAGTGTTTAGGATAGAGAGAGTTGACTAAAACAGAAAAGGCTCCTGATCTTAAGAGTGCTTAAAAATTCCTAAAAGTTCTAGTGGGTGGGAAGAAAGACAGTTTGAGGAGAGGAAGAAACAGACAAAAAAAGGAACCAGTAAATACAATTGAGAAATATCTGGCAGTTATAAGTAAGTCTGTCAGACTGGAACCACTTGGTGTATTAAAGAAGTGGAATGGAATAAGTATTAGGGTTAATGAGAAGAATGGAAGAAGCACTGTCAGATATGTGAGTAATGAGGTTGTGAAGGACCTTGTATGACAAACTAAGAAGTTTTAGTTTATTCTTTGAGGTGGACAACCATTGGCTGATTTCAGGTAGAATATTTTGATTCTAATTCACATTTTCAAAAAATCACTGTTAATGCACACTGTTGTGTGTCAACATTGTGTGACCCTCAGTATAACATAACTCTCTTGCGTACTCTAAATCGTAACTTCTGTGACGTTAATGAGGCAGTTTTGTAATGATCATTTCCAGCTTGATCTGGGGAGGGGAAGTCGTCTCAGTAATGGGCCCTGCATTTAGTTTATCAGTGAACTCCCTGGAAAAGCTATAGAACATTTTGTTTGATCCTGCCTCTGGCTGGTGACCTTCAGACTTGAACCATTGGCCTGATGTACTTGCTGACCTGACCTTGGACTTTTCAGCCTCTGAAGTCAGCAGTTTGTGACCTTGCTTTCCAGTCTGACCTTAAACTCATGAACCTCCCCGATACCTCTTTCTTGAGATCTGATCCATGGGCCTAAAATAGTCCCTAGGGAATTATGCTGCTGACCTAAAGCCTGTGCCTTTTGTAGCAGTCTGAATTCACCAGTGGATTGTCAGCTATGCGTCAGCTCCTTTACAGTGGCAGTGAGAGAGAGAGATAGAGGAGGTATGTGAGCCATTTTTTTAAAATCTCAATCTCTCTCTCTCTCTCCACACACACACACATACACACACACACACACACACACACACGCTCTCTCTCTCTCTCTCGACATAATTTCTTTATCTCTATCTCCAAAGAAAATTTTGGATGTACCTTTTCCAAGATGTGTTTGTTCTTTTGATGGTCCATGGGATATTCAGTATCACTTACAAACAGTACAATTAAAAGACTTCAGTCCTTTGGTCTTCATTATCCAATTTTCATATATGTATATGAATCAATTGAAAATAGCATGGCTTGGGCCAGGCTCATCTTAGTCTTTAAAAGGACATCCTTGCTGTTTTTCATATTAATGCGTCCTTTGCAGCAGAATTACCTTATTTGACTTCTTGACTGCTGCTTCAATAAACCTTGATTGAAGGTCCAAATGAAAGGTAATCTTTGACAACATCATTCCTCCCTCTGCTTATCTTGAGTTGCTTGAGTGCATTTATGAAGGTTTTTGTTTCATTTCTGTTGAAGTGTTTATTTCTGTACTGAAGGCTGCTATCTTTGTTGTTCATCATCAGAAAGTATGTTATATCCTCTTCATTTTCACCAAGCAAAGTTCTGTCATCAGCATGTCACACATTGTTAATGAATGTTTCTCCAATTCCTATACTGCGTTCTTTTTCATGTAGCTTCTCAGATCATTTGCTCAGCAGACAAGTAAGTGTGAATCAGTGTGGTGAAGGAATGTAATATGCTGTTGCACACTTTCCTCAATATTTTTTTCATAGTAATCACAATCTATTCAGGTTCTCTCCCTACCCCTTCTCTACATAGAGGGACATATTCTTTTCAAGAGTCTCCATTGGCATCTGTAGACATTGATTGCTCTGTTCAGTTTATTGTCCAATTACTGTTTCTCTGGGAAGTTTGGTCTTCTCTGCTCTCAGAAGTTGTCCCCTCTTCTAAGCATGTTTATTGTACACCTGGCTTGCAAAAACATATTTTATTATGCTCCTGTCAGGATTGGAACATGCCCTCAGCTCCGGTGCCCTGTGCATATGACTTTCACTTGTCTTACCCAATACCACAGCTTCAGGTGACAAAGGGCATTGAAATTTCCTCAATTCTTGAATCCTCAAACACATCTGAGGTTTTGTTTCTCTTTGACCCTAAAGATAATACATTTTTCTTCTTGGTAAAAACACCAACTATTGAGTCAATTTCAACTCATGACAGTCTCATGTGTGTTATGTAGACCTGTACTTCATGGAGGTATTGCAAAAATTATAGCTGATTTTTCAGAAGTAGTTCATCAAGCTTTTCTCCTAAGGAGACTCCAGGTGGGTTCAAATCTCAGTCAGTAGCTGAACACTAAGCATATGAGCTAGTTGCACTCCTCAGAGCTTCTTCTTAGAAGAAACAATTTTTTTTAAGTTTCTTTTTTTAAATTTTTTAAAAATAATTTTAATGAGCATTTACAGAGATTTTGGATTTCCATTCATTCATTGCTGTACTTCTCTTTCCGCCCAGCCCTCCCTGCCCCCAGTTCGCTTCTCTTTTTCAAAAGTAAAAGAAACACTCTTTCCCTACTTTACCCAATGTTAAACCATGCAGTATTTTGTTGTTCAGTTTGAACTACTACATGTAGAGGATATTAAAATCTTTGGAGGAGAATAGATTGACACAAGATCGTATGCCACACTGATTATGGGGTATTTGACTGGAGGAGGAGTCAGCAATGACCAACCAGGAGTAACTAGTTAGGCTGAAAGCAAGACTCAGAGAATGGGATGTTAGGAAAGCCAGGAAACAATTTGCCAGTCTGGTTGAAAATACTTTTTTTTTGTGTGTGTGTGCCATGGAAATTGAACAAAGGCATACCTAAACAGAGCAAAAAATTCAAGGTGCTCTATGAAGCAACAGCCAAATTTAATTAGCTTTAGAATCAAAATTATAAAGTCTGAAACCAGAGAACAATCCATATATTTTCCTGTAACAGTTTCTTTATCACATCAGTTGTTAAGTTTTGTCTGAGTAACCACACTGATGAAATTGTTTTGTTTTAGTGAGACAATAGCTCTTCAGTGTAAAATGCTGGGAAAATATTTTCCTTTACAGTTTGTGTTCATTATTATTATGCTAGTTGTAAACAACTGTTAGAGAATTAAGTGTTTGTGACAGCTGTGTTTTTATTGTGAATGTGAGAAGTTTTATTTTGTAAGTATTATCTTGGTAATTGTGAAAAGTTTAACCTTGCTGTACGTTTTTGTCAGACTTTTCACTGATAACTATTTGTATCTTGTCCTTCCTTTCCTCCACTCCTTCTTTGTTTCTTTCTCTCCTTTCCCCATACACAGTGATTCTATTGTTATCAGATGGGAAGCTCAATGTCTGTAGTTGCTTAGAGTCTCTGCCACTCAGAATTTTCTTATTCTGTATTTTGAAGTGCTGTCTTTTTACATTTTCACTTTCTCTATTTTAAAGAGCCGTCTCTGTACATTTGATATTCTGATAGAATTTATCTGCTCAGAATGAAAGTCTGTGCTCCTTGAATTCTGGCTTCAATATAATCATGTGAAAACGATAAAAGATACCAGAGGAAGATGAAAGATGCAAATATGCCAGTCTTAATTTACAAGAGTTTATTATCAACAAGACTGGATCTGGACTCATACTAGTGTTAAAAATTGATCTTACATTGCAGTTTGAGCTATATTATATAGTGATACAATGAATATAAAAAATAAGTTTTATAAATTTAAAAAGGAAGACATTAAAGGAAGATAATACATTTAAAAATGATTCTTAAGTAAAGATTTGCTTATATTTTATTTTGGGAGCAGTGTTTCTAATTTATGCAAAATGATCTGAATATTACTACATATCATAGAACTTTAAGCACACTTCTACTTAATTTTGAACTTTCAACCCCTTTAAATTTTTCTAGTATATGAATATATGTGTATAAGGTTTAAGACATGTATTATTTATTGGTTCTAGTTCTGACATAATCCTAGGCAGCCTACACATTAAGTATATTTCAGTACATATAATCTTACTTATTCCAGAAGTGAGACACCTGTTTCCATCTCCAGTGGGCCTTAATATGTATATTGTTGTTTTGTAAAGTCAGAACCTCATAGCTGATCATCCAGCAGGTCTTCAGAGGCAGTAAGTTGCACAGGAGGAGACTGATTGCCCATCCTTCTTCCATTGAGCATTTGGTGAATTTGAACTGCCTTTGGGTTGGCAGTGTAATTCCTTATCATTAAGCCTCCACATCAATCTCTCTCTCCCTCGCGCTCCTGATATCACTGTCTCTCTCTATCTCTATCATCTCTATTTTTATATATGTAATTTTAAACTATGGTTACTCTTGGCAACCCCATGTATTCAGAATATAATTACTCCATGTGGTTTTCAAGGCTTTACTCTATGGTAAGTCCATCTGGAGCTCTCTGTCTTGCAAACGCCTCAGGGTGGTTTGAGGCACCAACCTTTTAGCTAGTAGTCAGGTCTTTTTTAGTCTTTTTGTACCACTCAGGGACTTCTTTGAACCCCTAGCCTGATATATATTTCGTTTTAATAATAAGTTTTGGGACAGTGCTTATGAGGTAGTTTATATAGTCCAAACATTAAATATCCCCTTCCCCCCAAACACACTATATTGGCTGTGCTGACTACTGTAATTTAGAACTTTATTTAAAAACCAATTTGCTATATGTGGTAATTTTTGTCCTGTAATGTGGAATCAGAACTGACTAAGCTGGTCTTCCAATGGGTTTTTAAAGGCATTAACGTGCATGAGAGGGAATTGCCCAACTTTCTCCTATGGAGCAGCAGGTATATTTGAACTGCCTTCCTTATGAAGAGATAACATTATTAGAAGTAATGGATTAGAAATACAGTGGCACTCTTCCATTTTAATTTTTCCTTTGGATGGTATCCCCCTTTCTCCCCTCCCCCAGTGTGAATTGCTAATATACAAATGGCAGTGTTTTATGATAAGTAGGTGTTGGTTTTGGGTTTTTTTTTTTTTTTATCCTCTAGAAGTAGCAAAGATGCATTGCAATGGGAAAGTCTGCTGTTAGAGACCACTCCCAAGTACTGAAGAGCAACAGTGTCAGTCTGGAGACTAAGGTGCGCCTGATACAGTCCATGATCTTTGCAATCACTTACTATGCATCAGATGGCTGGACTATTACTAGGGATGATAAAAGGAGAATTGATGCCTTTGAGCTGCGGTTTTGAAGAAGAATATCGAATATACCATGGACTGCTAAGAAAACGAAGAGGTTTGTCCTTCTTGGAGGCAAGGATTCTGAAGCTACGTCTGACATACTTTGGACATGGTGCAAGAAGGGACCAGACCTTATAGAGGGATGTCATACCTTTGGAGGGTGGAGAGACAACTCAAGAGAGGAAGAACCTTAATAAGGTGGATTGATTCAGTGACTGGGGTAATGAGGGTAGATGTGTCAGAGACAGTGAGATTGGCCCAGGAAAGAGCAGGATTTAGGGTTGTTGTACGTAGGGTTGCTATGAGTCACAGATGATTTAACGGCACACAACAACAACAACAGATGTAGCAAACCTCTGTTTACATTGACCTTTCAGAATAAATTGACAAGCATGTCAGTTGCTCAAAGCTAGGAAAAAATAGAAAAGTGTAGGTTTTTTGCAGGTGAATCTTCGGGATGCCTCATTTACTTGAATTTTAAACAATGAGATAAAAGACTATGTTGAAGCACGAGGAATGTATCAATATGATGATTAATGAGGAGTTTGTCACTTGGGATTCACATCAGCTACTGGGTTTCCAGTGTTAGTTCACAGTAATTCCTGGTAACACAAATGGATGATTTTTGTAATAGACACACACAAGGTCAGTATTGTTGTTGTTGTTGTTCTGTGCCATTGAGTCGCTTGTGACTCATAGCAACCTTATGTACAAGAGCCCTAAACGCTGTTCTATCCTGTGCCAACCTCACCATCTCAAATACACTCATTCCCACCACCCCACTCAGAGAATCGATCCATCTTATCGAGGGTCTTCCTCTCCTGCGCCGTCCCTCCACTCTCCCAAACATGATGACCCTCTCCGAGGACCAGTCCCTTCTTGTAACATGCCCAAAGTATGTCAGACAAAGCTTCAGAATCCTTGACTCCAAGGAGCATTCTGCCTTCACCCGCTCCAGGACAAACCTGTTTGTTCTCCTAGCAGTCCATGGTATATTCAACATTCTTCTCCAGCACCACAGCTCAAAGGTATCAATTCTCTTTCTATCAACCCTCTTCACTGTCCAGCTCTCTGATGCATAGCACGTAATTGCAAAGACTAGAGCCCGGATCAGGCATACCTTAGTCTCCAGCCTGACGTTGTTGCTCTTCAGTACTCTTGAGAGGTCCCTCACATCGACTTTCCCAATGCAATTCGTCTCCTGATTTCCTGGCTGCTGTTACCAAGAGTGTTGACTGTGGAGCCAAGTAAACTAAAACTGTTAACTATCTCAATCTCTTCACCATCCATACTGATGCTGCCAGTTGGCCCAGTGGTTAGAATCTTTGTTTTCTTGATGTTGAGCTTCAATCCATATTGAAGACTGCAGTCATTGACCTGCAGCAAGTGCTTCAGGTCCTCCTCAGTTTCAGCAAGGAGGGTTGTGTCATCTGCATAATGCAGGTTGTTGATGATTCTTCCACCAATCCTGATGCCACATTCCTTCTCGTACAGCCCAGTGTCTCGGATGATCTGTTTTTCATACAGATTGAAAAGGTATGGAGATAAAATATGTCCCTGATGGACCCCTTTCTTGATTTTGAACCATGTAGTGTCTCCTTGCTCTGTTCTGACGACTGCCTCTTGGTCCAAGTATAGGTTTCGTATTAGCACAATCAAATGTTCTGGGATTCCCATTCTTCTCAAAGTCAGCCATAGCTTGTTGTGATCCACACAGTCAAAAGCCTTTGCATAGTCAATGAAGCACAGATAGACATTCTTCTGGTATTCTCTGCTTTCTGCCAAGATCCATCGAACATTAGCTATAGTAAGGTAATAACTTCATAACACAATAAAAGTCTTATGTGCTCTGACTTGTTGCACTTTGAGATTGATTTGTAAGCTTTTGATAAAGCTTATTTTTATTTCATTATTAATATTACATCGTATTCTGAAAATTCTTAAATTTATGGGCTTTTTTGCATTTTTTTTTCTTTTTGCAAGAAGTTGCAGATTTGGGAGACAGCTTTTAACAATTCTATATCTATTTTGACTTCATGCATGTGTTTGCCTACATATATGCGTCATGTGCATGTACCTATGAATGTACATGTAAATGTGTCTGTGTAGTCACAAGATTTAGGTTTGATTGGAGCTTGTTTAATAGTTGTTTGTTTAATCTCTGTGCTAATATTTTCTTTTTAATCCTTTATTTTTTAAGATTGTCATTCTTGCTTTTTGACTTTGGAATTACTGGAACCTTGTGTCTATGAGACAGGGGTTAGGATTTGGAGGTAAGGATGAGAATGATGTAGCCAGCATGTGTGGAAAAGGGCATTTATTTAGATAATATATATTCTTAGAATGTAGGGGTCTTTCTTCACACTTGGTTAGCTCTCTTTCGGGTTTAATGAAGTGACAAGGTGAATTAAATTCTTGAATTTCCCACCACATTTGTGTTACTTGAAGAAATGTACATTGTTAACTTGAAGATTGCAAAATTATAACTAAAGTAGAAGATATAGGAAATGTTCTTTAAATTGTTCCAGGGGAAAGGTTAAATAACATTGAGAATCTGGGTAAGGAAAAGCAAACATATTTAATATATTTAGTTAATTATGTGTGAGCAGATGTAAAAGATGGGAGTAAATTCCTGACTCCAGAAGATAACACAAGTACTGATAGAAAGTTTTTAAAATTGTTGAGTAATTGGTAAACAGTGTATCAAGGTTGGAGAGCTTATCAAGAGCTTTATTAAAGGACACTTCCCAATATGAGAACTCTTATATTAAAGAGATTAATATTATGTTGTTGTTGTTGTTGTTATGTGCCGTCGAGTCGCTTGCGACTCATAGCGACCCTATGTACAACAGCCCTAAACCCTGCTCTATCCTGTGCCAA
>NW_006399874.1:6892341-6917693 GCF_000299155.1 Elephantulus edwardii
TCTCATTGCCTCTGACACACCATCCCGATTACCCAAGTCACTGAATCAGTCCACCTCATAGAGGGTCTTACCCTCCTGTGCTGTCCCTCTTCTTTACCCATCATGATGTCCCTCTCTAAAGACCTGTCTCTCCTTACAACATGTCCAAAGTATGTCAGATGAAGCCCCAGAATCCTTGCCTCCAAGGAGCAGCCTGCTTTAACCCTCTCTAAGATGAATCTATTTGTTTTCTTGGCAGTCCATGGTACATTCAGTACTCTTATATCAAAGAAATATTTAAAGAAATATTACTTTATAGTCTCAAGGGATCTGAGTTATATAGAATAAGACATTAAACAGCACAAATTGGATAATTTAGATAGCAGAGATTGTAATGTGCATGTCTGACTTTGGATATGTGCTTTAAATGAGACATACCTTTCTTGATCAGAAAGTTCCTTAAAAAATGGTCACATGGGAAAGTCTGCTGTTAGGGACCGCTCTAAAGTACTGAAGAGCAATGGTGTCTCTCTGGAGACTAACGTGTGTCTGATACAGGCCATGGTCTTTGCTATCACTTGTTATGCATCAGAGAGTTGGACAGTGACTAAGTGGTGCTGGAGCAGAGTATTGAGGGTACCATGGACTGCTAGGAAAACAAATGGATTCATTCTGGAAGGGGTTAAACCGGACGGCTCCTTGGAGACAAGGATTCTGAGGCTCTAACATACTTCGGACATGTTGTAAGGAGGGACCGGTCCTTGGAGAGAGACAGCATGCTTTGGAGGGTGGTGGGACAGCGCAGGAGGCGAAGGCCCTCTATGAGGTGGATTGATTCAGTGACTGGGGTAATCGGGATGGGTGTATTGGAGACAGACCGCTTGGCACAGGACAGAGCAGAGTTTAGGGCTGTTGTACATAGGGTCGCTATGAGTCGCAAGTGACTTGAAGGCACATAACAACAACAACAACAGCATAATATGATACAGCTAGAATATATTAATTATTAGATGAATTAACAAGAATAGATTCAGATCTATAAATGTATAAATAAATACTATTTATATCAGTAAAATAAAAACAATGACAAAACATTATTATAGTGGAATGCATAGTAACAACATATCATTTTAATTTCTACAGTGGCTTGACCTTATTGAAGAGTCTGTTTAATAGTGTTTCTTCAACTATGGACTATTCAATGAGTGGATAATTGAATGGATGCAGCCTGCACTCACATTTTGTCTTGATTAAGCAGATAACTACAGAATATTAGCAATAGCTTTGACTTTTCAAATTTTCTTCATTTGAAATATTACATATAGCTAGTTTTTATTGTGAATTTATGCATTTAAATGATCTTTTAATTTGCTTATTTAGCAAATAGTGAATATTTGAATTGGATTGTTAAAATATTTTTTAACACACTTATTTTAAATCATTCATTATAGGGTTTATTTTTTTTATTAATATAAGCTATTTGAAATGCTAACCCATAAGTACACCTCTCTGGTGATTCAGATTCCCCCACATCTCCACAGGAGAGAGATGAGCATTCTCTTCCTGTATACTTTGCAGCCAAGGAACACTGTAGACTCGAGGGCAATTAGTTTGAGGTTTTAATTTGAAATATTACTTAAAATTAGAAACCTCCTTCAAACATGTGACACATTTAATCAACAGATAATCTCCTCTTTAAAGACCAAGTAATTATCAGAAACTAGTAGTCATTAGTAGTATGAATAATAATGATGAGGGTCATTTTAAGAATCCAATTCCAAGCTACTTTAAGGAAACTAAAGATCTGAGGGGCTCAGTGGTAGGGACAATGGTAAGTCAGAAATAGTGTACATTTTTTATTCGTTCATCTTTTCCTTAGTGATCACTTGAAGTTTTATAAAACTGAGTAGATATTTAGAATGGAGGGATCTTTTAAGATATTAAAGTAAAAATGTATATTTATGTATATTTTTACTTGTTTTGTTATGTGCCGTCGAGTCGCCTGCGACTCATAGAGACCTTACTGTGTACAACAGCGCTAAAACCTGCTCTATCTTGTGCCAACCTCACTGTCTCCGACATACCCTCTCTGATTACCCCAGTCACTGAATCAATCCATCTCATCAAGGGTCTTCCTCTCCTGGACTGTCTCTTCATCCTCCCAAGCATGACATCTTTCTACAGGGACTGGTCCTTCTTTGCACCATGTCCAAAGTATATAAGATGCAGTTTCAGAATCCTTGCCTCCAAGGAGCAGCCTGATTTAACCCTCTTTAGGACAAACCTGTTCGTTTTCTTAGCAGTCCATGGTATATTCAATACTCTTCTTCAACACCACAGTTCAGAGGCATCAGTTCTCCTTCTGTCCTCCCTAGTCATTTGTAAACATGGTTTGTCCCTAGAAGGGACCCTCAAAGTAGTATCAGATATAAGTTTAATGTTGTCAAAGAGTTTTAAAACTTAAGGATCGGGGAAAACTAAGTGGCTCAGCATTTCTTTTCATACAGGAAGAAGGTGATGTATGCGATGTCTATTTCCCCATGTAATTTACATATGAACTCTACCATTATAAATGTACAAATCTCTGCATTTTTGTAAAATTATATACATATGTAACCACTATTCAAAGAGAATACAGACTGTTCTTCCCAGAAAATAGTCTTAGTACGCTTTGTAGACAGCCTTCACCATCTCCTCAACCCAGGCAGCCACTGACTAGTTACATTACTATAGATTAATTTTGACCATTTTAAATTTTTTATACTTGAAATCATACAGAATATACTATTTTGTTTCTAGTTTCTTATGTACCAAGATGTCTGTGTAGTTGTTTGTTCTTTTATTCTTTTGTATTGCTGGTGTTGTTTTGTACCATCGAGCTGCAATCAACCTATACAGTAAATTACATAGGAGGAGATTGCCATCTTTCTTTCACAGAGCAGCTAGTAGATTTGAAACTGTGTACCTTTGCATTGACAGTGCAATTCCTTATCACTAAGCCACCAGAGTTGAGTAGTATTTTATTGTGTCAGTACACCAAAATGAGGATGAAAGTTGTACAGACTTTTAACAAAGGCAGATGTAATAATGTGAAAGATGCCCATCATTACTAGTCAGCAGGAAATTGCAAATAAAAGTCAGTGTAACACATATACAACACAAAACCTTTTCTGAAATTATATTTTAACTCTCTCAGCTCACTCTGAACCTCAGTGAATAGTATATTTATGTCAGTGTCATTGGTACTGTGGTCATAATCTTCTCCAGATTTGGGGTTTATATCTTTATTAGTGAAATCAACTTGTGTTCTGTAAGTATATGAAGAGCGAGAATTTTAGGGACTGACAGAGAATATGAGAGATGATGGAAAATATTAAGGTCATAAGTGAGAATTCCTGAATCTTTTACATATTTTTTGTATATTCTAGTTTATGATCTTTTATGTTTGCTTTATATATTGCTGATTTTTTATGGAATAAGAATATTATAAATTTGAACTTTATAATTATAAATGAAACTTTGAAGATTAATAACAAGATTCAAGCTGTTTCAAGTTAATTTAAATTTTTATGGAAAGCTCAGATAGTGGTTGTTTCCCAAGGGTATTATAGGAGTCCCAAGACTGTATCTAGACAGGCGATAAGCATAATTAAAATTGAACTTTAAATAAAAAAAGTATATTCGATTTATTGCTTCATTTTAGATATTAAAAATGGATATATATGTATATATATTTAATTATATATATCTTTAAGGTTTGTTTATACCTTGAAAAACATTTTTATTTTTAAATTTACACAGACAAGAAATGTATTAAGCCTGTCATTGTCTTATGACTGAATGAAATATTTTTTAGCAATAACTTTCTAGTAAATTGAATATGAATCAATGCCAGAATGTGAACTTATTTACTTTTTCTATTCTATACTGCTTCATTGTTTTGAAAATTAAATCTAAGGAGAATAAAATTAGCAACAGAAATTGGTGTGAAATTACTCTTGAAACCCTAGGCTGTATATTTCAAGGTAACTTATTCAAGTCCCCTTGCAAAAAGAATTTGAAGAAAGAAATAATATAGCCATTGATAATTTTCCTGAACACTGAAACGAAAAATATTTTCTGTTAGACTCTCCTAGTCAAGTTTCTGTTGTGTTGGATTGCTAACTGAAAAGTTAGTAGTTTGAATCCACCAGTTGCTCATCAGGAGAAGGATAAAGTAGTCTGCTACTATAAAGATTGACAGCCTTATAAACTCAGTGATTGTTTCTGTCTTACAGGGTTGCTCTGCGTCAGAATTGACTCAATGGCAGTGGGTTATACAGGGTTTCACAGCCCCTATAGCACTCTTAGCATTACATTAGGCCTTGAGTTTTTAGGATCTTCCAGTGTAATTGTTGTTTTATTTGGAGGATGAGAGCAGTATAGAAGCAAAGTCTGGTTCTCCAGGCTTTCTACAGATACTGTGAGCTGTGAATATGTATTTGAATATTTTGTTTGGAAATAGTTTTACATTCACATAAGAAATTGCCAAAATAGTGCAGAGCTTTCAAATAGTATAATTTACTCTGTTTCCACAATAATATCTTACACAACAATAGTACTTTTGGTAGTCTGAATCCAGCTCAGTGCCTTGGAGGGAGAAAAGACCTGGCAATCTGCTTTGTAAAGATAATAGCCAAGAACACTGTATAAGAAGTTCTTCTGTTCACTGATCATTTGTTCTCACAATTCATGTCTGCTGTTTGGAATTCTTCTAGAGTTTTGTCTATGTTTTCCTTGAACTTTTTTCACTCACTTGAAAGTACCTAATTATCATTCTTTTGAGTACTTTATCAAGAAGTTTAAATAGCATTCCTTCCCCTGAAATGTTACCTGGTTCTGTATTTTGGCCATTTGTTCGTGCTATCTTGTCCTGTTCTTCTGTTTGGTTTGAAGTTGACTGTTACATTTGAGATAGTGTGTTGTCGTCATCTTTGTCTTATTTTGACCTCTCTCATTGGGTTGTGCAAATATTCAGCACAGTTTGCTAGTTTGGCAGTTGGTAGTTTTTACCTCCCGTCTTCTGGCGATAAGAGAATGGAGATGTGTGTGCAGTTCTTTTATCTGTTAGTGTGGCGTGGTTCAATATAGACTAGACTGGTGTGGTTGCAATTTGTCATTGACTAGGTGGAACAGAAGTCAGTCTTCACCCCTTACAGTAGGTGAAGCTGAAGGAGGGGTGAGTGAGTGGCTGGGCTGTGTACATACAGCTGCTGTCTGTTGGTAGGCAAACCTCACAAGTTTCTCCGTGCACTTTGAGTGTATGTATGTGTAGGGAGAGGGAATAGTTCTAGAAAGTTTTTTCACACAGATAATTATAATCACTGCTGCATTAGAATGCAGAACATTTCCACCACCACAGAAATCTTCTCCTGCTCCTCTTTTATAGTCATACTTCCCCTTTGCAAACTGCTGAGCTGTTCTTAGTGACTCTAGTTTTGAGAATGTTCTGCATGTGGAATCAGACAGTATACTTGTGCATAACTCTGCCCTGCCCTTCAGCGTAATGGTCTTTCCAATTGTATATCAACACTTCATTGCTTTTTGTTGCTATGTAGATGCACTTGCTGCAGAGGGTCAAGTACTGTAGCCTTCAATATGGACTGAGGCTCAATGTCAAGAAGACAAAAATTCTCACCACTGGACGAATCGGTAGCATCAGGATGGATGGCGAAGAGATTGAGATTGTTCACAGCTTCAGTTTGCTCGGCTCCACGGTCAACACTCTTGGCACTAGTAGCCAGGAAATCAAAAAACATATTGCGATGGGAAAGTCTGCGGTTAGGGACTTCTCCAAAATACTCAAGACCAACAGTGTCTCTCTGGAGACTAAGGTCCGCCTGATACAGGCCATGGTTTTTGCAATCACTTGTTATGCATCAGAGAGTTGGACAATGACTAGGGAGGATAGAAGGAGAATTGACGCCTTTGAGCTGTGGTGCTGGAGAAGAGTATTAAATGTACCATGGACTGCCAGGAAAACAAACAGATTCATACTAGAGAGGGTTAAACCAGGCTGCTCCTTGGAGGCAAGGATTCTGGGGCTTCGCTTGACATACTTTGGACATGTTGTAAGGAGAGACAGGTCTTTAGAGAGGGACATCATGCTGGGTAGAGTAGGGGGACAGCGCAGGAGGGGAAGACCCTCTATGAGGTGGATTGATTCAGTGACTGGGGTACTCGGGATGGGTGTGTCAGGGGCAGTGAGATTGGCACAGGATAGAGCACGGTTTAGGGCTGTTGTACATAGGGTCGCTGTGAGTCGCAAACGACTCGACAGCCCGTAACAACAACAACAGATGCACCACAACTTTTTTCCTGTTAATTCATTGAAATAAATTTGAGTCAGTTTTAATTTTGTTCTTATGAATAGGACTGTTACGAACGTTCATGTACATACAGAGTTTGTGTGAATATTCAGAGAGTAAATAGACTATGATTTTTTTCTTTATTATTCTGTTGTTGTCAAACTATTTTCAGGAGTTTTTGAATCATTTTGCATTTCCACTAGCAGTGGATAAGAGTATTAGTTATATTGCATCCTCATCAGTATTTAGTATTGTCAGTATTTTTATTATAATCATTCTAAGTGATGTGTAACAGCTTACTCAGCTCCACAATTGACACTCTTAACACCAGCAGTCAGGAAATAAAGAGACAAATTGTATTGGGAAAATCTGCTGCCCGGGACCTCTCCAGAATGCTGAAAAGCAACGATATAAGTCTAGAGACTAAGGTGCACCTAATCCAGGCTATGGTCTTTGCAATTATTTGCTATGCATCAGAGAGCTGGACAGTGACTAAGGATGACAGAAGATGTCTTCAAATTGTGGTGCTGGAGAAAAGTCATGGACTGCTAAGAAAACAAGCCTGTTTTAGAGAGAGTGAAACTAAGTTTTCCCTTGGAAGCTAGGATTTTGAGGCTCTGTCTCACATACTTTGGGCATGTGGCCAAGAGAGACTGGTCCTTGGAGAAGGACATCATGCTTGGAATGGTGGTAGGGCAGCACAGGAGAGGAAGACCCTGTATGAGATGGATTGATACAGTGACTGGGGCAGTGGTGGTTGGTGTGTTGGAATTAGTGAGACTGACTCAGGACGGGGCAGGGTTCAGAGCTGCTAGGGTCACTGTGGGTCACAGGCAACTCGACGACACGTAACAACTGTTGAGTTGATGTGTGCAAGTATCTCATCATGAATTTGGTGTGTGTTTTCTTAAGACTCATCAACAACTTGCATTATGCAGATGACACATTTTTGCTTGTTAAAAGTGAGGAAGATATGAAAAGCTTGCTGCAGAAGATCAAGGACTACAGCCTTATGTATGAATTATGTCTCAACATCAAGAAAACAAAGGTCCTTTCCACAGGACCAACATTCTGATAGACGGAGAAAGGATTGAAGCTGATGATTTCATCTTGCTTGTATTAATAGTCAACACTCTTGGTACCAGCAGTCAGGAAATCAGAGACATGTTGCATTGGGCAAGTCTGTTGTCAGGAATTTCTCCAAAATGCTGAAAAGCAAAGATGTCACTTTGAAGACTAAGGTGTGCCTAATTGAGGCCATTATCTTCTCAATCATCTGTTATGCATTAAAGACCTGGATAGTAAATATAAATGAAAGAAGAACTGATGCCTTTAAGTTGTGGTTCTGGAGAAGAGTACCAAATATCCCGGGTACTGCCAAAAGAAGAAACGTATATTTTGGAAAAAGTGCAGCAAGAGTGCTCCTTGGTGGCAAAGTTAGCAAAGCTTTATCTTTCATACTTTGAGCATGTTGTTAAACAAGATAGAAAGGGACATCATGCTTGGAAAGATGGAAGGTCAGCAAAGGAGAGGAAGACCCTCAGTGAGATAGATTGACTTGGTGACTTCAGCAATGGGCTCTAGTGTGTCAGATGATGAGGATGGCACAGGATAGGGCAGGTTTCAGGGTGGCTTTTCATAGTGTTACTGTGAGTTGCACGTGACTACACCTAACAACAGCAGCAGTGATACTGAGCATCTTTTCATATTATAGTCCACCCCTATATAGATAAACTCTGTGTTTGGAAGCAGGAGTAGCATCAATTCCTAAAAAACATGCCTCCAGAAACTCTGTGAACTTTGATAAATGTCATTAGTTATAGAAGGGCTTCAGGCCTTTTGTTCTTAGCTATGAGTCATGCTCTACTTGAAGGCAATCAAGAACAACACAACCTATACTCTGTGTAGCTCTGGTGAGTTAAGGAGCTGTGATGCAAACCCAAAGAGAGTACCTCTCCAGTGGTTGGAATCTGCCGTTGGCCCTTGAGAGAGAGAGATGAAAAGTCCCTTCCTGTGCTCTTCCAGCCTCCAGAACCCTGTTGGAGGGTCAGCTCTGAGTTGATTCAGAGTTGACAGTAATGAATTTTTTTATACTCTCTGCTGAAGTAATTATTTCTTATTGTAGTTGAGAGAGAAAGCATTGCAAATATAAAAGCACAGACCAAGAAATGGAAATTGAGGAAGGAGATAAAAAGTAATGTGACAGTATGAGAAGTTTGACAATTTAGGGACTGATAAATTGTTGGTTTAGCTACAGCCAGATATCCCTTTGAATGGAGTTCTTTAGCTATGGTTTGTCTTTAGTGTTGTGCTTTGAGTTGTGTTATGAGAAATCATTGCTTACAGGAAAAATTTGTTTTAGGAGAGAGTGTTAAAGTAAATGATACTGTTTGTTCATAGAGAATGAATTCCTACCTGTTTACACATTTGTTTATGGTATTATTGAGATAATTGATCAGCATGTAACAAAAGCCAGGATCCTGAAGACATTGGATCAAAGATTGAGTGTATAAGTGAGTAATGAGAAAAAGAGAGCAATTTTATGTGAAATGCCAGCTTATAACATGAGTTTCTCAAATCTTGAAGAGCTACTAGTAAGAGAAACAAGCTAGGCTAAAGGATTAACTAATAGATATGATTAAATCTCTTAATACAGTTTTAAAATATTATGTAGATGTTGACTAAATTTTAAGTATTCAAAATATTTAAAAATTCAAACATTTTCTTGAAATGATATTGTTTTAATAGGGTGAGTTGCAGAAAAGCTTTCATATGTTTGTGAAGACATTTTTAAATCATAGAATGTATAATTGTAATGGGATTTTTAGATGGAAGTTTTAGGAGCAAATGTGTATTTTTAACATGGACATAAAATCCTCTTTCAATCTCATTTGTTTTTATCTAGAGATGACAGTTTTCTCATCTGTATAAGCTTCTTCTATTTTATTTTAGTGTGTTCATATTGCAGCTTGTCAAAATTCTTAGGTCTTCACAATTTTAAGCTCAATGGGAAGTACATTTCGAGAAGCGTTGACTTCTCTTTGGTGGTCACATACTCAACTCTTGTTCTCCATGTCACAGAACAACTGTGTTCTAACTCAGCTCTGACAAATATACTTCCTGAAGAGCAGATGAAACTTGCCAGCTTCAGTCAGCCATGAACTAGACTACCTGGACCTATTTCTAAAGAAAATTTTCTTGTTCACTATTGAAAAGCAATCTAGTTAGTGTTTAATCACTACACACCTAAAGATACTTATAGATGCCAAATGTGTGTTCTGTTGTCACCCAGATATAACTCTGATTAACTTCATTGTGGTTATCTCAAATCTCCTTTTTCACTCTCAACTATAACTTATTTAATTCTTGTAATATTTCCTAAAACATATGCCCCTCAGGTATACATATTGTTGTGGTGGTGTACTCTCGAGTCGGAATCGACTCAGAGCTGACCCTCCAGCAAGTTTTCAAAGACATTAGATGTCATGAGAGGAGATTGCCCATCTTTCTTTCTCAGAGCAGCTGGTGCATTCAAACCACACACCTTTGGATTGACAGTACAATTCTTTACCACTAAGCCACCAAAGCTTTCACATATACATACATACGTATGTAATTTATACATGTGTTTTAGACTTAAAAGAATAGAATTGCATGCTGTGAGGATGAAGCAACCTTGTATGGTATCATCAGCATTCAGCTTACCAAAGGAATGAAGAAACGTGCTTAAAGGATTTCTTTTCTTCATTAATGCAGATATATTCTAGTCTAAGAAATATATAATTCTTTCCTGGCAATGCTTCCGGGTGTGCGAAGCTCAACATCAAGAAAACAAAGATTCTAACCACAGGGCCAATTGGCAGCATCAGTATGGATGGTGAAGAGATTGAGATAGTTAGCAGTTTTAGTTTACTTGGCTCCACAGTCAGCACTGTTGGTAAAAGTAGCCAGGAAATCAAGAGATGAATAGCACTGGGAAAGTAGGCTGTGAGGGACCTCTCAAGAGTAATGAAGAGCAGCGATGTCAGACTAGAGACTAAGGTGCGCCAGATCCAGGCTATAGTCTTCACAATTACGTGCTATGCATCAGAGATTTAGACAGTGACTAGGGCTGCTAGAAAGAGAATTGATGCCTTTGAGCTGTGGTGCTGGAGAAGAGTGTTGAATATACCATGGACTGCTAGGAGAACAAACAGGTTTGTCCTGGAGAGGGTGAAGCCAGAATGTTCCCTGGAGTCAAGGATTCTGAAGCTTCGTCTGACATATTTTGAGCATGCTGCAAGGAGGGACTGGTCCTTGGAGAGGGACATCATGTTTGGCAGAGTGGAGGGGCGGTGAAGGAGAGGAAGACCTTTGATGAGATGGATCGATTCTGGAACTGGAGAGGTGGGAATAAGTGCGTTTGAGATGGCTAGGTTGGCACAGGATAGAAGAACGTATAGAGCTCTGGTACATAGTGTCGCTATGAGTCGCAAATGACTTGATGGCACATAACAACAACAACAAGAAATATATTAACTTATACTGAATATAACAACCAACTTACATTGCAATTCTAAATATTAAGGTGAATGGAATAACAGCATTGGGTATTTCTTTTTCTGCGGAAAGAGAAATACATGTGTCAGCTGTTGGACTGAATGTACTTGTGGTTTTCATTGTCTCGACAACAGTTTGCCCTTTGTTCCTTCTCTTTCTCTCTTACTGTCAGTCATAAGGTACTAGAGGATATATGTTGTCGTTGTTACTGTTGTTGATAAGTGCCGTCAAGTCAGGTATGAACCATAGAGACCCTATGAACAACATATCTGAACCTTGCCCTATCTTGTGCCATCCTCATACCTTCTGACACACTTCTGTACCTATTGGAGTTGTCACCATGTCAATCTAACTGGTCAGTCTACTAGGGGAGGTGTACATAGGTTGCCTGCTGTCGAGTTGGAACCAACTTATAGCGGGTTTTCAGAGGCAGAATATTGCATGGGAGGAGACTGCCCATCCTTCTCCCATGGAGCAGCTGGTGGATTCAAACCATGTGCCTTTGGGATTGCAGCATAGCTTCTCATCACTTCGAATATCCAGTTTTGTACATATTATCAATGTGTAATATATGTTAACCGTCAATGTGACTGTGCTTTTTTAAACTTGAGTGAAGTGCCTTCTGTCACAAGATGGCAGTCTCTGGTATTGTTAATGTTCTTGGATGAGGCAAACCTAAATCACAAGAGCTTGGAAACTACAGCTCTTTCTGGAACTGCAGTAGCTGTCAAATGGTGCTATTGATATGAAGTGCCAGAGTAGAAACCAATCAAGCATTTCTCAAGCATTACAGAGAAGCTGCCCATATAGTACAATCAATTTTAATTATTAACAAATTAATTGAGGCATGCACTTCTTTTAATTCCGTGATTTAATTTTTTTACAATTGCTTGCCTTCTTCAATTTAGCTACTTTCCTCTATCAGCGTAGGTTTCGAAAGTGTAATGTATTTGTTAATGTATCATGTCCCTAGATCCTGCTCTGACCTTACTGAATTAAAAAAAAATTCTATAGGGATTGATTCTTGGTGATTTTAATGACAGTGGAATTTGACACACAGATATGAGAAATAAAATTCTTACTAATGCAAATCATTGAATTTACCACTTCCCCCTTGTATTTGGTAAGAGGTCAGAGTCTGAGCATAAAACTTGCTGAGGTTTGAATAGGCAGTGTGGAATAAGAGCATTATGGAGGGACATAATGTCTGAACAAAGGGAACATTCTGCTTTCTTGTGATCTTCTCCCTGAAACTTCCTTCTCTCATATCATTCCGTTTTCTTTCAATCTTCTCTATAAACTACGCGTACATTTAACTAACTCTTTTAAGCAGCCTGATCAAGTTATCACACTTTTAACACTAAAAGACAAGAATAAAAATACTCTTCCGAATTGTAGTTTTTGAGAATCCAGGTCAGTAAGGCAAGAGGGGGAAATAAAAGGTATCCAAATTGGTAAAGAAGTGATGAAGCCGTCACTCTATGCAGATTGCATAACAGTGTACACAGAAAACCCTAAGGACTCACTAAAAATCCTAATAGACCAGTTTAGTAGAGAGGCAGAATATAAGATCAACATTAAAAAAAAATCACTTGGATTTCTCTATCACAACAAAGAAAACACAAAAGGCAACTAGAAAAGCAACATCATTTTCAGTAGCCAACCATAAGATGGAATACACCTAACTAGACACACAAAAGATCTTTATAAGGAAAACTACAAAAGACTATTACAAAAAACAATAAGAGGCCTTTCTTGTGTTGTTGTTGTGTACTGTAGAGTGGGAACCGACCCATAGCTGACTCTTTAGTGGGTTTTCAGAGGCAGTTAATCGCACAGGAGGAGATTGCCCATCCTAGACCTGTGGAGTGACTGGTGGCCTCGAACTCTGTGTCTTTGGGATTGTAGCGCAGCGTTTTGCCACTAGTCCATCAGAGCTCCCTAGAGGCCTAAATAGATGGGAAAAATATTCCGTATTCATAGATTAAAAGCGTGAACATTGTGAAAATGACACGTCGATCAAAAGCAATCAACAGTTTCAAATATATTCTAAAAGGAGATAGAAAAGGAAATTTCCATTTCACTTGGAAAGCTAAGGGACCCAGAATCAAAGAAGAGCAAGAGGAGGAAAGTTCTTCAGAACAGAATGAGTTAGGGATATAACACTTCCTGGTCTTAAGACCTACTACACAGCCATAGTAATCAAAACAGTGTGGTATTGGTACAGTGACAGACATATCGTTTAATGGAATAGTATCAAGAATCCAGAAATGAACCCATCAATTTATAATCACCTGATATTTGACAGGGTAGTAAAACCCATTAAATGAGAAAATGAAACCCTGTTTAACAGTTGGTGCTGGGAAAACCGGACATCTGCCTGCAGAAAATGCAAACAGGATCCACAGCTCACATCATACACAAAAACAAACTCAAAGTGGATTACAAACCTGGGGGTACACAAGAATAAGATGGACAACCTAATCACAAAATTGGTAAAAGACATGAAGAAACTCTTCACAAATGAGCACATTTAGATGGCCAAGAAATACACATGAGGAAATGTTCAAAATCTCTAGCAGTCAGAGAGGTGCAAATAAAAATGACTAGTAGCAAAGTTTAACAACCAAGCAAACAGTAACAGTTGGAGAGGTTGTTAAATGATAACATACATAGCTTTGGAAGGCCATTTGGCATTTCCTCAAAACCGCCACATACAAATTCCATATGACCAAATATTTCACTGCTAGGAATATATACCAAAGAAATTAGTAACAGGACATGAATATATTTTCACAGTAGCATTATTTATGGAAGTAGTGCAAATGCCCATCAAGAAATAAATGGATTGAGAAACTGTAGTACATTCACAGAATGGAATACTGAGGATTATTCACTAAGCACTAAGGAACAATGGCTTTGTAAAATGTTATATAACTTGGAAAAGACTAGAAAGCATTATGCTAAGTATCACATAAGGACATATATTTCATTTGGCAACTATTGTGAAAATAGGAAGATAACTGAACAAATTATAGATAACTCTTGAAAAGAGGAAGAAGGAGAGGAGGGGGAGCAGAAAAGGGAAGGGAGAAAAATCACTGAGATAGCAGAGCTTAGTGGTTGGAAGGAGTGGTGAAGTGAAAGGAAAGATACAATGGGGATATGAAAAGAAAAGGTGATAATTACATAAAACAATGATAAAACATGTATGAATTACTGCTTAAAACGCATAGTACATGGACAAAACACGATATATGTGAAGTATGTTTTTATGTACCATTGGGTCACCTGTGACTCATAGCTACCCTGTGTATAGCAGCTCTGAAGCCTGCCCTGTCCTAAGCCAGTTTCACTGATTCCATCACATCTACCCCCATTGACCCATTACTGTATCAGTCCATCTCATCTGAGTCTTCCTCCCTTCCAGTGTCCGTCCACTCTTCTGAGCATGATATCCTTCTCCAAGGATTGTCGCTCCTGGCCACGTGCCCAAAGTAAGTGAGATGGGGCTTCAAAAACCTTGCCTCTGGAGAGAAACTTGGTTTCACCCTCTCCAAGATAGACCTATTTGTTTTATTGGCAGTCCATGGTATGTTTAAGACTCTTCTCCAGCACCACAACTAAAAGGCATCGATTCTTCTGTCATTCTAAATTATTGTCCAGTTCTCTGATGCATAGCAAATAATTGTTAAGAGGGTGAACTGGATCAGGCACTTTAGTCTCTAGACTGATGTAATTGCTTCTCAGTACTTTGAAGAGGTCTCTGAAACAGATTTTTTCCAGTGCTTTTCGTTTTTTGATTTCCTGACTGCTGGTGCCAAGAGTGTTGCTTGTGGAGCTGAGCAAGCTGTAATTTTTAACCTTCATCTCTTCTCCATCTATCATGGTACTGCCAGTTGGTCCAGTGGTGAGAATCTTTGTCTTGATGTCGAGCTTCAATTTATATTGAAGACTACAGTCCTTGACCTGCAGCAAATGCTTTAGGTCCTCCCCAGTTTCAGCAAGCAGAGTGGTGTTATCTGCATATCGTAGGCTGTTGATGAATCTTCCTCCAATCTTGATGCCACACTCCTCCTCCTCATAAAGCCTAACCTCCTCAATGATCTCGTCTGCATACAGATTGAAAAGGTATGAAGACAGGATTAATTCCTGACACACTCCTTTCCGGATTTTGAGCCATGCGGGGTTTCCCTGCTCTGCTCTGAGGACTGCTTTCTGGTTTGACTATAGGTTTCACATGATCATACTCAAGTGTTCTGGGATTCTCATTTTCCTCAAGGTTAAGCTTCACATAGTCAATGAAACACAAATAGACATTCCTCTGGTACACTCTGCTTTCTGTCAAGATTCATCTGACATTGGCGATAATGTGTCTAGTGCCACAGCCTCTTCAAACCCAGCTTGTATTTCTGGTAGTTCTCTGTCAATTTACTGTTCCAGGCATTTTGGGTAATTTTCAGCAGGATTTTGCTTGTGTATGATATTAATGATACTGTTAGATAAATTCCATATTCTGTTGGATCACTTTTTTGTGGAATGAGAGTAAATAATAGATCTCTTCCCCCCAATTGGCCAGGTAATTGTCCTCTAGATGTCTTGACACAACCTGGTGAGCACAGCCAGGGCAGCGTCTGTTTGTTGAAATATGTCAATTTGGTATGCTGTCAATTTCTGGGGCTTTGTGTTTTGCCAAATAATTCAGAAAAGCCTGCATTTTGTCCTTCAACACCATTGCCTCTTGATCATATATTGTTTATGAAATTCTTATGTGTCAGCCAAATCTTTCTGATACAGTGACTCTGTATACTCCTTTCATCTTCTTTTAATGTTTCTTGAATCATTCAATATTCTACCCATAGCATCCTTAAGTGTTCCAACTTGAAGCTTGAGTTTGTTCTTCAGTTCTTTGAGCTTAAGAAATGCTGAGCAAGTACGGCCCTTTTAATTTTCTGACTCCAGCTCTTTGCACATTTCGTTATAATACTTTGCTTTGTCTTCCTGAGCTACTGTTTAAAATTTTCTTTTCAGCTCCTTCTTGATTTTTTCCCTTTGCTGTGGCTTCTCAACATTCTAGTGCAATATTCAGAATCTCTTCTGACATCTTTTTTGGTCTTCTCTTCTTCATCTGTCTTTGGAATGACCTTCTGCATACTTTGTGAATGATATCTTCCCACAACTCATCTGGTCTTCATTCATTAGTGTCCAAGGCCTAAAACCTGTTCCTGAATTGGTTTTTAAATTCTGGTGGGATAGACTCGAGATGAAATTATTATTCCTGTGGATTTGATTTGACCTTTTTTAGTTTTAATTTGAACTTTCATTGATGGTCTGTTCTGCATTCAGCACCTGGCCTAGTTTTCACTGCTGATATTGAACTTCTCCAGTGATTTCTTCCACAGAAGTTATCAATCTGATTCCTTTGCATACCAACAGGTGAAATCCTGCAATTATGTTTCTTAGAAAAGGTATTTGCAATGAATAAATTATTTATTGTGCAGAATTCTGTCTTTGTATCCCTAGTCTCATTTCTGTCACCAAGTCCATGTTTTCCAACTTCTGATCTTTATCCTGGTTGCCAACTTTTACATTCAAGTCACCTATTATTATTGTATATACAGAGCAATAAAAAAAATTGAAAACCCCCCAAAATGATATCCCCTGTTCCTTGACTTGCAAGAATATCTCCAAGTTCATTATCTCTGGATTCTAAGCTTGCTGCTTCTTCTCTGGAGCATTCTATTAATAGAATTCCATAAGATGCATTTTCCTTTTTCCCACTTTATTTTCTCACCACCAACTCCCCCAAGTAAAAATATGACAATGCAACAATACTTCATCTGTACATTGATTTAATAAAGGAAATAGAAGGTATTTTTCTCCCTGAACAACTTCTGGTCTCTCTTTTAATGTATAATTGAGCCATTCAGTGGCTCTCACTGTAAAACCTGTGCCTATATTAGATGTTCCAGCTGTTAACTCTTAATCCAAATGCTTCCAGGACCTGTTGTTTTATCTCCTTATTTTCCAAAGTCTTTAGGAGAGGAGTCCACATCTTCCCCTATGATTTCATAATCATAAGTTTTTACTGGCAGTGTGTTTCAATAGTTATTCAAAACATACATTTTAATGTCCTCCCCCACCCAATTTTCCACTTCAGTCACCCTTTCTGGTGGTTGAACTCAGTAGCTCAGTGAGAGAGAGATAAGCTCTTCCTGGGCAATTTAGAGTCTTGGAACCCAGTGGAGAGGCAGCTGTGAATTGGTTCTGACTCGACAGCAGTGAGTTGAGTGTTTGATTAAATGACATTTCATCATTTTTTGCCTTGATATTTAATATTGTTATGCAACCCCGAGTTGGAGCCTGCTATCCACCAGCAGTTTTGCAGAGGCAGTAATTCTTGAGAAAGATCGCCCATCTTTCTTTCTCCTTCAAATTTTGAATATTGATTGATTAAACTTGTAAACCATTCTGACTCATGGTCTTTTATTGTCTCTACCTTTGTCTGTTGGAGCCCTGGTGGGCTAGTGGATAAGAAGTTGGGCTGCCAATCGAAAGGCATGTGGTTCTAATATGCCAGCTGCTCCTGCTCCTTTAGAGAATAATGTGCAGTCTCCTCCCATGCTATTAATAGCCTTTGGAAACCCACTGGAGGATCAGCTATGAGTCAGACTCTATACAACAATAAGTGAATGAGTTCTGGTGGCACAGTCTTCAGGGATTTACACTGCTTGTCTGAAGACTGAATCTCAAGTGGTTTGAATCATAGCTTCCCTGGAGAAAATGTTGAGCAACCTTGGTAAAAAAGAGCCCCTTAGAGTTGAAACTGACAAGATGACAATGAGTTGTGTGTTGTTTTATTCTTTTTTTTCTTTTCTTTTTTGGGGGATTATTTTTTAAACTCATGAATTGGTTTTGTTATGTTTTCTTAGTGATGGATCAGTTTTAATATAGAGGTCTCTGGAGCTACTCATTTCATTCCCTTTTCAGTAATTGGAAAACTTCATTCAGATTTACCAAAATTATGTCACCATTAGAAAATAAAAGCAAGAGGAAGTTCAAGTTTTAAGTTTTAAATAATTTTATTCTTTCTCCTGTTCTGTCCTTTTCTTTTCCTGTTTATCTCCTCCTCAGATTTATTCCCTCCACTCTCATGTATTAGAATAAGGAGGCTAATATTTGATTTTAAGATTTGCTGAGTTTGCCTAAAGTGGTATTGATTGCGTTGTAATTTTTAAAAACCATAGGGACAGCTTTATTTCAGCTGAGGAACTTTTGAATGAGTAAAGGTGTGAACAGACTACATCATATTTTATAAATCCTTATCAAGTCCCTAGCCTTCCTTCAGAGCATAATGTGATTTGTCAGATTGTCACCCTTTGTGAACTACAGATGCCATTAATCATGAGAGAGAGAAATTTCTATTTAAATGTTTGATCATTTGTCTTCAGAAATTGTGATTTTCAACTTTCTTAGAGTCAAAAAACTTAAAAATAGTAATGAGTTGAGGTCCCCTTGGCAGTTCTGACCACAGAGGAGTGTTCATGTATGAAATACAGATTGACCCGACTTAGATTGCATGCCACTTACCCAGTCCTGAGGACCTTTGGGTTGTACAGTAGGCTTGAATGTTGATATGCAAGGGGCCTGTGATTAAATGGGTTTCTGCTTTATATTTGAACATTTGTTGTTTTCATATACAGATATATTCTACAGTTGGCCATGAATGAGAGTGAAAAAGGAAAAAAATAATCATTTTATTATATTCTTTGGTTTTACTTAATTACAGAAGGCCTTGAATGTTTTATGGTGATGTTTATACTGTTTGGGTGTTTTGTTAATTGCTTCTGAAACTGGAAAGAGGTACCTACTACTTTAAAATTCTCCATTTGTTGTTATTATAGTTTTTATAGAAAATAATTATAAGCTTTACTGTGACCAACTATTTTACTTATTTGCTGAGAGGTAGAGTTTTGGGATGATAGCCGTATTTCCCTCAGCTTTCCTTATTCTTGTTTTTGTTGTTGTTGTATACTGTCAACTTGGAACTGACCCATATCTGATCCTCCGATGGGATTTCAGAGGCAGTTATTGCACGGGAGGAGATTGTCCATCCTTCTCCTGTGGAAAGGCTGGCAGCCTCAAATAACAACTAACACATACCTTTGGGAAGTATTTTTAATTCTATTCCTTGCCAGTAGTACTCATTTAAATTGATTATTAGTCACTAGGGAGCTCTGGTCACGTAGTCCATAGAAAGTTGCATTGCTATCAAAGCCTTATTTGTCTAGGGCTTTGAATCCACCAGAGTCCTTGGTAGAAAGATGAGTAATCTCCTGTGGGATTTCCAGACTCTGACAACTCTTTTGGAGGATCAGCTATGATGCGGTTCCAACTCAATGGCAATGAGACTGAATAGTAACTCTGGTAGTAGAATGTGTGCATGCTAAACAAAAGGTTGATTGTTTGGTGGAAGAAAGATATAACAGTCTGATTCTCTAAAGATTACAGTTTTAGAAACCCAGTAGAGTAGTTTGACTCTGTCATATATGGTCATTATGAGTCAAAGTCAGTTTGTTACAGATGATTATTGATGCTGCAGAGGGTCAAGGACTGCAGCCTTTAGTATGGATTAAGGCTCAATGTCAAGAAGACAAAGATTCTCATCACTGGACCAATTGGCAGCATCAGGGTGGATGGTGAAGAGATAGAGATTGTTCACAGCTTTACTTTGCTTGGCTCCACAGTCAACACTCTTGGCACTAGTAGCCAAGAAATTAAAAGATGTATTGCCATGGGAAAGTCTGCTGCTAGGGACCTCTCCAAAGTACTGAAGAGCAGTGGTGTCTCTCTGGAGACTAAGGTGCATCTGATACAGGCCATGGTCTTCGCAATCACTTGTTATGCATCAGAGAGTTGGACAATGGCCAAGGAGGACAGAAAGAGAATTGATGCCTTTGAGCGGTGGTGCTGGAGAAGAGTACTGAATGTACCATGGACTGCCAGGAAAACAAACAGATTCATCTTGGAGAGGATTAAACCAGGCTGCTCCTTGGAGGCAAGGATTCTGAGGCGCTGTCTAACATACTTTGGACATATTGTAAGGCGGGACCAGTCCTTGGAGAGGGACATCATGCTTGGGAGGGTGGAGGGACAGCGCAGAAGGGGAAGGCCCTCTATGAGGTGGATTAATTCAGTGATTGGGGTAATTGGGATGAGTGTGTTTGAGACAATGAGATTGGCACAGGACAGGGCAGAATTTAGAGCTGTTGTACATAGGGTCGCTATGAGTTCTAAGCGACTTGACGAAACCTAACAACAACAACAAGGGATAGTGGTGGTTTAGTGGTAGAATTTTTGCTGTTGATGTAGGAGATCTGGTTTGATTGCCTGGCTAGTGTACCATAAGGACAGCCACTACCCATTGGTCAGTGGAGGTTTGTGTAATGCTATAGTACTAAAGAAGTTTCAATGGGGCTTCCAGACTAGGAAGAAAGGCTTGGTGATCTATGTATGAAAATCCCATGATCATGCAGTGTGATTCACTGTGCATTGGAGGCTGACTTGAAAAGAGGTAACATCAGAATCAACATTGTGGGGCATTTAAAATTAAAATTGGAGTATCAGTTTTCCCCCAGCAAAGTTTAGAAGTTGATTAAACCAAACCAAACCAAACCAAACCAAACCAAACCTAATATTTTGAACTTTGAAATGTAAAATTTCAATTTGTTTAAAGCTATCAATTAAAAATCCATTAGTTACTTTTTCACATGTATAATTTGCTTTTTATAATTTTATTGCAAAATCTGAAACAAAGGGTATATACTTCTCTTTTTCAGTAATGTATCACTGACTAAAATTTTCCCTGTAGAAATGTTGAGCTTTACCAGTTCTGGTGCTTTAAAAACAAAAAAGTGCTTCAGGGAACATTTATTGCTTAGGGCTGAGTTCAAACACTTTTGTATCTTAGGGACTGGATGCAGAGCAATGAAGAGAAGGAAAATTCTTGCTAAAAATAGCATGAAAAGTGCTTTACAGCCTCTTAACAACTCCAATAAAAATAAGATGTCCTCTAAATTTTTCTACCAAGCCTAGCTTGCAATTGTAGCTTTCTCTGAGGTTGATAAATGCTATTTTAAAATGAAGATATTTCAGAAATTACCCAAAATGAAGGATTGGTGCACACATGGTTTATCACTTTGAGCATTAAAAGAAAATGGAATACATTTAATGCAGTTTTAAAGATTTAGTTTAAAATAGTTTTTGAAGAATTTTATGAAGTCTGTGTAAAATAAACAACCATTTATGTGGGTGGAAAACTATACTATCTCCAGGGATGGTGGGCCCTAACTCTTAAGTTTATTCCCTGAGATAATAAACACTCTATCTTGCTTTTGAGCTTTTCAAGGAAATGTGGAAATTTAATCACTTGGTCACTACTGATATTTTAAGGGAGCCCAGCAGCCATAATTTAGGTGGGTTTTTTTGTTGTTGTTGTTGTTGTTCAGATCTACCTTAATTTTTGTACCATTATATCTTTTCAGTGGATTATAGCAGAATATGTATTACCTATTTTCACTTTTTTTTTTTTTTACACTGGCCACAGAGCGTTTATTGACATCACCACTCTAGAAAACGGGGTTTTCTCATTAGATCCCCCTAAAGTCCCTGTGTTGGTTACATTGAAATGGTCACATATATACAGTGAATTCCGTGTCTTCAGAGGCAGCAGGCTATTTTCACTTTTTAACTTAAATCTAAATTAAGCATATTTCTCTCAGAGAATTCACTCTGTTTGGACCCATAGACAAATTTATTCTGCTTTTTTCCTATATTGCTGGGGTTAGACTGCTTCTACACCTTATCTATGCTTATGTAAATTCTGTCAGGTCAGATGATGTATTTAAAATTACATCAAGTATATTTAAAGTAAGTTCCAAAATTTTATATATCTCAAGTATGATGGCAGAT
Organism: Elephantulus edwardii; assembly: GCF_000299155.1. Taxonomy (NCBI): domain Eukaryota; kingdom Metazoa; phylum Chordata; class Mammalia; order Macroscelidea; family Macroscelididae; genus Elephantulus; species Elephantulus edwardii. Next base: position 6,914,178 of record NW_006399874.1, read on the forward strand.
ACCTAGAATTTTCTGGAATATTTGAAAAAAATTGTTAACGAAAGTATCATTTATCAGATACAGTTCCTAAGTGGTTTTAAAATGATAATTTTTTTCAAATAACCAATAGTTACTAAAATATTTTTTCTAGTTGTATGTGTGCATATGCTGTTTGTTTCTGGCAACTAGAATAGGATTTATTCCCTTTGAAAACTTTAGAAAACATCAATAAGTAATTTAAAATTACTCAGAGTCTCATTATGTATAAAACTATCCATAATTTCTGGTAAATATCTTTCCACTTCCCTATTCCACCTCCCAAAGATAAAATTGTGTTTTGTTTTGTTTTGTTTTAGGAGAACTTGGTAAATCTACACTTCGAAGAATCATGTAACCAATCTTGCTTATTTGTTGATAACAGGAGAGAAATATAATGAAAATAGTTTGAGATTGTTATGCTTGCTTTAAGTGTCCAGGTTAAGCCACTTATCTACTAACCTGAAAGACTAGCACATTGCACCTATTAGTGCTCTGTGGGAGAAGAAAAATGTGAAATTCTACTTCCGTGTAGATGACAGCCTTGACTGATCAGTTCTACTCTGGCATAGAAGGTTGCTGTGAATCCGATTCAATTTGAGAGCATTGGATTTGGGCTTGGTTTTGGTACTTGGTTTGAGATCATAGTCTCCTTTAATCCCTTCCTTTAAAAAAGTAAGGACTGTTGCTTAGGGACAAGTGATTGATTGTCATTGAAGCATCTGTATAAATTTCTTCGTGTCCTCCTTACAAGAGTTTTTGTTGTGTTTCAGGATATCTAGTATTCTAACTAGTACAGTGTTCTTGAAATCTCTTGCCATTTGGGGAATTCTTTTGACTGGCAGCACTCTGAATGTTTCCATCAACCAACAAGATTTTACCGTAACTGTATTTGTTGACCAAGTTAAATTGCTTCCTCATAGTCTTGTTTGCTCATTCTCTGTGAAGGTCTATCTAAATCTTTTTCCTATAGAAATTCCTTCAGAGGACATATATCAAACACTTGAAGAATACAGCTGTCAGCCAAAAATACTGTACCCAGCAAAATTGTCCATCAAATATGAAGGAGAGATCAAGATACTCCCAGAAAAACAGAACCTAAGACAGAAAAGGAGGGAGGAATGATGTATATTGCATTGAAACAGATGAGGGAGAGAACTGTTTAAAGGGATATATGAATGAGTATTCTTGTCATTACACAAGTCCAGAGTGAAGGCTGCATAGTAGAGTGAACTTGGGGGACGAGGGGCGGGGAGGGAAGAGTGAAAGGGGGTGGGTAGGTAGGGAGAAAAGTGCAACAGTGAATGACTGGAAACCCTAAGTCTCTGTAAACGTTCATTAAAATTAATAAACAAACAAAAATCAAGGCCAGTGTTGCATGAAACACTGAGAGACATTCTTCTCACAGAGGTGCCAGCATGGACCAAAGTAACTAGCAACACCACCAGAAAGAACTCAACAAAAGATAGCAATAAAACCCTGCCTTTCAAAAATCACACTGAATGTGGATTGTTTGAATTCACCACTGAAGAAAAAACGAGTAGCAGATTGGATGAAAAACCAAACTCCACTAATATGCTGTCAACAAGAAACACATCTGAAAAATGAAGATAAAGAAAGACTAAAAATAAAGGAATGGGAAAAAATATACCAAGCGTATGGCAACTAGAAAAAAAGCAGGAGTAGTGATATTAATCTCCGATAAAATAAATTTCAATGCAAACTCCATAGCAACAGACAAGGAAGGTCACTACATAATGCTTTAAGGGTCAGTAGCTCAAGAGGACATAACAATAATAAGTATCTATGCACCAAATGAAAGACCTACAAAATATATAGAACGAACATTAAAAAAACTGAAAAGGAAATAGATAACACTACTATAGTAGCTGGAGACTTCAAAACACCCCTCTGAAGAAAAGATGGAACTACCAGAAGAAAACAAAGATGCTCAAGAATTAAACCCACTTGATCTCATAGATACTCATAAGCTAATACACCCCAAAAAATCACTGTATACCTTATCCAGTGTGCATGGAACATTGTCCAGAATAGGTCACATTTTAGGTCACAAGGTAAGCATCAATAAATTAAAAAACATAGAAATAATACAAAGCATTCTCTCAGACCACAATGCTACAAGATGAGAAATTAATAACAAGGGGATAAAGGAGAAAAACCCATACATTTGGAAGCTGAACAACACCTTGCTTGAACATAGGTGGGTATTAGAAGAAATAAAAAATGAAGTAAAAAAGTTTCTTGAAACAAATGACAATGAAAATATCACTTTCCATAACCTTTGGGAAACAGCCAAAGAAGAATCAAGTCAATTTATAGCAATATGCAAACATATCAAAAGGCAGGAGTAAAGGACCATTCATTCTCTAACCCATCATCTTCAACAAATTGCAAGAGAACAGCAAGAAAACCTGCAATTATAAAAATTAGAGCAGAAATAAATGAAATAGAAAACAGGAAAACAATTGAAACCATCAACAAAACTAGGAGTTGATTCTTTGAAAAAGTCAATAAAATCTTCAAACCACTAGCAAAACTATCAAAGGAAAGGGCAAACAATCTGAATAAGAGATGAAATGGGCAATGTCACAACAGAATCAACTAAAATAAAAAGGCTAACATTGGTTTATTATGAAAAATTATACTCAAACAAATGCAAAAGTTGGGAACAGAGAAGAAGGATCAGTAGTTGGAAAACATGAACTTGGTGACAGAAATGAAGCTGGAGATAGAATGATTGGATTTTGCACAATCAATGACTTATTCATTGCAAATACGTTTTATAAGAAACAGAAATGCAATGCATGTTATACATATGGATTTCACCTGATGGTATGCATAGGAATCAAATAGATTATATATCTGTGGAAAGAACTGCTGGAGAAGCTCAATATTAGCTGTGGAAACTAGGCCAGGAGCTGATTGTGGGACAGACCACCAACTACTGATATGCAAGTTTAAGCTGAAGCTGAAGAAAATTAAAGTGAATCCATGGGAACCAAAATATGACTTTGAGTTCATCCCACCTGAATTTCAGAAACATCTCGGGAACAGGTTTGAGGCCTTGAACACTAATGAGCAAAGACCTAATGAGCTGTGGGAGGATGTCAAATGTATCATCCAGGAACAATGCAAACGGTCATTACAAAGACAGAAGAGAACAAAAAGACCAAAGTGGATGTCAGAAGAAACTCTGAAGATTTCACTGGAGCATAGACAAGCCAAAGCACAAAGAAGAATTCAAGATACTAAAGAATGATCAGAAGATTCCAAAAGGTAGCACGGGATGACAAAGAAAAATATTACAATGAAATGTGCAAGGAGCTAGAGTAGGAAAACCAAAAGGGCAGAACTCACTCAGCATTTCTTAACCTCAAGGAACTGAAGAACAGATTCAAACCTCGAGTTGCTATAATCAAGGATGCTTTAGGCAGAATATTAAATGATCCAGGAAGTATTAAAAGAAGATGGAAAGAATAT
>NW_006399874.1:6919168-6924748 GCF_000299155.1 Elephantulus edwardii
TATTGTACATAGGGTCACTGTGAGTCACAAGTGACTCAATGGCACATAACAATAACAACAACTACAGAGGGAATGGACAAATACTTAGAAATTCACAACCCACCTAAACTGACACCCACTGAAACTGAACACCCGAACAAACCCATTATAAAAGAAGAAATTGAAAAGGTAATAAAACAACTTCTGGCCAAAAAAGCCCTGGACCAGATGGCTTTACAAGTGAATTTTATCAAACATTCAGAGATCTCTCACCAATTGTACATGAACTATTTCAGAAAATAGAAAAAAGATGGAATTCTCCCTGACTCATTCTATGAAGCCAACATATCCTTGATACACAGCAAGGTAAAGACAGCACCAATATAGAAAAGCTGAACAACCAGTATCTCTCATGAACATTGATGCAAAATTCCTGAATAAAATCTAAGCTGATGAAATCCAAGAATAAATTAAAAAAATAATTAATCACCACCATGTGCAGTTCATTGAACAGGGTATGCAAGGATGGTTGAACATAAGAAAAAGAATCAAAGTACTTCATCACATTAACAAAACAAAGAACCAGAACCACATGATACTATCAGTTGATGCAGAAAAGGCAATTGACAAAATCCAACACCCTTTTCTGATTAAAAAAAAAACTCAACAAAATAGGATTAGAGGGGATAGTAAAAAGTATGTACGGAAACCTGAGAGCCAGCGTTGTTTTCAATGGAGAGACATTAAAGTCATTCCTGTTGAGAACAGGAACAAGGCAAAGATGCCTACTATCATGTCTCCTATTCAGTATTGTATTGGAAGCCTTAGTAATAGCAATAAGGCAAGACAAGGAAATAAGTGGCATCCAAATTGGCAAAGATGATATAATAGTATACTTAGAAAATCCTAATGTCTCAGCAAGAAAACTATTGAATGTAGTTAATTAATTCAGCATGGTGGCAGGATACAAGATCAACATACAAAAATTAATTGGATTTATCTACAGTGACAAAAAGAATACAGAACTGGAGCTAAGAAAACAGTACCCTTCACAATAGCTAATCACAAGATTAAATACTAAGGAGTAAATCTAACCAGAAGCACAAAGGATCGATTCAAAGAAAATTACAAAACATTACTCTAAAAAATAAAAAGAGACCTGGAGAAGTGGAAGAATATCCCTTGTTCATTGAAAGGAAGACTTAATATTGTGAAAATGACCTTACTATCAAAAGCAATTTACATGTTCAATGCAATCCTAATACAAATACCAATCCCATTCTTCAAGGAGATGGAAAAAGCAATCTCCAATTTCATTTGGAATGGAAAGAGACCCAGAATAGGCAAAGCACTCCTTAAAAAGTGAAACAAGGTAGGAGGCATCTCACTCCCTGATTGCAAATCCTATTATACTGCTATGGTGATCAAGACAGCATACTGGTACAATGACAGATACATAGATCAATGGAACAGAGTTGAGAAATCAGCCCATCTACCTACGTTCAACTGATTTTGGATAAATATGTCAAGCTTGGAAGGTTTGAGGGACAGTGTAAGATAGGAAGACCCTGGATGAGATGGATTGACACAGAAATCAGTTAAGTGGGGAAATGGCAGCTTTTTTAACAAATACTACTGGCAAAATCGAAAACCTATCAGCTGAAAACTCAAGCAAATTCTACACCTCACACTGTACGCAGAAACCAACTCATTGTGGATCATGGACCTAGGACTAAAACCAAGGACTGTATACTTCATTAAAGAAAAGCTTGGAAGAACTCTAGAAGTCCTAATCCACAACATAACAGTCTTCCAAGCATCCTAAAAAATCTGCAACCAGGAGAACAAATAGATAAATGGGACCTTCTGTGAACCTGGGGAAAGAATGAAAGTTATACAAGTATTCAGGTCTTTCATTCATAGAGTTGCTATGAGTCGTCTACGACTCAATAGCACTTAACAACAGTAACAAGATACAGAGCGGAATCTTGGCCTTTTAGAACTGTAAAAGACTGTAGAGGCCATTTCGGTATGGGCATACGGGTGGGTGGATGTATGCACATGTGTACATGTACCATGCACTTGGAACTGACTCGTTATAGTTGATCCACCGGTGAGATTTCAGAGGCAGTAAATCACATGGGAAGAGACTGGACATCTTTTCCCACGCTGAGGATTTGAGTCTCTCAAATTACCAGAGAGTTAGCATCTTTGGGTGAGTGGTGCAACTCTCTACCCACTATTCTATCAGAGCTCCCTATAGTTTTACATATATTTAAGTACTTGTTTACTATGTGCCTACACAAGATTACATCTAGTTGTCACTCTCCAACAATATCAACTTATGTACTTTGTTAGGTTGTCTGGGTCACCAGGTATTTTGAATTGTTGTTGTTATGTGTCCTAGCGACCTTATATACAATAGTTCTGAAGCCTGCCCTATCCTGAGCCGGTCTCACGGATTCAGACAGACCTACCCTCATTACCCCAGTTTCTGTGTCAATCAATCTCATCCAGAGTCTTCCTCTCTTGTGCTGTCTCTCAGCCCTTCCAAGGTTGACATATTTATCCAAAATTCAGTTTTAATTATATTTTAATAGCCTTGCAAAGGAAAATGACTATACCAATGACAGAATCAAAATTATAGACATTGAAATTAAAGAAGTTACATGCAATGAGAAAATGCTACACATGATTTGCCTCTTTAGAGAAAATAAGTTTGTTCACTGTGATTCTCCAGCCCTGTAATCACTTACCTTGTGCTGGTTATCATGATTATTTCCTGTGCTGATATTTTTTTCCTCCTTTTGAAGAAATTGATTTTCATACAATAATTAATTTATATTGTGTTTCATTTATATACATTGCATTCCATGTAATTTCTTATTTATATTGAGTTTTATACATTCATGTATACTGTGTACCATGTAATTAATTACCATTGATCTGTGCCTATTATTATGTCTTTTCAAGTCCCAGTTGAACTGTTTCCATTCCATCTGTCACCTCCCAACCCACCCACTAAATTCATTTAGTGATTTTGCCCCTTCCTCTTTCCCTCCTCCCCTTTTTTTGCAATAATGGTCTTATGAAGTATTTGTTGATATGAGATTGAGTTCATTCAGCATAATTCTCTCCAGATTGTCCCACATTATATAATAGTTTACAAAATTGTTGCTTCTGAGTGCTGCATAGTATTTCATTTTGTGAATATACCACAGTGTCTCAATCCGTTCATTTGTTGATAGACATTTGGACTGTTTCCATATTCTTGCTGTTGTGAATAGCGCTGCTATAAAAGTAGGTGTACATCTCTCTGTGTCTCAGTTTTAATTTCCTTGGAGTGTATGACAAAGCAAAATATTACAATGAAATGTGCAAGGAGTTGGAGTTAGAAAATCAAAAGGGCCGAACTCGCTCAGCATATCTTAAGCTCAAGGAACTGAAGAACAAATTCAAACCTCGAGTGGCTATAAACAAGGATGCTTTCAGCAAAACGTTAAATGATCCAGGAAGTATGAAAAAAAGATGGAAAGAATATACTGAGTCACTGTATCGAAAGGAATTGGAAGACACAGAAGAATTTCATGAAACAACATATGAGCAAGAGCCTATGGTGATGAAAGAAGAAGTTCAGGCTGCTTTGAAGGACATGGCAAAAAATAAGGCTCCAGGAATAGATGGTATACCAATTGACATATTTCAGTTAACAGAGAATGGTAATATTCAGTAACTTTATCTAGATTTGAGGTTCTTAATAGATTTTTGGGAGAAAGATGGGTAAACTCCCTTCTGATTTACAGTCTACAAACCTGCTGGAGGTCAGTTAAGAGTCAGTTTAGACTTGATGGTAATGCCGATCAGTACTTGTTATTTTCCGTTGAGTCAGAACTGACTCATGGCTGATTGTCCAGTGGGTTTTTCTCTTAGGACTTTGAATTTCTCTCTCAATTCTAGTTGTGTGTTTTCAGGTTGGCAGTACAACTCCTCACTGCTGTGCTCCCACAGCTCCCTAATGGGGAATTGTAGATGGAAATGTATATTTTCTTACAACAGTTATTGAGTAGAATGAGAATTGCGATGTATTGTGGTTTAATGTTAAATGTATTTGTATTTTTAAGAGTGACAAAGGTGTAAAGAAGCAGTGAAAGAGTCTCTCGGAATAAGCTCATTTTACAAGGATGTTTTGTACTTCAATTTTAGCGGAAAAGTTAACATTTTGATTGATGTATTTATCAAGGTTATAAGAAGCAAAAGCCAAAATTAATATTTCACAATTCTAATTGCCTTTTCTTCCATCCTCTCTGCATGCTATGTCTTCTGGTTTTTAAATATTTAAAATTCCATCTTCTCTGGTGTAAAGTGGAAATAAAATAAGGTAGGATGGTAACTTTTTGTCAGTGATAGTCCTCCTTTTTAAAGGAGAGTAATGCTCATGATGTATAGCACTAAGAACAATTATTTGCCGAGATGACGATTTCTCTCCATATTAACAACATCTAGAGAGTGAACATTTATAAGATGTTGTTTTGTGTTGTATGTGATATGGTAGATATAATTGATAATTCTGCTTGCTTCTATTGAATACCTAAGTTTTAATTGTCATGATATTTCTCTTTCAAGTATTCATTTTGGTATTTTAGACAGATTGCCCAAAGGTGGTTATCTTTGTTTTGCCAGTATTTGAATGTAATCAAAGCTTATTAGAGCTGAAAGAGATTTGGGATTATTTGAGGGCCCTTTTGAATTTTACTGTTGAAGAAACTTAGACTCTCACATGGGAAAGAATCGAGAAATAAATACATATATACACATATGCACATAAGTATTTCTTTATCTGTGTGGTCATATTGATGTATCCATTTGTGATCTATGATGCTAGAGTTCTGTGTAAATATTTTCAGTAGCAGTGAGAAATGCAGCACCTATAATCTTCCATATGTTTCTTATTTGTTTACAAAAAAGGAATTTTCTCTTTGTAGGTTGGTGATACCAGCTGTTTTTGTTACCTACTCCGTCTAGAACACGTCTCACCACGGCCTTGAACAGTTTGAGCCTCAGTTCATCTTCTTCTTTTGAGAACCTAATTTAAAGGACAAAATTCCAAGTTCTCTTGAACTCTAGACTTTTCTGGAACCATAGAGGGTGTATGAGCCCCTGAAACTATTACTCTGTGCTAATGTTTTTCCTTAACTAAAAATATGCCCTAAAGTCACCTAAAAACCCAAGCAGTATTTTCAGTTAACTAATTAAAAAGACCTTTTTTATGAATGTTGTTGTTGTTGTTATGTGCCATTGAGTCATTTGCGACTCATAGTGACCCTCTGTACAAGAGCCCTAAATGCCGTTCTATCCAGTGCCAACCGCACTGTCTCAAACACATTCATTCCCACCACTCCACTCACAGAATTGATCCATCTCATTGAGGGTCTTCCTCTCCTGTGCCGTCCCTCCACTCTCCCAAACATGATGTCCCTCTCCAAGGAACAGTCCCTCCTTGCAACATGCTTGTCAGACGAAGCTTCAGAATCCTTGACTCCAGGGAACATTCTGGCTTCACCCTCTCCAGGACAAACCTGTTTGTTCTCCTAGCAGTCCATG
>NW_006399874.1:6925718-6928024 GCF_000299155.1 Elephantulus edwardii
ATCCAGGGCAGCATCTGTTTGTTGAAATAGATCAATTGATATGCTGTCAACTCCTGGAGCCTTGTTTTTTGCCAGTTTCTTCAGAGCAACTTGAACTTCTTCCTTCATCACCATAGGTTCTTGTTCATATGTTATTTCATGAAATTCCTCTGTTTCAGCCAATTCCTTCTGCTACAGTGACTCTGTGTACTCCTTCCATCTTCTTTTTATACTTCCTGGATTATTCAACATTCTACCCAAACGATCTTTTTTTTAATAGTTTATTTATTTTTCATTTCAGTGAACATCTACAGACCAAACTATCTTTTAAGTATTGCCACCCGTGGCTTGAACTTGTTTTAAAACTCCTTCAGCTTAAGAAATGCTGAGCGAGGCGGGCCCTTTTGATTTTCTGACTCCAGCTCTCTGCACATTTAATTATAGTATCTTGCTTTGTTGTCCTGAACTGCCTTTTGAAGTTTTCTAACCTGAAACCTTCCCTATCCTGTGCCATCTTTACCGTCTTTGAGAGAATGGATCCCATTTTGAAGTTACTGTGTCAGTCTATCTTGTTGGGAGTCTTCATCTCCATGGATGCCATTCCATCTTTCCAAGCTTGATGTCCCTTTCCAAGGAATAGTCTCACCTAGCCACATGCCAAACTATGAAAGATGAAGTTTCATCATCCTTGCCAGTAGGAGCACACTGGCCACACTGTTCCTAGGACATATCTATTTGTTCTTTTGGCAGCCAGTGGGATAGACAGTACTCTTCTACAGCAGCACAACCCAAAGACATCAATTCTATCATTCTTATTTACTGTCTAGCTCTCTGTAGCATAGCAGGTGATTGAGAAGACTGTGGTTTGAATTAAACACACCTTAGTTTTAAAACAGACATCATTGATTTTCAGTATTTTGGAGAAGTCCCTGACAGCCGACTTGCCCAATGCAATACATCTTTTGATTTCCTTACTAAGGGTACTAAGGGTGTTAATTGTTGATCCAAGTAAGATTAAATTATTGACAGCTTCTGTCCTTTTCTCCGTCATAATGACTGTTGTGCCTCTGGTAAAGATCTTTGTCTTCTTGATGGTGAGATGTAATTCATACCAAAAGTATAGTGTAGGTCTTGATCTTTTGCAAGCAAAGTTCTGTCACCAGCATAATGTAGATTGTTGATGAGTCTTCCTCCAATCCTGATGCCACCCTCTTCTTCATAGAGTCCAACTTTGTAAAACTTTTTTCTCAGCATTTAGATTGAATAGGTATGAAGAAAGGGTATAACCTGATTCAAACCCTTCCTAATTTTAAAGCGTGCAGTATTCCCTTACTCAGTTTGCACAGCATCTTCTTAATCTTAGTGACACCTAATGTCAGCAACAACTTACTGATGTGAAAACTGGACAAGAAATGATTAAGATTAAAACAATTATTTCAATATCATCTCACCCCAGTAAGAATAGCAAAATTTAATAGAACAGCAAACATCAAATGCTGGCGAGATTGCAGAGACACTGGAACCTTTATTCACTGTTGGTGGGAGTGTAAAATGGTGCAACCCCTATGGAAGGCTGTATGACACTTTCTCAAAAAGTTCCAAATAGAAGTACCATTCGACCTAGCAATTCCACTACTGGGAATTTAATCTAAAGAAACCATAGCTGCCACCCAAACAGATACATGTGTACCCATGTTTACTGTGGCTTTGTTCACAATAGCAAAGAGCTGGAAACAACCCAAGTGCCCATCAACAAATGAATGGCTAGAGAAGCTGTGGTATAGTCACACAATAGAATACTATGCTGCATTGAAAAACAAGGAACTCATGAAATATTACACAAAACGGCTGACCCTGGAGGACATTATACTGAGTGAAATATCTCAGTCACAAAAAGACAAATATTGCATAGGGCCGCTGTTAAAAACGGACTGACATCGGGGTTGAGGGAAGACAGAGAAGGAGGGGATGAATGATTTATATTGCATTGAAACAGATGAGGGAGAGCACTGTTTAAAAGGGATATATGATTGGATATTAATTATTGTCATGACAGGAGTCCAGAATGAAGGCTGCACAGTGTAACGAACTTGAGGAGAGGGATTGCCTAACAATGAAAGAGTTTTACTTTTCAAGGAGAAGAATGAATTTGGGGGTAAGAGGTGGGCAGGGAGAAAAGTGCAACAGTGAATGAATAGAAACCCCAAGTCTGTGTAAATTTTCATTAAAATTAATGTTGTTGTTGTTGTTATGTGCCGTCGAGTCGCCTGCGACTCATAGCGACCCTATGTACAACAGCCCTAAACTCCGCTCTGTCCTGTGCCAGT
>NW_006399874.1:6929760-6988869 GCF_000299155.1 Elephantulus edwardii
ATATGTCATGAACTGTCACTACAATTGAACCCGTATTTCTATAAAGAAATATATCCATAATGCTTTTCAGAAGCAAGGATAGTATGATTTAGTCTCAGTTGCATCAATTACCAGAAGAAGATTACAAATGAAGGTCAGCTTTTGGCCAAGCTAAGTCATTATCTGTGTTTTCCATTAACAGGCTTGAGTCTTAAGTGCATCTTTTGTTCTCCTTAACACTTTGCCACACACTTAAATTAACCACCGTGCTTAGAAACACATTTTGCTGTCATTATTGGCAACGTGTTAACCTGATTGTACTGGCTTTTTTGTCATTTTATCACTGATCACTTCTTCATTCACTGGCTATTGCTTGTTTCTTATCTGGACTCTGGGAACATGTTGTTGTTGTTGTTATGTGCGATCAAGTCGCTTGGGACTCATAGCAACCCTATGTAGGACAGCCCTAAACTCTGCTCTGTCCTGTGCCAATCTCATTGTGTCCAACACACTCATCCCGATTGCCCCAAGTCACTGAATGAATCCACCTCCCAGAGGGCTTTCCCCTCCTGTGCCTGCCCTCTACCCTCTCAAGCATGATGCCCCTTTCCAAGGACCCGTCCCTCCTTACAACATGACCAAAGTATGTCAGACGAAGCCTCAGAATCCTTGCCTCCGAGGAGCAGCATACCTTGAATAATTGTAAATTCACCCTTTTTGTATATTGTCTCTCCTCAAGGATTTTATCAAACCCAGTCTTGTTCAGACTGCTATCTCTGGACACAGGGCTGATTATTCTTGTGTAAGTAACTTTCCCCCCAAAGTTAAAGAATCTTTTTTTTTTAAAAGAAAAAAAGACCTTCCTTGGTCATCACGCTATTTTAAGAACTTTCAACACGTCAAATTCACCAGTGACTGTAACAAGGGACTTGAGCATGGCAGAGCATGTGAGGATGGCACAGGATAGGACAAGGTTCTGATCTCTTACTCATAGGTGGCTATGAGTCATAGTTGACTTAAGATGATGGCAGACTGCCAACAGGAACTTGAAAAATTAGATAGACACCTTTGGATCAGGGATCTTATTTTATGAAAAGAAGACTAACTCAAGAATGTGATAATGGGGTGCAACTCAAATTTGTAATCAGGGTCACTAAATTGCACATTTAGAAATAGCTAAATCGGTAGATGTTTTGTTATTTATGTTGTCATCACCATCAGCAAGAAGGCATACAAAATTTGGGAAAAAACCCCAAATATTTTTATTTACTACATTTCTCAATGGGCTGAAAATGATTTAATTAAGTTTAAAATTTTGTATATAAATAAGAGAATGACAGTTAGGCAATAAAAATTAAACTTTTAATCTCCAAATTAATTTTTTATTGCATGTTTGTGCTTGAAGGTAATAGCAAACTTTCTTCTGAATGGCTTAAATAAGAAAAGTCAGTCTGTCTGCTCATGTAAGTAGAAAAATTCATAGGTAGATTGTGCTTTATGCCTGTAGGTTCTGATCCCATTTCTTTTGATTCTCTCGAGTCTGCTCAGCATTGGCTTCGACAGACTTCATCTATGATAGCAGAATGACTGCAGCAATTCCAGGCTACACATCTATATAGCAAATGAAGAGAGAATTAACGTTTTACTATTTTGCTGATTGGAACAACTGAGGTCATGTATGTGTATCTTAATCACAGAATGTAGGAAGGATGGGATGTGCTTATTGGCTCAGGACAGCCTACACCTCATCAGGGACTGAGCTGAGGGTAAAGCCAATTTTGTTCCCTGAAAGAAGAGCTATAAAATAAAGAAGCAATTAAAGGATCTTGAGAAAGAAGCAAAATTTCACTTTTATACCTGCATAGACTAAAGATCATAACATATACTTTAACAGCATTTCGAATAATATATTTAATAATACCATTAAGAAAGGATAACAATTATGTGATAGGAACACTTTGGGTTTATTTCTTTGGCAATACTCTTCCTATCCAGTTTCATAATTAGTCTTTATTTACTTATTTTTGTATAATAGTTGGAAATTATAACATGGATAGTAAAAAATTAAGCTATAGTATAGGCAAAGTGAAGGTTACGTGTTTGAAAGAGGGCTATCTGAATGAATAATAGAATATGTTACAACAGTGAGTGATGAATTGTGTCAGTTAGTTTTTTTTTTTAAAATAAAGTGGAGTATGGCCTTCTTGAGGGCCCTGGCATAGTGTGTTATGTGTTGGAAACCACTAGGTGCTCCACAGGAGAAATATGAGCAGTGTCTTCCCACAAAGATTTGCTTAGAAACCTAATGGCCGATTTACCTAGAGTCCTAGGGCAATGGGTTTGGTTTGGATGTATGCAAAAGGCGGGAAGATAAGAATCATTAGGTGGGAACTGGGTTCAAGGATGTTGGCTAAGCAGCCCTTCAGCCTTTCTTAAGCTTTTTGCACTGCACTTTGCCTGGTTTCTGTCTAGGAATGTAGACCTTTTTGAAGATGAATTGAGACTTAACTGGTCAACTCTAATTCTCGTGTACTATCGTGGTATATATTCCAGTCTACCTCTAGACTAGTTTATGAAACTCTACTAATACTCTATGATGGAAAAGGTCTGAAGTTGAGGTAGGCAGAGATCTTGGGCCAGGTAGGAGAATGTCTACCCTTTTTACACTTCTGGGTTGAAGCATGGTTTATGTCCTAGAGCCTCACTCCTGGGAAATTTTGAAAGCCTGTCTCTACGGAGATTTTAACATACAGTGTTTGTACTGTAAGCCACAAGTCAGAGAGTAACTCTTGCTGTCAGTCTTGCCAATCTGGTGACTGTGCTACCAAGCACCTGTTTGAAATAGTCTTTTCACGGAATTGTTTGTGGAAATAAAGATTTATAAATATATATAATGTAGAAAACCATTTATGAAGTTGAATGTAGCATTAATGGGTTTAATGTAGTGTTGGGCATGTTAGTTTTTTAAGTTAGGTAGCTATATGTGCTATGTTTGGATGTTTAACTCAACTCAGTGCTGTTTAGTTGAGCTGCCCCTTCAGTGGGAGTTTGGAGACAGTAAATCATTTAAGAAGGGATTGCTCATTATATCATCACCAACAAAATAAAATAGAATTTAGGAAATGTCTTTTACAGAGCTGCTATTTGATTCAAATTGCCGTAGTATTTGCCTTTAGAAATCGTTAATGCACCATACCGCCAGAGCTATTGAAAGTAACTCTTTGGAGATAGTATGAGGTACTCACTGCAGTCCCCATTACTCTCAAAGGGTAACAGAATGGACACACATAGGAGATAATTTAAGAACAGAGTAACACCTTATATGGCCATAAGTTTCTAGGTATTTTCAGGAGAGACAAATCCTTATGATCCAAAGCTAACAGGAAAGATTCATTGAAGAGATAGATATTATGCTATGTCCTGGGCAAGATTTTGTTAGCTGGAGAGGAAAATGGAGAGGGTAAGAAGCATTTGATTAAGTAATAAAGCCTGTTGTTTTTGTGATGTGCCGTCATCAAGTCTCCTGTGACCCATACCAACCCTCTGTATACAGTAGATCTGAACCCTGCCTTGTCCTAAGCCAGTCTCCCTGATTCCGAAACACCTACCCTCACTGCCCCAGTTACTGTATCAGTCTGTCTCCTCCAGGGTCTTCCTCTCCTGCGCTGTCTCTCCACCTTTGCAAGCATGATGTCCTTCTCCAGTGAGCAGTCCCTCCTGGCCATGTGCCAGAGTATGTGAGAAGGAGCTTCAAAATCCTAGCCTCCAGGGAGAAACTTTATTTCACCCTCCTTAAAACAGACCAGTTTGTTTTCTTGGTGATCCATGATATATGTTCAAGACTCTTCTCCAGTGCCACAACTCAAAGGCATCAATTCTTCTTCTATCATCCTTAGTCATTATTCAGCTTTCTGAATAAAACTTGAATGAAAGCAACTAATTAAATGGATTTGAATAAAGGGAAGTATCTGGTAGATGCACGATTAGGAACAAAATTGACTAGATAGGGTCAGAAATTGTAATGAAAAGCCATAGAAGCAACAGAGAGAGGCTGTAAGTGAGAATATAGTATTTCTGGGGATTATTTAAATTATGCTTTTCTTAACAGGAGTCTTTTTAAGTTTAGAAGGAATTTGTCTTGCAAGTGAATTCAATCCAAATTGACAATATGTTAGGGATTTAATAAAACACTCTACCTTTTCATTAAAATGACCAGACATTTGAAGATATTAGAAGAGGTCATGGCACTAGACATTATTGCTAATGTCAGATGGATATTAGCCAAAAGCAAATAGTGCCAGAGGGATGTCTGTCTGTGTTTCATTGATTATGCAAAGGCATTTGACTGTGTGGATCACAACGAATTGTGGCTAACCTTGAGAATAATGGAGATCCCGGAACACATGATTGTGCTCTTATGAAACCTATTCTTGGACCAAGAAGCAGTCCTCAGAACAGAGCAGGGAAACACTGCATGGTTCAAAACCAAAAAAGGAGTGCGGCAGGAGTGTATCCTGTCCCCATACCTTTTCAGTCTTTATGCAGAACAGATCATTCGGGAGGCTGGGCCTTATGAGGAGGAATGTGGCATCAGGGTTGGGGGAACACTCATCAACCACCTGCATTATGCAGATGACACAACCTTGCTTGCTCAAACTGAGGAGAGAAGGACTACAGACTGTAATATGGATTGAAGCTCAACATCAAGAAAACAGATTCTCATCACTGGGCTTATTGACAGCACCATAGAGGGAGAAGAGATTGAGGTTGATAACAGTTTCAGCTTGCTCAGTTCCACAATAAACCCTCTTGGCACCAGCAGTCAGGAAATAAAAAGTTGAATTGCACTAGGGAAACCGGTCAGTGACTTTTCCAGACTGCTGAAGAGCAACAATGTCAGTCTAGAGACTAAAGTGCACCTGATTCAGGCCATGGTTTTCATAATTACTTGCTATGCATTAGAAATCGACAGTGGTCAAAGATGACAGAATAATTGATATCTTTGAGTTGTGTTTTTGGAGAAGAATATTGAATATTTCATGGACTGCTGTGAGAACAGATAGGTCTGTCCTGGAGACCATGAAACCCAGCTGCTCCTTGGAGGCAAGGATTTTTAATCTCTGTCTCACATATTTTGGGCATCTTGCCAGGAGAGACCAGTCCTTGGAGAGGGACATCATGCTTGGAAGGGTGGAGGGGTAGCACAGGAGAGGAAGACCCTGGACAAGATAAATTGACACAATAACTAGAGTAATGGAGGTAGGTGTATCAAGAAGATGAGATTGGCTCAGGATAGGTTGGGATTCAGAACAATTGTACATAGGATTACTATGAGTCACAGATCACTCAGTGGCACATAACAGCAACAACATGGTTGACTAGATAGTTTTAAAGAGAGCTCTGGTGGTCTAGTGGTAAGGAGCTACACTGCAATTCTGAATACATGTGATTCGAGTCCACCAGCTGCTCTGTCTGAGAAGAATGAACAGTCTCCTTCGTTATGATTAAACTACCTTTGAAAACTTAACTTGGAGGGTCAGCTATGGGTTGGTTCTGACTTGATGGTACACCACAACAAACAGCAAATAGTTTTATCCATTAATCATTGAATATAAACAGGCAGATGCTGCAAAACCTTGTTTTCAGCGCTGTTCTTAAAGCAAAAATATTCCTGGACTTCCAAGGTTAATTTTGGGGAATTATTAGTCTAAAACTCTTAAGAGTATTTGCTTTATTTGTTGTTGTTGTATAATGTAGAGTCAGAATTGATCTATAGCTGACCTTCCAATGGATTTTCAGAGGCAGTTAATTGCATGGGAGGAGATTGCCCATCCTTCTCCCGCGTTGCAGCTGGTGGCCTTGAACCACGTGCCTTTGGGATTGCAGCATATCTTTTTGCCACTAGGCCACCAGAGTGCCTTTGGAAAAGGAAATAAATGGATCATTTAGTTTTTAAAGTACACTGTAGAAAAAATATGAAAGTGAAATAAACTGATCATTTAGTTTTCTAAAGTGCACTGTAGAAAAAATATGAAAATACTGTAGAAAAAATATAAAAATACATATGAGATAAGAAGATATGTATAGCAAGCAGTTTCTAAAGTAAAAATTGAGAACTTATTCATTAAGACAGTGTTATTGTTATTTGTACCATAGAATCAGAACCAACCCATAGCTGACCCTCCGGCAGGAAGAGATTGCCCAGCCTTCTCCTGTGGAGCACCTAGTGGCCTTGAACCAGGTGCCTTAAGGATTGCAGCACAGCTTTTTGCTATTGGGCCACCAGAGCTCCATAAAGACAAGCATAGACAGAAAATTTTCTAGAAAAATAGAGCGTTTATTAAAATACATTTCTCACAAATGATCTGGATCAAGAGTAACTTTAAACCTATTAATTTTGAGAAGGTCCTTAAATGTTTAAACCAACAAGGTTTCAGAATGCTGTGTAGTAAAAATTTAATGTATCTAATTGCTTGGAAACATTAGCATTATTTTAAAGAGCATATTCTAAAATGGAGTGAGATTTAAGCAGAAAGGAAGAATTAAAAAGATACAGGTTTGTCCAACAACTTTTGAAAATAAGTTAATTTCAGATGCTGTGGTAATTTTTTTTAAAACCACATTTAAATAAAATTGTGGTTTATGTTTTCATTTTCATCAGCAGTGATTAATTTTGAAAGTAAGCAATAAAGATCTTATATATGTGTAAATCCTTATCCTAGTGAAGATTATTTAGCCCGAGGTGCTGAATTTATGTCAAAGAATTCTGATCAAATAATTTCTCATTAAATTGGCAAACATTTGCTAGGTTATGTCTTTTAACAGTTTTCTCTAATGTTTAAAACTACTTCATTGCTTTTCTTAGGCCTAACTCTAAATTTAAGAAACTAAATATTTTCTTTGCACAAAGTATAAAATGACAAAATATGTCAGTATGATGGAATTATTTTATGTGAATATAAACCCATCTACTTTGAAGTAAACCATCATACCTTTCAAAATGAGATCAATCCACACCTTTCTTAAAATTTCCTTCATCGAGCTAATGAATAGATACTTTGAGTCTTGAAATATAGCGTATTTATTTTTCTTATTAATGACCCTTCCTGCATATGAGTAAAATCATCCAGCTGCTAGTAGTTTTAAGTGCTTTTCAAAGAGCATTTAAGTACTTGTAATCACTAAGGAAACACACACTATAGATTAAATATGTTGTAAACTACACATGAAAGCAGTGTCTTTTATTATCTGTAACTTTAATGGAAAGAAAATGTTAATTTAGGGTAATGAAATAGACTTCCAAGTATGATCGGTAAATAGACCATTAGGTTAATTAAAATGAGGATATGTATCACTCTGTGGTGGAACTATCATTGTGGAAAAGACAGATTCATTTAGTGCTTGAATAGTAAAATTCAGAATATGTCACTCCCAAACTGAATTTACTACACAAAGGAACAAGATTAATGACAAGGGTAATTCAGTTTTGCTTCATTTACTTTTACCTGTCACACTACTTGTCATTCTAGAGTGCTTGTCAGTAAGGTAAAAATTTATCCAATTTTATTTAAGTCATGTAAGGGTAAATTTTGTTGTTTTCATGTCTGTCCATCATTCTCTGATACACTAAATGCAAACAGTATTTAATAGTGATGTATAGATTTTCTAATATAATTTTAAAAAACCTAAACGTTTAAAATTTATTGCTTTTTAAAAACAATTAAAATGATCAGTGAAACATCTTAGTTATTGGTTCTTTTCAATGTCATATACTCAGACTTGTTGAAAAATTATTTTGTGTAGATTATTTTCTACTTGGCTCGTTTACAATTTGAATTTAAAAAACCATTCAGTACATAAATACTTATAATTTATTATTTGAATGTTCTTTAATTTTTCCCCATGAAAAATTCTAGCCATAGTGCTCAGTATGTAGGAGCTTTTCAGTGGTACTTTCTGTCTTGATTTTAAAGCTTTAGTATGTGTTTAAATTACGAGTTAAGTTCACTGTGCTTTTAAACTCATTTGATATCTTCCATCTTTTGCCTAATCTAATCCATTAATTTCTTCTCAGATCTTCGAGGCACAATAATAGCATCTGGTATAATACTCTGTCGACCCAATCATTGCCAATAGCTTGTTTGAAGTATGAATACTTGTACTAAGAGACTTAAAGCAAACCGTTTCCCTAATGATTTATATGATCAACCGGTTGATCAGTCAGTCAGCTGTTTAGTCATGAGTTCCAGTTCCAAACTCATTATTGCTGTGGGTACTTTTCATGTGCCGCAGGCGTTTTTAGGAAGGTTATTCACTTTTCAGCATGTGCTTAATTAAAGAATCAACATCTTTGCTTAGGTTTATAGACAAAATATTTTGTAAACTGAGTTTCTCTTTTTGGTTTTGAAATTGTCTTCTGCCTTCTTAATTATCCTTGGTGATATTTACATAGATATTAATGTTGTTGCTGTTGTGAGGTGCTCTTGTGTAGACTACAAGTCATAGCAACATTATGAACAGTAGATTGAAATCTTACCCTTTTCTGCAGCATTGTTACAATCTCCAGCTTGCTCGAGCCCATTACTGCAGTCACAGTGTTAGTCCATCTTGTTCCGATCTTCTCTTTCACTGACCTTCTGCCTTTCCCAGCATGATGTCTTTTTTTCCAAAGACTTTACCCTTCTTTGAAATACCAGTGGCATAGCTTACAGTATCCCAACAACATCCAAGCCATAACAAACTGGCGTATTGGGATTCTATTTAATAGGAGATACATAATGAGTTTTTATAAATAATGATAAATGGAGAAAATATTGAAGTTAGCAATGTTTTCTTGAATCTAAAATCAGTACCAGTGATAATAACAATTAAGAAACCAAGACATGTTGCACTGTGTAAAGATTTTGTTGGAGACCTCTATAAAGTGCTAAAGAGCATGGATACCAAGGTGTGCCTGACTTCAAGCCTTGGTATTTTACCATAACATGGTATTTACCATTATCTTCAAATTATTGAGTTCTCACTTTGAGGACTAGGGCACTTCTGGTTCACTCCGTGCCTTTTTCACTCACAAGGATCTGAGATCTGGTCAGTGATTAAGAAGAATTGATGCCTTTGATATGTGGTGTTAGAGAAGAGCACTGAACATCCAGTGGACAGGAATATGTCTTGGAGAGGGTGTAGCCAGAGTGCTCTTTGAAGGCAAGAACTTTGAGGCTTTGCCTCACATAATTTGGCCATGTTGCTAGGAGGAGCTATTTCTTGGAGAAGGACATAATGCTCACAGGATGGTGAAAGAGAGGGAGACTTTCAACCAGGTGGATTGACAATGACTGCCTCAGTGGGGTCTAGTGTGTCAGGAAGTGTGAGGATGACACAATATAGGACAGGGTTCAGATCTGTTCAGGCTGGGTCAGACTTGACAGCACCTAACAATAACAACAACAACAACAACAACAATAACATAGGGATTTGAAAATTTTACAATGAACTAAGGAAGATTTAAGAACTGACGATTCTGAATTATGGCGTTAGAGGAGAGTGAGTATTGACTATCTTATGAATTCCAAAAGAATGAACAAATAAATCTCTTTTGGAGGAAATGTAATGAGAATACTTCTTGTTTGTTTGTATACTTTTTGATTACTTTTTAAATTTTCTACTAGTTTATTTATAAAATTCAAGTACATTGTTTTCAAGAACAAATTCTTTCAATATCCCCTCACTCTCCCTCCCAACAAATTGTACAACCCCTGGACATCCTCATCCCTCTGCTTCCAACCTCTCCCACCCCTCTTGGATCCTTATACTCATTCTACAATAATGGTTTTATACAATATTTATCCTTCTGGGACTGAGATAGTTCACTCAACATGATGCTATCCAATCCCGCCCAAGTTAGGTAATAATTTACACCATCATCGCTCCTGCACGCTGCATAGTATTCCACTGTGTGGATGTACCTTAATTTCTCAATCCATTCATTTGTGGTTGGACATTAGGGCTGTTCTGAGGATGATGAACCTTTATCTCTATAATCTGATCATGTATTGGTGGGGGGGGGGTTTGTTGTTGTTGTTATGTGCTGTCGAGTCGTTTGCGACTCATAGCGACCCTGTGCACAACAGCCCTAAACCCTGCTCTATCCTGCGCCAACCGCACTGCCTCTGACACACCCATCCCGATTACCCCAGTCACCGAATCAATCCATCTCATAGAGGGTCTTCCCCTCCTGCGCCGTCCCTCCACCCTCCCAAGCATGATGTCCCTCTCCAAGGACCCGTCCCTCCTGGCAACATGTCCAAAGTATGTCAGACGAAGCCCCAGAATCCTTGCCTCCAAGGAGCAGCCTGGTTTAATCCTCTCCAAGATGAATCTGTTTGTTTTCCTGGCAATCCATGGTACATTCAGTACCCTTCTCCAGCACCATAGCTCAAAGGTATCAACTCTGGGGGGGGGGTTAGTTCATGGAAAAATACATCATACTGGGAAAAGTAGAATGGCAATGAAAGACAGGAAGACCTTCAGTGAAATGTACTGACAGTGATTACAACAATGTGCTTGAACATGGCAGGGATTGTGAGCATGATGCAGGATAGGGCAAGGTTTTAATTTGTTGTTCATAGGGTTAATGTGGATTATAGTTGACCTGGTGGTACCTAACATATATTTTACTATCTTTCATTTTGATGCTATATGTATACATACATTACCTTAATGAAAATTGATACAGGAATGTATTTTAATGCTTATTATAGAAATTGAATTTTCACTCTGCAACTGTTCACATCATAAAATTTTCTTAGATAATTGACCTAGAACATTGAACAAATTACGTTTTTTTGTCCCCGTCTCCCTTTTCCCCGCTGCCAATTGAACATTCTTAATACAATTAAGTAGTGGAGGGCGTTGTAAACCTGAATAGAGTAAAAAAGGTACAGCAACAATGAAGTGTGCTCTTGAGTTTGAATAGTCAAGACAATATACAGACAGATCACAGGCGTCTCCACATTTGCTGTTTTTCTAACTATCTCTCCTTTTCTATCTTCTAGCTTCTGCTTTACCATACCTTGTCCCAGAGTATGCTGTCAACATTCAGTGTTGTCATTTGCCTTCCATCTCCTGTCGCTCAGTTATCTCTTATTTCACATTTCTAATATATAGGCAAACAATAGACTTCAGTATTAGTCCACATAATGTAATTTTTGCTGGGGTAATAGAAATGGTTCTAAATAACTGTTTCTTATCCAGACTATTTATATAATAATAATAATTACCATTATCATTGTCTGGGTATGTGCTTTGCTCTATGTTACCCTATCCTAAGGTCTGGACAGATATAAAACTATTGGCAAGGGGAAAAAATATACTATATGTAGCTTCTATTACTCACTGGCTTATACTGGCACAATCCTTTGACTCGTGTTTTATTGACCGCAACAAATGACCTGGCCATGTGTACACTTGGTGGGACAAGGAAGTACAATCCCTATGTCCTGTAAGTGTACCATAATTATTTGTAGACAGTATTGATTACCGTTATGGTCGGCCCGTTAATAACCAAGTAGTCAGTTATCCTCCTATATGGAAACCACATGTTTTTGTTGTCGTTATGTGCCGTTAAGTTGCTTGTGAATCATAGTGACTCTTTGTACAACAGCTCTGAACTTTGCTTTCTCCTGAGCCAACCTCACTATCTCTGATACACCAACCCCCATTACCCCAGTCACTGAGTCCAAAGTCTTATGAGGAATTATATAACACACATAAACGAGTCAATATGGCACAATGACTCAGACACTTGGTTGGTAACTAAAAGGTTGGCAGTTTGAATCCACCAGATGCTCTTTGGGAGAAGGATGTATCATTCTTTTCTGTTAAGATTTAGAGCCTTGGAAAACCCTAGAGGCAGTTCTGTCTTTTCCTGTAGTATCATTATGATTCAGAACTGACTCAACAGCAATGGATTTGATAAGATACACACTCATACTCTTAGCCATATGACTTCTGATAGCAAGGTGGAAGAGAAATCTTGGCCATGTCACTTACTTGACTTAATTGATCATCTACCAGTCCTATAAATGTGATATTCATACCTTTGTTTGCATTCTCACATTTTTACTCACTACCATAAGAATTTCAATTTTTTTTTCAGTGCAATTTTCAGAGTCTCTTCTGACATCCATTTTGGTCTTTGCTTCCTCTTCTGTTTTTGCAATGACCGTTTGCACTCTTCCTGGATGAAACCTTTGATATCCTCCCACAACTCATCTGATCTTCGCTCATTAGTGTTCAAGGCCTCAAACCTGTTCCTGAGATGGTTCTGAAATTCAGGTAGGATAGACTCAAAGTCATATTTTGGTTGCTTTGGATTTGGTTTAATTTTCCTCAACTTTAGCTTGAACTTGCATATGAGTAGTTGGTGGTCTCTTCCACAATCAGCTCCTGGCCTAGTTTTCACAGCTGATATTAAGCTTCTCCAGTGGTTCTTTCCACAGATGAAATCGATCTGATTCCTATGCATACCATCTGGTGAAATCCAAGTATATAACCTGCGTTTATGTCTCTTAAAAATGTATTTGCTATGAATAAGTCATTGATTGTGCAAAATTCGATCATTCTCTCTCCAGCTGCATTTCTGTCACCGAGTCCATGTTTTCCAACTACTGAATCTTCTTCTCTGTTCCCAACTTTTGCATTCCAGTCACCCATTATTATCAATACATCTTGACTGCATGTTCGATCGATCTCCGATTGTAAAGGTTGGTAAAAATCTTCTATCTCCTCTTCCTTGGCTCTGGTTGTTGGTGCATATATTTGAATGATAGTGGTATTCACTGGACTTCCTTGTATGCGTATAGATATTATCCTGTCACTGACAATATTTTACTTCAAGATGGATCTAGCAGTGACTTTTTTAACTATGAAAGCAACTCCATTTTTCCGCACCTTTTCATCTCCAGAGTAATATATCATATGGTCATCCGACTCAAAATGCCCCATGCCAGTCCATCTCATCTCTCCAGTGCCTAGTATGTCAATATTTATGCATTCCATTTCTTCCTTAACAATATCTAATTTTCCTACATTCATGGTTCTGACATTCCATGTCCCAATCACCAGTGTCTGCTTACAACTGTTCCTCTTCCTTTGTATTTGCATACTTGAAAGCTCAACCTCAGTTGCCCTTTCTGTTATCTACATGTGTTCTGTTGTACATAGGGTTTTCAGAGGCCTGCTATTTCAGAAGTGGATGGCCAATCCTTCTTCTTAGTCTGTCTTAATGTGAATGTTCAGATTTAAAGAAGTATCAGACAGACCAGCAAGTTAAAGGTATATGACGGCACATAACAACAACAACAACCATAAGAATGCAATTTTATTTTCAGTTGATTCCTATGCATGTGAAAGTTGGGTCATGAATAAAGATGACAGAAGAAGAATTTACTGCCTTTGAATTGTGTGGTTGGGAAGAGTACTTAATATCCCATGGTCTGTCAAAAAAAAAAAAAAAGACAAGTCTGTCTTGGAGGAAGTACAGCTAGTGTGCTCTCTATAGGCAAAGAAGGTTAAACTTCATCTCACATACTTTTGGCATCTTGTCAGGAAAGGCCAGTCCTTGGAACAAGACATCGTGCTGGGCAGTGGTGGTTGATCAGAGAAAGAGAGGAAGACCATCAACAAGATGGATTGATACAGCGACTGTAGCATTGGGGAAAGGTCAAAGAGATTGCTCATAATTACATCTCTAGTGATTTGCTAGATATTAGAAATAAGGTCTGAAGGAAATAAACATTCTAATAATGGCCAATTCCTACCAACAGAAAAGTTAAAATATGTTAGGTCAGTGGGAATGCTTAATGTGGGCCCTTGCAGAGCATTGCAGAAGATTCTAGAATATCCCAGAGTCTCTGTGACCTCCTCCTCTAAGGATTGAACAGTCTCTGCTGTTTTGTAGTTGGTAGTATTCCTGGTAATTGTCAGAATGATATTATTCTGTAAATGCTTGTTAAGTTCTGTCTTCTTTAACAAGTTAAATTTAACATCTATTGGATTTTAAACTTCTGTCATTATAAAGGATGCTTTTTAAGAGTTTACAGATTTATGTCTTATGACTGTTAGCCCAGTTTTATTTTTTAAAATGTCTTTAAATTGAACTTTAGGATTCACTTCTAGGTGTAACTTCTGATGTCTCTTTATGGCTTTGATTTACTGCAGAGCTAATGTTACTAATTTTACAAGATTGCTTCGAAGGTGTGTTTTTCTTGTTCTTGGATTTTCTCTTTGAACAATGAAGAGGGACTTCTTAACCATATTTTATTGGAGTCAGATCAATTTTATGAAGCCTGACGACGTCTTCTGAATTCCAGCTGAGCAACGTTCCAGCTTAAGTGCATGGATCATAATATTGAGTTACTCTCTCATCAGCTCCTTTATTGATTAATGACACAGATAAGAAAAACGTGCCATGTTCCAGGGAGATTAGAGTCAAGGAAACTTGAAATTCCTCATCTCATTCTAAGACAGTTTAAAATATCTGTATTTAGGGATGATCTGATGCATGAAAGAAAAGGAAAAGTCAAGGTCTGGCTAAGCCATGCAGACTAGTGGAAAAAGAGGTATTAGGAAAAGAGGCTGCTCGTGCAGTGAGGTGGGGGGGGGAGTCGTATGGTTTGCCTGCCAAAAAATTCGTACATAAAACCCTTGGTAAGTAAAGAGCTTTGCTGACACTGTAGAAATATGAGCAATGTTACTGATTGTCTTGTTGTTTAGCTGTCAGAGAAGATAGTACTGCTTCCTACGTCTGCCCTCACATGCTACTTCACCTGTTCCATCTTACTGAGATGGATAAACCTTGTAGTTCAGGACTGTCAAGGGCACAGCAATTAGCACTAAATCATTCTAGCTCTGACAAATTCTGGCAACAGAAGCATCTGGCATATGTGTAAGTGCATTTGCAGTGTTTCAGAATGTCGGTGCACAGTGGAGCAGAGCCCTCAAAGAGCATGCTGGGGATACAATCCAGTAGCAAATCCAATGTAAGCCAGCATTGAGGGTGAAGAAATGGTGGAAATCGGGATAGTCTGGGTGCTTAACTTATGCTTGTCATGATTAACTTTTGCTAATGTTGGACAAGGAATTTAGTTTTCTCTTTGAAACTCTGAATATAATTTGTATACTAAAATGTTGGACTTCTTCTGATGTAATGCCTTCTCACATTGAATTAGCTAGTTTTGAAATATCATATAAATAAATAAAAACACTATAATCATCAATTTATGTTGATGTTGTTGTTTACCATCAAGTGTGAACTGACCCATAGCTGACCCTCTCTGGTGGGTTTTTAGAGGCAGGTAATTGCAGTGGAGGAGATTGACCATCTTTCTCCCACAGAGCAGCGGGTGGACTTGAACCGCATGCGCAGCGTCTTGCCATTAGGCCACCAGTGTTGCATATAGAATATTAGGTGCAAAAGAAGCAATGTGTGAGGCATAACAACACTAAGGAATGAAAAAAAAAAAAAAAAAAGGAATGCTAGTCTGATACGAAAGACAGTTACAATAGTTAAAACATTAGCTACGAAACCAGACAGACTAGGTTCACATTTCCTCTCTTTTATTACTTAAACTATCCCAACATGTTTTCCTTTTAACACTTTGAAGAAGTCTTTTGAAGCAAATTTCCACTGTGCAACAAGTCTTTTATCTCTTGAGTGCTGCTACCATGTATGTTGAGCACAGAGCTAAGTCAAATGAAATCACTGACTTCAGGCTTTTCTCTGTTTATCATGATATTGTATGTTTCTGAAGCTACAAGATTTTTTTTTCTTTTCTGAAATCTAATACAAACTCAAGGCTGTAGTACTTAGGTCATCTTCACTTTCAGAGAGCAAGGTTGAGTCATTTGCATATCCAGTGTCAGATTATACAGGTGACTACTGTATTGGACTTTATGTCTCAGGAAGTCTAAGGATGACACAGGATAGGACTGGGGTGAGATCTTTTGTTCATAGGGTCACTATGAGTCATACTTGGCTTGACAGAACCTAAGAACAACAACAAGGCCAGCACATGCATACTTGTATTTATTTACTAACCTGTAGTGAACATTTTCATACTGTTTTTCACCATGTCAAAGATTCTACTTCCAGATATGACTGATGTCAGTCTCTTTCTCAGCTTCATAGCACCGTCCCACAGAATAAAAGCCATTTTTCAAAGTTATATTTTCTTATGGGAATGAATTTCTAGTAAGCAAGCCAAGCATAGGCTTCTTTGCATTTAATTCTGTGTAGTAAAGAGTTTCACATGGGTTTCACCACTACAGATTATAGAACCCAGGTCTGTACTTAGGTTATTTACTGGGTCATCTGCCCCTATGTACAAATTGTTATTAATGAGTCTTCAATCCTGATGCTGCATTCTTCATATAGTCCAGTTTACAAGATTATTTGTTTAGCATACAGACTGAGTAAGTATGGCGAAAGACTATACCTCTGATGTACTCCTTTACTGATTTTAAACTATATAGTAGCACCTTGTGCCATGTGAACCAGACAGTTGGTGTATATAGGTTGGTTCTGAGTACAACTAAATGTTCTGGGAATCACATTCTTTGTTATCTTATCCATAATTTGTTATGATTGCAATCTTTTATAGTCAGTAAAATGCAGGTAAATATCTTTCTGATATTGTTCTGTAGGGGTAGTAATAAAAGTTAATCAAGATGTTCAGTTCAATATATGTATTCAGTGTAATTGTCTTTTTGCTGGTGGTCAAGGAGAATGTCTTCTACGTGACCGGGTGTTACAAGCCAAGTACAGAAAGCTGAGAAAACTTAGTTTGTAACCCTTTTGGAATAGATGCGTGATTAGTGTGGTTAAAGATTAAAATAAACCTTTGGAAATATGAAAAAGTGAATGTAGAAGTCCTATATTTTTGCGAAACTAGGAAAATAAAAAAGAATTTCATGGACTTCTGGGATTACTGAATTGTTGACATTTCCACTTCCATCCATTTGAAAATACTACTTGATTCACAAAACCTTTTTCTTGAAACCTCAAAAAGGAATATATTTTTTTTTGCCACTTTTATTTTTTACAAAATGCCAGATACTGTCATAAAAATCAGAAAACTGGCATCAATCTCTTTTTCACTAGTTAACCAATGATAAATGATCTCTTATGCCTGGCTTTAATGTGTAGGAGTTTATATTTCTGGTTTTGTTCTCTCACTTATGTATGCTGCTGCAATGTTTTTGTTGTGTGCCAAGGAGTTGAGACCGACCCGTAACTAACCACCCAGTGGGCTTTCAGAGGCAGTAAATCACACGGGAAGACATTGCCCAATAGGAACACTTAATATTGTAGACTCTGTTTGCTTTGCCATTTAGAAGAACATCCTCCTTAGAGCTGCCATCTGAGTCCTGTTGTCTTTCTAATACAGGATTAACAGAAGAGCCACAGAGAATGCTGTAGAAATTTTCTTTCTTCTAATAATTATTTTGGACAAAAAAAAAATCTCTGTCAGCTATGTGCATAATCTGATTCTTCTTCAAAGTGGAGGCTTTTACAAAAAAGAGGAAGTTTCCAGTTAATCAAGATTTAACCACTTTGAGAAAATCTGACAGCTGTTAAACAAATGTAGTCTGACATCTCCTGCTACGTGCTACTCTTTAGTTTCTGGTTCATTATGCTGCATGTTAGTATTGTTTATATCAAAGCAGGCTTCTGCACAACAGTGAGATGAGTCAACTTTGTCAGGATGCTGAGACAGTTTTGGTTTGAGGTAGATTAAAGAGGTGAGATTTTCTTTCCTTTTTTAAATGCTCATAACTGTGCACACAGTATGTTTTATTATTTTTATGAATATATATGTATCCAACATGCAAATATGTATATATTCCCAGAGATGTACTTTATACATGTATATATATGTACTCCAAATGCTTCCCCACACCTATCTAGCACATATATCTACCAATGCAACCATTCACTTATTTTTTTTCTTATTGTCTGTTGCAAAATTTCATTACAATATTTAACATAATTGTTCTTTATTTTTGCAGACCGTTTCGTGTCTTCATTTACTTGGTTTATATTGTACTGTCTTGCTCCACATTGTGTATTGCCTTTTCCATCACTGTAATTAACATAAGCTTATTATCTAATAAGAGCGTTAAGGTGGCTTAGTGGTAAGGAGTTGGCTGACCAGACTGAAGCTAATGAAAACAAAATGACAAGGACCTAAAGGCAGGTGGTTTGAGTCTTTTCAAACCATCTTTTACCAGCAGGAGAGAGATGGCCAGTCTCCTCCCATGTGCTGTATAGCCACTAAAAACCTGCTAGAGGATCAGTAGTGAGTGAGTTCCAACTCAAGGTACACAGAAACAGTTATCTAATAGTGACTCCTCCTCCCTCTCATCCCGTTCTGTCCTTTTCCGTTCCTGGTAACTATTAAAGAACAATGATTTCTGTACATATATTTGGCTTTTTATAAAAGTGATCTCATGCAATGTGTGTTAATTTGCCCTTATTTTAATCAACATATTGTCATCCAGATTCATCCATGTCTGTGACACACCTTCCCGCAACCCCAATGACTGTGTCAATCCATCTCATCCAGGATCTTTCTCTCTTGTGCTGTCCCTCCACCCTTCCAAGCATGCTCTCTTTCTTCAAGGACTGGTCCCTCCTGGTGACATACCCAAAGTATGTGAGAGGGAGCTTCAAAATCCATGCTTCCAATGAGCAATTTGGTTTCACCCAGACAGATTTGTTTTTTCTCTTGGCAGTTCATGGTATGTTCGATACTCTTTTCTAGCACTACAACCCAAGGATGTTGATTCTCCGGTCATTCTTAGTTATTATTAGTTAGCTAGCTCTTAGGTGTATAGGAAGTAATTGTGAAGACTCGGATCAGGAAGGAGCACCTTAGTCACTAGAGTGACATCATTGCTCATTAGCACTTGGAAGAAGTTGCTGACAGCACACTTTCCCAAGGCAATTAATCTTTTGACTTCTTGAATGTTAAGAGGTTGTTTGTGGAGCCAAGAAAGCTGAAATTGTTAACAACCTCAATCTCTTCTCCATCTGTCTTGATGCTGCCAATTTTTCTGGTGCAATTTATTCATTGCAGATACTTTTTGTAAAAATAATTTTTGTAAAAATACTTTTTGTAAAACAACCACAACAAACAAACCAAAACCAAAAACAATAATGGCAGCTACACACATGGATTTCAACTGAAATACACAGAAATCACATTGATTACAGCTTTGGAAAGAATCGTTGTAGAAACTTGATATTAGCTGTGAAAACTAGGCTAGGTGCTGAGAATGGAACAGACCACAAACTACTCATAATATAAGTTCAGACTGAAGCCAATGAAAATAAGTTGGCAAGAACTAAAATATGATTTTGAGTCTGTCCCACATAAATTGAAAAACTATTTCAAGAACAAATTTGAGGCCTTTGAACACTAATGAATGAAGACCAGATGAGCTATGGGATCATATCAGAATATCATCCATGAAGAATGCAAAAGGTTATTACTAAGACAGAAGAAGATGAAAAGATCAAGATGAATGTCAGAAGAGACTCTGAATATTGTACTAGAATGCTGAGAGGCCAAAGCGAAGGGAAGAAATAAGAATGTTAAAGAGCTGAAAAGAAAATTTCAAAGAGCAGCTCAGGAAGACAAAACAAAACATTGTAATGAAATGTATAAAGACCTGGAGTTAGAAAATAAAAAAGGATAAACTTGCTCAACATTTCTTAAGTTGGAGGAACTGAAGAGTAAATTCAAGCCTCAAGTGACCATATTTAAAGATGCTATGGGCAGAATATTGAATGATCCAGGAAGCATCTGAAGAAATGGAGTACACAGAGTCTGTACCAAAAATAATTGGCTGACACAGAAGAATTTCATGAAACAGCATATGAACCAAGGAAGAAGTCGTGGTGAGGGTGGTGTTCGGAAGGAATTGGCAAAAACGAGACGCCAGGAATTGATAGAATACTAAGTGACATATTTCAACAAACAGATACAGCCATCGATGTGTTCACCAGGTGTGCTAAAAAATCTAGAGGACAACTACCTGATTATCCAGCCAACTCATTGGAAGAGTGATCCATCAGAATGTGGACATTATAAAAGAATATCACTACTCTATCTTTCTGAAGATTATTTAATAATAACTGGAACATCGACAGATCGATTGAGAACTATCGGAAATACAAGCTGGGTTTAGAAGAGGCTGTGGCACTAAATTTATCATTGCCAGTGTCAGATGGGTCTTGACTGAATGCAGAGAGTACCAGAAGAATGTCTGTTTTATTGACTGTGCAAAGGCATTTGACTGGTTCACAACAAATTGTGGCTAATCTTGAGAATCGAATCCAAGAACACTTTATTTGCTCCTGGGAAACCTGTTCTTTGACCAGGAATCAGTCATATGAAGAGCAAGGAAACACTGCATGGTTGGTTCAAAATCAAGAAAGAAGTGCATCAGAGGTGTGTCCTTTCCCCATACCCTTCTATTTAAATGCAAAACAAAGGCTTGTGTTTATGAAGAAGAATGACATCAGTATTGGAGGATGATTCATCAACAGGCTTCCTGTTATACGTATGACAACCTTTGCTCATTTAAATGGAGGAGGATTTGAAGCATTAGCTGCAGAAGATCCACTGCAGTCTTCAATATGGATTGCATTTCAACATAAAGGAAACAAAGATTCTTACTACCAGCCAGTTGGCAGCGTTATACTAGATGGAGAATAGGTTTTGACTGTTATGGTCTAGTAAACACACTGTGGGTGAATAGTAAGTTTTGAGGTTGAAGTGAGGGTCTTCTACTTTATTTTTCTTTTATTAACGTTTTGAGGCCTCTTTCCTATTCAAATACATTTCATTTATAAAAGAAAATTGTTGAGGATCGAGATTGCTTGGGTAGTATTAGCATTTTTGTGGTGTTAAACTTTCCATTTACTTAGCCAAGAATGGTTTCTATATTTGTAGATCTATTTTGGTTTCTGCCAGTAGTGGGTTGTTTTTGTTTTTTTTTTTTAAATATTTTGTATTGATTTGCATAGAGAATTCATATACGTTGTGTTTCATTCATGTACATTGTGTTTCATGCATATGTGTTACTGTTTTGTAGTTGTTACTGTAGAAGAGTTTTATATCCCTATTTGGATTTATTTGTAGATACTTTTATCCTTTGGAGGTTATTGTAAATGGCATTGCTTTCTTGATTTTTTTTTTCTTTCCGAGTTCTTGATGTAGAAGAGCCTCTTTGGTTTTTTAATATTGATATTCTATTCTCCCACTTGGCTGAACCTTTCTTTTCTCCGGAGTAACTTTATTGCAGAATCACTGAGCTCAGAGATAGGATTTTCTGAGTGGAAGAAGCAGTTTAGTGTTGGGAAGAGCTCTGGACTGAAAATACAACACTGAGTTCTAGTTCAGGTTTTATAACTTACTACTGACATACTTTCTTCAACTAGAAGATGGAGATGACTGGGCTAGATAATGGCCTCTGATCTTTCCTTTTAAATGTATTCTTCTTTGTATATATGATTGTAAATAGCCCTTCCCTTCCTTTCTTTGAGGATCTGGAAGAAAATGCTACCAAATGCTTTTAAAGGCATTTTCAGAGATTCTAAAGGAATCTTTAGGCTTTCTTCACACCACTGATGGGCCCTTGTTAGTGGACTAGGTGTTAACAATGTGTTAAATTTACATACCCTGTCTTGCTCAGAGCAATGTTCTCCTTTCAAATGATGCTGTTCAGCCAGCCCAGATTAGGTTAGTTCTCTGGGAAAAGAAGAGAAATGTGGTGGTGTTGGGCCTGTTTGCTGGTTTTGGGGTTGGATCAGCACTTCCTACGTATCTTCGTAAATCTGGTGGCTCAGGCTGTCTCGCTAGGCACACTGGTCTTACGTTAGTTCTTGAAATGCTTCCACCTGACACAAGGCTCTTTTTATTTTCTTTTTTATGTCAAGAACACTCTCTGCTATTTCATCTCTTTCAATGGAATGCTTTCTTAATCCTTTAATTATTGGGATGGTGTGTTACTGGGTTGGAATCGGCTCATAGCTGATCATCCAGTGTGTTTTCAGAGGAAATACATTTCATGGGAGGAAATTTTCCATCCTTCTCAATTTCTGGAGAAATTGGTGGATTTGTACTGAGTGCCTTTGGGTTTGCAACACAGCTTCTTACCACCAGGCCATCAGAGCTTCCTATTCTTATAGTTTGCTAACCCATTCTGTTCTTTCAGGCTGTCTGTTTAAGCATCATTTGGACAGATCTTTCTCCTCTGAGCTACCTGACTAGATCACTTTTCTATATCTGCACTCTTGCAGAGCCATGTACCTCTCCCTTGTAGTGTTCACCACAAGTATAATGTCACATTTCTTTTTCTGGTTATTTGATTAATTAATGTCTCACATACATGCATGCATGCACATATAACAAGCTCTGTGAAAATATGGATCATTTTTATTTTTATTGTCTTTTGTATTTCAGTTCCTAACCCAGTGACCAGTAAATAGTTTGTGCTCAGAATTTATAGAATAAATAAATGGGCTCAACCTCCAGGAACTTCTTGACTTAGAATAAGTAATGATAATAAGAACTTCATGCCTTCAGGATTGCAGCACAGCTTCTTGACACCAGGCCACCGGAGCTCCCTCAATAATAATAAATAAGGGAGCTCTGGTGGCCTAGTGGCAAGAAGATGCACTGCAAACCCTGAGGTACATGGTTCAAATCCACCAGATGCTCTGCTGGGGATGGAGGGGCAGTCTCCTCCTGTACCAGTTAGATCCAATTTGATGGTAACACACACACACACACACACACTCTCACAAATAATAATAATTTTTTTTAAAAAAATGGCAAGAAGCTGCACTGCGATAATAATAAACACAGTGCCAGTAGAGAGTCTTTGTTGTGCCAGTGAGCTGGCACTGTTATGCTCTTGCATCCCTGTTATCACTTCTACTCCTATCCCCATTGTCACTACCTTCATCATCATCACCATCATTACTTTAGTAATTACTACATACTGTTGTTTGTTGTTGTTTGGTGCCGTAGAGTTGTAGACGACTCATAGCTACCCTATGAACGAACAGCCTGAGCACTGTTCGTACATAGAGTTTCCGGAGGCAAGCCATTTCGGAAGTGGATGCCACTCCTGCTTCCAGACTTGTTTTAGTTGGGAAGCTCCAGCCAACACTGTCCACCGTGGGTGCCCATTACCACTATTGGCACATCACTGTCACAGGCTTCAGCATCACAGCAACCACGAGTTACCGCTGTACAGCAATGCACAGACCAGTGCTATACCACCTAGAAGAATGTTTGACAGGAAACCAATTTGAAGCTGCGGCCCAAGGGCCCTTTGGGCTTAAGGCCGCCTCCTGGCTGAAACCCTAGGCCCAGCCTGGCTTGCCTCGCGCCAGGGCCAGAGCAAACCTGCATGTCAAACACATGCCCGGAAAAGCACTCTCGACTCTAAAAGCTAGTACTGCATACTAGCCACTGAAAAAACACTTTTAACTTTTTGTTTCAATTCTAACAATATGCTTTAAGGTAAGTATTGCTGTAATTCCCATTCACTGAAATTTAATAACCTAGTAACTTGCCTGAGCTACTTAGATACTTGCCTGAGCTACTTAAATACTTGCCTGAGCTCCTGAGCTCCTCAGACTGTTTATTTTAACCCTGACACTTGTGCGTTAAAGCCTACATCCTTGACAACAGTTTTATATAGTTGGAACAGTTATAGGGAACATATTAAAAGCTTTCTGTACTATTCAGCTTGCAGGAGCAATGATTTTGTAAATTATTACATAACTTGGGAGGTACTGAAAAACATTATGCTGAGTGAACTATCTCAGACACACAAGGATAAATATTGTATAAAACCATTATTGTAGAATGAGTATAAGGATCCAAGAGGAGTGGTAGAGGGTGTAAGCAGAGGGATGACGATGTGCAGGGGGAGAGGAGGACTAATCATGGAGTTGTACAATTTGATGGGGGGGGGTGAGAGAAATGGAAAGAATTAGTTCTTGAAAACAGTGTATTTTGTAAATAAACTAGTAGAAAACCAAGGAAAACCCCCCAACCCTTTCTGTATCATTTGCTATCCAGAAAAAGCCTTGTGCTTACATATAAATGCTTATTTTTTAATATGATCACCATTACCAGCACAGGACGGGTTGACACAGAAATGACAAGAACGGGCTTAAGTTCAAGAAGAAGATCATGCAGGGTCAGGCAGCGTTTCATGCTGTTGTTGCTATGAGTCAGAGCCAACACACCAGCACCTAATAACAATAGCCAACAGAGTTACAGTGAACACCTTGTCATTCATTTTAGTTACTAGGTGTCTGTTTTCCTGGGAAGCTCCTCTGTGGTTCATCCTCTGTTGCTTCTGGGGAGGCAAACCTTTCTCTCTTTATAATATTGGTGCAAACATCAGATACCTGATTTTCTGGCTTTCCTTCTAGTCAGGATATGGACATATGATCCATTTGTCTAGACTCCAAATTATAAACTAGTGACACAAAGGAGGTGACAGGGAGAATAATTTTGTGGAGAATTATGCAGTAGCAGTAACTATTCTGAGTTATAACTCTGGCAACCATTCTGGAGACAGCTTCCAGGCTCCAGGATCAGCAGTGTTGCTGGTGGCTCAAAGCACAGAATTTGTGCCCAATGACAGTGCAGTGATTCTTCAAAGTAAATTATTTTTCTTTGAAAAAAATGTTTTTTTGTTGTAAGATATGTTGTTCATGATGTGTACTGTAGAAGGTTTTCAGAGGCAATTAATTGCATGGGAGGAAATTGTCTGTCCTTTTCCATAGTGGAGCAGCTGGTGGTCTCAAACTGCATGCCTTTGGAATTGCAGCACAGCTTCTTGCCACTAGGCCACTAGAGCTCCCTGATAAATCATTTGCTATTTTAACCATTATGGAGCTCTTGTGACCTAATAAGGAGTTGCACTGCCAAACCAAAGGTGTGTGGTTTGAATCTACCAGCTGCTTCACTGGAGAATGATGGGCAGTCCCTACCATGCACTTCACTGCCTTTCAGAACTCACGTCAGGGTCAACTATGAGCCAGTTCTAACTTGACGGCACATATCAACAATAAGATAGTTATGTATAAGGTATATACAGTAAGTATAGTTATATGGTCAGTAACAAAATTTGACCTTAAGTCTATCCCACTTGAATTTCAAAACCATTTCAGGAACAGGTTTGAAGGCTTGAACACCACTGAGCGAAGATCAGATGAGCTGTAGGAGGATATTAAAAATATCATCCATGAAGAATGCAAAATATCATTACCAAGGCAGAGGTCGAAGACCAACATGATGTCAGAAGAGATTCAGAACATTGCAGATTCAGAACAGTGCCAGGAGGCCAAAGCGAAGGGAAGAAATCAAGAAATTAAGGATCTGAACAGAAGATTTGAAAGGGCAATCTGGGAAGACAAAGCAAAATATTATAATGAGATATGCAAAGAGCTGGGGTCATAAAATCAAAAGGGCTAAACTCATGTGATTGTTAAAAACTTTAGTTTACTTGGCTCCACGATCAACGCTCTTGGTACCAGCCACTAGGAAATCAAAAGATGAATTGCATTGGGAAGGTTGCTGTCAGGACCTCTCCAGAGTACTGAAGAGCAAGGATGGCAGTCTGGAGACTAAGATGCGTCTGATCTAGGCCATGGTCTTCACAATTACATACTATGCATCAGAAAGCTGGACAATGACTAGAGATAAAGGAGAATTGATGCTTTTGAGTTGTGGTGCTGGAGAAGAGTATTGAATATACCATGGACTGCTAAGAGAACAAATAACTTCGTCCTAGAGAGAGTGAAACCAGGCTGCTCCTTGGAGGCAGGAGGGGAAGACATTTGATGAGATGGATTGACTCAGTGACTGAAGTAATGGGGGTAGATGTGTTGGGGACAATAAAGTTGGCTCAGGATAGAGCAGGGTTCAGAACTGTTCTGAGTCACTGTGAGTCACAGGTGACTTGGCAGCACATAACAACAACAACATTAATTATGTTTACCTTATTGTACAATCATTGCCTCTATTTCTAAATTTTTTTTCATAGTTGTGTATTGTTGAGTCAGAACTGACCCTTTGCTGACCCTCTTGCAGGTTTTCAGAGGCAGTTAATCGCATGGGAGGAGATTGCCCATCCTCCCAGGGATCAGCTGGTGGCTTCGAACAGTGTCTTTGGGATTGCAGTGCAGTTTCTTTCCACTAGGCCACTATGTAGTGTCTGTCTCCTTGCTCTGTTCTGACAACTGCCTCTTGGTCCAAGTATAAGTTTCACATTAGCACAATCAAATGTTCTGGAATTCCCGTTCTTCTCAGAGTCAGCCAAGCCTTTGCATCGTCAATGAAGTGCAGATAGACATTCTTCTGGTATTCAAACCAGAAGCAATCTGGTTTCATCCTCTTCAGGACATACCTGTTTGGTCTCTTGGCAATCAAGCCATGATATTTTCAGTACTCTTCTCTACCACCACAACTCCAGGGCACTGATTCTTTTTCTGTCATCCATCCTCAGTCATTGTCTAGCCCTCAGATGCGTAAAAAACAATTGAGAAGACTGTGGAGCACCTTACTCTTTACACTGACATTGTTGCTTTCTAGCGCTGTGGATAGATTGTTGGCAGCAGATTTTTCCCCTGTGCAACTTGACTTTTGATGTCTCAACTGTTAGTGTCAAGGGTGTTGATTGTGGATCCTAGCAAAATTAAATAATTAATTTCAGTCTCTTCTCCATCTATTACGACACTGTCTATTGGCCTGGTGCTGAAGACAATTATGTGTGGGCTATAACATAATCATGGATTTCTCTCTCTGTGTTTCTCTCAAGGGCTTTATTTACTGTTTCTACATATATATTTGGGGCCAGTGCTTAAGTTATTTTTGTTGAAATGCTTTATTCTTTTGCTATCTAGTTTCTTTTGGATTAATTATGTTCATTTAAGAGTTTGTTGCAGCGTTTGTTGAAAAACTTTGAAATAAAGTTTCTTCTTGATGTTGAAATAGTTAGAAAGAATCATTAATTTAGGATGTACTTACTGACGTTGCCAGGCACTGATTTCATTATCATCACCATCTCAATTATATTGTTATGTGTTTATTGTTCATGATTGGAAGTTTTCTGTGACCAGCCTATTATACTCACTCTCATCCCCAGCAAAAGCCTGCTAAGTTTCCTTCTCATAACCTCTTTGTGTTGCTGGGGACCACAATGCCTCCTGGCATATTAGCTTTCTAGTCTGAAAGCAGATCCTTTCAGATGGGAAAATGTCATGCAAGGTGAACTATTGGTATTTTCACAGCAGGCAAATTCTTACCACTCTCAGTATAAAAACACTACTGAATCACGTTTATGGTTTTGTCACCATTACAATGAGAACAGATAGTGACATTTAAAACTAAGGGGAAAAAATCCCTCTGATATTGACTGCTAATTTGAAAAACTTGAAAAAAGCAGGTAGAACATTGTGACCTTAGTGCTGTGAATTGTCTAATCAGAGTGTGCAGATCAGTCAAATATTTGACTTATTGATTTTTTTGAGAACCAGGCTGTTTTGTATGCAAGGTATGAAAATCGTGTATGTTTTTGTCCTTGATTTAGAAGAAGCAGTGAGAATCAGGGTCTTAGGCAGTAGACTTGAATTTCTGTGGAATAATAGAAAATTTTTCATACTTTAACTGAGGGCTGTTAAGCTTTATGTTTAGAGCTGCGTATTGCAAACATAATGAACTTATGTTTTAATTTTGTTTTTTAAAATGTTTTAATTCATCAGTGATGATGTACTGTTACTGGGAACCTTGCATATATATTGTAAGTCCTAAACAGACCACAGAACTACAGGGTTTATGAATTGTGCTTCCCTGAACTTAAGCATCCTTCTGTTCTGCACTCTCATCTCTCTCAAGGTCTGCTCTTTTGTAAAATTACTCATCTAGATAGAATTTTATCTGTTAATTTTGTATATATTGGAGACTGAAAATAAAGTAGGTTATACTATCCTAACCTGCTTAAAGAGCCTTTCCGTTTTAACTTAAGTTGACCTTAAGAAACACAGATAATCTTTTGGACAAATAGCATTCAATAAATTCTGCCTCTTGAAACAATAATGTAGATAGGCTTGTATTTGAGTTTTGTGGCATTTTATCAGAACCATTTTCCATTTTCCCTTAATCTCTTCAATCACATTTTACAAATATTTGAAAATGCTTTTACTGCCTCACTCTGAATAACCTTCTTGTACTTGTGACCTCCTTTTCTCCTTGGTATTATGTTCTACAGCTGGCTTTTCACTTGGAATTGACCAAAGACTTGTGGCTTGGGTTTTTAGTGTGCCAATTGCTTTAAGTAAAAGGATAGACAATTTTCCCCCATTTTTGTTTTTATGATAATTTCTTTAGCAAAATGTAATCTCCATGCAATTTCTAGCAATGCTTAAGACTAGAACAGTGCTGTTTTGGGATAATAATGTGCAGAGAAGGTAAATAGGAAGACTTAGAATGACTTTCTGAAATCTGAATTAAAGAATTCTGCTTTAATCTTTAAATGCCATTGAGAAATTATATTGAAAAGGATGTTTATTAAATAAGTATATTTTTTTCTCACTTTCATTCAATGTTAATTTTGTTATCGTTGTTAGTTAGGTGCCAGCAAGTCACCTGCAAACTCATAATGACTCTATGAACAACAGATCTGAACCTTGCTCTATCTTGTGCCATCCTCATGATCCCTGGTATGTATGCTCAAGGCTGTTGTTACAATCACTGCATCAATTCTTCTTGTTAGAGCTCTTTCCATTTTTCTCTGACCCTCCAACATTTCTTGCAAGACATCTTTTCCAAGAACTGGACCCTCCTGACAACATGTTGAAAAGTATGTGAAACAAAATTTCACCATCTATGCCTCTACTTTTCCCCTTACTAAGTTTCAGTTACAGTTGTATTAATTGTAGCTCATTTTCACATGCAGTATTTGAGTTCATTTTATGATTCAAATATTGTCTTGATTCTAGAGTTTCAAGAAAGCTGTGCATTCTCTGTTGTGTTAGGTATTTTAGCTTATCTTTCCAACTCACTTCATATTATTCCAACTCTCTTCATATTATTCCAAAGAATGAATAAAAGGAAGCCAGGATTAAATTGGAATAGTAGCTTCCAGAGTACAAATACAAAGGTGAAATATGTCTGTATTTAATCCAATGACATTGCATTTCAATTTGTCTGTACTCCTTTCTGAGCTGAATATTAATGAGGAATATTATTACAACAATAACAGAGTTGCTTCATGGAAAACAGATTTATAGTCATATTAAGACTTCTAAATTTTATTTTCTTCACATCCTAAGTAATTTTTCTGGTTCATTGTAGTGCTAGAGTTCACCTTTCCCCTTTCTCCTGAAAAAATGTGCTCAGAAAGTGAACTGAAATCTGAATTTTTGGAAGGGAGATCAGACTTAGATACTAAACAACTAGCAGGTAGAGACGGCCAGAGAGAGATGAGGGGCAACAGGGAGTACCGAAGGGGTAAAAAGCTAATATGAACTAAAAAATTGGGCTAAGATGAAGCTAGCATGGAGACAAGGAAGAGGAAATTGAGTAGTGAGAGTATATAGAGAAAACTTAAGTGAAAGGAGAGTGAAATTAAAAGGATGAGTTAAAGTAAGGTAGAAGAATTAGGAGTGAAAAGAAGCAGTAAATGCAAGTAGGAAATAGGGACTAGGGAAAGATGAGTAAAATAAAGAAGGTTAGAAAGATATTAAGGAAAGAAGAAAGATATTTATCTCTATTTCTAGGTTTCTGTGTCCATAGTGATTTTCAGCAGTAAATAGCTAGAATAGTACAGAGATAGAGAACTGCCAAAAGTTCAAGCAGGATTTAGTAGAGGTGATGGCACCAGCAATTTTCATGGCTAATGTCAGATGGATCCTGGTGGAAAGTAAAAAGTACAAGAAGAACATGGATTTGTGCTTTATTGACTATTCAAAAAGCATTTCACTGAATGGATCATAACAAATTGTGGCTGATATTGAGAACAATGGGAATCCCAGAGGACTTAATTGTGCTCATGTAGAACCTTTTCCTGGACAGGGGAACACTACGTGGTTTAAAATTGAGAAGAGAGTGTGTCTGGGTTGTATTCTCTTGCCATGCCTGTTCAATCTGTATGCCGAGCACATAATTTGAGAAGCTGGACTCTATGAAGAGGAGTGTTGCATCTGGATTCGAGGGAGACTCCTCAGTGACCTGTGTTATGCAGATAACACAATCTTGCTTGCTGAAAGTACGGAGGACTTGAAGCACTTGTTGCAGAACATCAAGGAATGCAGCCTTTGATATGGACTGCATCTCAATATCAAGAAAACAAAGATTCTTATTATTGGACCAATAGGCAGTGTCATGATGGATTGAAATGGTCTACAGCTTCTTCTTGCTTGGATCTACAATTAACACTCTTGGTACTAACTAGCAGTCAGGAAATAAGGAGACACATTGCACTGGGAAATTCTGCAGTTAGAGACCTCTCCAAATTATTGAGGAGTAATGATGTCAGTTTGTGTACTAAGATTCAGGCCATGGTCTTTCCAATTACTTGCTATGCATTTGAGAGCTGGACAATGAATAAGGATGGCAGAAGAAGAATTGTTGTCTTTGAGCTGTGGTGTTGGAGAAGAGCACTGAACATCCCGTGGACGGCCAAGAGAATGAACAGATATGACTTGGAGAGGATGTGACTGGAGGCTCTTTGGAGGCAAGAATGATGAGGCCTCCCCTCACATACTTTGGACATGTTGCTAGGAGGTGCTATTCCTTGGAGAAGGACAAGATAATGGGAAGGGTTGAGGGTCAGTGAAGTAGAAGAGGAATCTCAACCAGGTGGATTGATATGGTAACTGAAGCAATGGGTTCTTTTGTGTCAGAAAGTGTGAGAATGGCACAGGACAGAACACGGTTCACATCTTTTGTTTGTAGGGTCACTGTGAGTCATGCTCGACTTGCAGTAGGTTTTGGTTTGGTTCCCAATTCTTACTAGAATAGATGGCCATAGTCATTGCTGATGGTGATTTTCTGTTTATGTTGAAGGCGCAGTCATGTCAGTGTAGAGCAGGCCACACCTTTGCTTAAGCTTCCCAGGTCCTGGAGGGGAGTAGATAAACAAAGAATGATTTGCTTTTTTATTTTACTTTCCAAATAGTCACAACATTTTAATAGATTTAAATAAGCTATCAAGTTATCTTGTTTCCTTTCGGGGGGAAAAAAGATAGGTAAGCAAAAAAATGTAGCAAGAGAATTTTGCAGGCAACATTGATTTATTACGTAAGTGAAAAGTTGAATTTTGTGTATTTCAGTTTAGCCATTAGATAAAGAAAATTTTATTTGCAAGTTTAAAAGATGTAAATTGTTATAAGGTAGATGTAAAAATGTAAATTATTGTGGTAGATTTTTTTTCTGGATCATTTGTTTCGAGAGAAAACTTTTTTCTGGAGAGAGTATTGTTGACAGGGTAATGTTTAAGTGTCAGTAATAGAGCTTGCTTTCGTCTGAGTTTATTTTGTAGACAAAGATGACTTTTTTTTTTTTCTTTTTGAACAAAGATGACTTTGATGTGAGGTACAAGGAGAAAGCTCGAGGCTGTACGTGGAGTAGCAGGTGTGAGCTTTGTCAAGGAGGGTGGCTGGGATCCTGGAAAGAGGCCTTTAGTGAGTTAGAGCAGTGTTGTGCCAAGGGCTGGCCTTTATGGCTTCAGTGAAGGTCTGATGTGGAGTTAAGACTGATGATCAGTTGTTTAGTGCGCTCCTAGCAGTGTCTCCTTGATATTTCTTACAGTGTAAAATGGAGTCTTTCAGATCAATCCTGATTTATATTTATTGAAAGCAATTTTAAATAATGTCTCATTTAACTTAAGGAGTGGAAGAATTTAATCAGTATAAATTCTTGGAATTCTCATGTCTCAAAATAATTAAATATGTAATTAGCCAATATAAAAGTCTGGCCTTCTTATGTTATTAGATTGAATACAAAAAAGGGATAGCAAAAGAAAAACTTCACTTAAAATGAAAGTATAATTTTTGAAGTTTGCTTTGGAGAGCAGGAAGTAATTGTATTGTAAGTATGTGTAATTATTTTCATTCTTTTTCAACCTTTTTGGGATCAAATTGGTTTTCTCCAAGAAAAGCAATTACATGCAGGAGGCCACTTTTTGTTGAATTACTGTGTGTTCCATGCAGTGCATCCCACAAACCTGAAATCAGAGATGCACTGCTCTGATTTATAATACCCATTAATTACAGCTTTGTATTAAAGGCTTTTAGTTTTCTGCTTCAGTAAACCTGAATTCTCCTTTTGAAGAAAAATTGCTTACATTAGGTCTTGTGCTCAATAGTGGATCCTGTCTTAGAATCTTGTCAGAAGCACAAGGTGCAGAGAGAACTTAGCTGACTTTCAGTGTACGTCGCTGAAGTTGTTTACTTTTGTCAGGACTTGAGACAACAAGAGAAATATGTCTTCAGATGA
Organism: Elephantulus edwardii; assembly: GCF_000299155.1. Classification (NCBI taxonomy): domain Eukaryota; kingdom Metazoa; phylum Chordata; class Mammalia; order Macroscelidea; family Macroscelididae; genus Elephantulus; species Elephantulus edwardii. The sequence goes on from NW_006399874.1 coordinate 6,962,331, forward strand.
TGAGGTGGCCCATAAGAAAGGGGAGAATGGCATACCATCAATCAGATGCATTTATCTACCTGATGTTTATCATATTTTTACCAGTGACTTGGTCTCTTATTTCCAACAAGTTTGTGGTTCTCAAGTTTGTTGATTGCTAGGTTCATAAGAGAAGCTGGGGGGGGGGGGATGATTTGTCACCACCTCAGAGCTATTAAGTACTGACTGAATATGCATTCTTGTGGCATAGCCCATAGAGAGTTGAGATGCTAATACAAAGGGGACTCAACTGTGGGGGCTGGAATCTATCAGTGACTAGATGGACAGTGTCTTCCCATTGTGATGTCCAGCATCAGAAACTTGACAGCAGTGAGTGCACATGAATTCTGGGAATCTGACGTGTAGTTACACCTGAGAACATAAACCTATGTAATCTATGTTGTCCTTCTTAGTGGGCTTTCACTTGAAAAGTTCCACTTTTATTTTCTGTTTTATATTCTTCCTAGAAATGAAAAATCAGATCAAACCCGTAAGGAACATTAATGAACAAAACAAGGCTGCATTATTTTTCCTGGACTTCTGTGATGATCTCTTCCCATTTGGGGACAATTATATTTCCCAAGAAACTCTCTTTATGTGCTGTAAATTCATTGTTCCCCACTAGCCCCCTAGAAGGTCATGTAAAAGATTTCTTTGTTAACCTTGATTACTTTATAGCTTTGTCAGTGACTTGTTTTGCAGTGGGACTATGCCATTCTACCCCCTCCCCCTAAATATTTAGTATACATCTTGATCAAAGATGTTTAGAATAAAGATTCATCATATTTAAAAGTGCTATGTTTGTTGAAAACTACTCATTAAACCAGTTTGTTTTGATTACTCATGCTCAAAGAAATTATGTATCTTTTTAATAATTACTCTGATTTATTTACAAAGTTTGAATACATTCTTTTTCACAAAAGGTCCTTTCTATTTCCTTAACCACATCCACCCATCAAATTGTGCAACCCTATGATTAACTGTATCTTTTTAAAATACAAACAGAGAAGGCATATTATAGATGATTCTTGTATCAGTTTTTCCATTTGAAAAGGGGTTAGGGTATTGTATTTTCTATTAATGTATTTGTTGTTATGTGCCAATTGGCAGCACCAATATAAATGATGAAGAGATTGAGCTTGTTAGCAGCTTCAGTTTGTTTGGCTTCACAGTTAACACTCTTGGCACCAGCAGCCAGGAAATCAAAAGACAGATTGCATTGGGAAAATCTGCTGTCAGGGACTTCTCAAGAGTACTGAAGAGCAGTGGTGTCTGTCTAAAGTGGGTGCCCAATCCAGACCATGGTCTCCACAATTACTTGCAATGTATCAAAGAGGTAGACAGTGACTAAGAATGATAGAAGAATCAATGCCTTTGAGTTGTGGTGCTGGAGAAGAGTATTGAACAAACTCTGGACTTCCAGGAGAACAAACAGTTTTTTCCTGGAGAGGGTGAAACCAGATTGCTTCTTGGAGGCAAGGATTTTGAAGTTCCATCTCACATAATACAGGCATGCTGCAAAGAGAGGCCAGTTCTTCGAGACAATCATGTTTGTAAGGATCAAACAGCACAAGAGAGGAAGACCCTAAAGGAGATAGATTGACTCAGTTACTAGAGTAAATGGGAATAGATGTGTCAGAGACAATGAAGTTGGCTCAAGACAGAGCAGGGTTCAGGGCTATTATAAAGTACAACAGTAACCACAACTAGATCATTATACTGCCAAACCAAAGGTATACAATTCAAATCCATTAGTTGTTCTATAGGAGAAAAGCAACCTCCTGGGCAATTTACTGCCTCAGTAAACCCACAGGTATATTGGCTATGAGTCTGTTCTGACTCGATGGTTGTTGCTGTTATGTGCTGTCAAGTTGATTCCGACTCACAGTGACTCTCTAAACAAGGCTCTGAACCTTGCGCTCTCCTGAGCCACCTCACCATCTGAGTGCCACCATCACAGTGTCAGTCCATTCCATCCCGGATCTTCCTCCCTTGTGCTCCACCGTCCACCCTTCTAAGCATGATGTTGTTCTCCAAGGACTCCCAAGTATGTGAGCTAGAGCTTCAAAATCCTTATCTCCAAGAAGTAAACTGATTTTGTCCTCTGCAGGACAGACTTGTTTATTCTCTTGGCAGTCCATGGTATGATCAGTACTGTCACTCAGCACCACAACTCAAAGGCATTGGATATTCTTCTGTCATCCTTATGCATTGTCTTGCTCACGGATACATAGCAAGCTATTGAGAAGACCAGGTCTTGGATCAGGTCCACCTTACTCTTTAGAATGCCATCATTGCCCTTTAACATTCTGGAGAAATCCTTAACAGCAGATTTTCCCAGTGCAACTCATCTTTTGATTTCTTGACTGCAGGTTCCAAGAGTATTGCTTCTTAAATGGCATTATAATACATCTGAAGAAAGAAGACTAATAAGAGTAGGAGCAGTTATAATGCCTTGAATGCTAAAACAGCAGCAACAACAAAATCCAACGAAACCCAAACCAATTTTCAAGTCAGCTTAGACTCATGGTGCCCATCTTTTAGGTCTCTGAGGCTGTAAATCTTTATAGGAGGAGACTGACTGTGTTCTCCTGATGAGAGCTGGTGTATTCAAGCAGTTATTACCCAATTTGCTACAAGGCTCCCTATGATGATAAGCACAGTGGCAAATGCTTCACAGGCATTGGCACACTGAAACATTTTCTTATCAAGAAGAAATATTTCATGAGCAAGGAAAAAAATGGAACCAGTGGCATATAAAACTTTGTGATATAGTGATAGAGATAACCATTGGGCCTGTTTGTACATTTAATTTCCCTTACAAGCTTAAATACAATTGACTGATGATAGTTGTTTTTTTTTTTTTGTTAGTAGCAACTTTCTTGAGCTTTCATTTATACACCATATAATGCACCTATTTGAAGTGGCTCAGTGATTTTTAGTATATTCACAATGTTGTGTAACCATCACCCCAGTCAAATTTGGAGCAATTTATCACTTCACAAAGAAGCTCTGTCTTTTAACTGTTCCCTGGATCACCTAAATCTAAGCAATCAATTTTGTCTGCAGATTTCCCATTGTGGGATCTTTCATATAAATGAAATCATATAAACAGTCTATCATCACTGGGTTGTAGTTTTGTTTTGTTTCCCACATAACAAAAAATAGGGTTTCTTTAAATTTTTTTTTAATTTTAGTGAAAATTTACAGAGACTTTGGATTTCCATTCATTCATTGTTGCACTTTTCTCCTTGCCCACCTCGCCCTCTGTCGTACACTCATCTCTCTGAAAAGTAAAAGAAAAATTCTTTCATTGTTTTACAATCCCTACCTCAAGTCCACTCCACTATGCAGCCTTCATTCTGGACTCCTGTCATGACAATAATACCTAATCACATATCTCTTTTAATCAGTTTTTTCCCTCATCTGTTTCAATACAGTATATATTATTTATCCTATCTTTCTCAGACTCCCCCGAACCCCGACATCAGTCCCATTTTAAAACAGTGGCATCATGCATTATTTGTCCCTTTGTGATTGAGATATTTCACTCAGCATAATGTCCTCCAGGGTCACCCATTTTGAATAATATTGCATGAGTTCCTTGTTTTTCAATGCAGTGTAATATTCCATTGTGTGAATTTACCACATCTTCTCTATCCATTTGTTTGTTGATGGGCACTTAGGCTGTTTCCAACTCTTTGCTATTGTGAACAAAGCCGCGATAAACATGGGTGTGCATATATCTGCTTGGGTGGCAGTTAAGGTCTCTTTGGGGTATATTCCCAGTAGTGGAATTGCTGGGTCAAATGGTATTTCTATTTGCAACTGAAAAAAATGTTTTTAAGGTTTATCCCTGCTTTTATTCTCTGTATAAACCAGATTGGTGATTGTAGTCCAGCTTCTACATCTCACTTCTCCGACATCCGGTGTGGTTTGACTGTCATAGCCCAGGCCACACCCCCTAGTACAAGTAAGAGGACAGAGTCAGAGTAAATGACAGATTTGAGGTTTCAAAGCTAGCCAGCGAGAAAGAGGACTCATTCATTCTCTCATGCTTTTATGTCTTGTCTACTTTGTGCAAAGCATTATGCTCAATTTTATTGTGTAGACAAATACGAGACTACATGTCCCTTTTTCTTATGATCTAGGGAAGTTGAGGTATGGATTAACATGTGACCTGTTTCCTAAGTGTCTAACAGAAAGTCGGATTTACAGGAAGGAAAGAATATTTTCTGTCTGAGGTTTGCAGATGTGGTTTTTTCCCTTGTTCTTAGGTCAGTATGAGCTGTTATTTGTAATTTTTTTTAACATTACCTTCCTCTCCCTGATGGGGCTTTGATTTTCTTGATATGAGCTATACTGAACAAATTTATTTTTTATTACTCCCACATAGTGAACTTAAGTGAGTCTTTTTTTCTACCTTAAAAGTAATAAATATTAAAACTTTATTATAATCTTAAAGCCCATATTAAAAACTTAGGGCACCAGTCTTCTTATATACAGAAATGTTTAAAAATGGAAAAGTGTATGCAGCCACCTAAATTGCAAAGTGATAGCATCCTATTTAACTCTTTGAATTTAAGTTAGAGGCAGGTGTAATGGATGGGACACTTTGTAGCTTCTGTTTACCCTAATAAATATTGTGTCAATGCCAGTTGTAGCCACTTAAGTGCACTACAAATCCACACAAAAAAGTCGCTTGAGGGTGTTTTGAAATACTATTCATCTACTTTGCATCCCTGATGCACTCCTTTCCTGATTTTAAACCATGCAATGTTTCCTTGTTCTGTTCTGAGGACTGCTTCCTGGCCCAAGTATAGGTTTCATATAAACACAAGTTTTCTGAGATTCTCATTTTCCCCAAGGTTAGCCACAATTTATTGTGATCCACATAGTCAAATGCCCTTACATAGTCAGTCAATGAAACACTATTCTTGTACTCTCTGCTTTCTGCCAAGATCTATCTGACATTGACAATAATTTCCCTAGTATCATAACCACTTCTAAATCAGCTTGTATTTCTGGTAGTTCTTTATCAATATACTGTTTAAGTCTTTTCTGGATAATCTTCAGGAGGATTTTGCTAGTGTGTGATATTAGTGATATTGTTTGATGATTTCCACACTGTCAAGTCACCGTTTTTTTGGAGTGGGAGTAAATATGGATCTCTTCCAGTCAGTTGGCCAAGTGGTTACCCTCCAGATCTCTTGGCACAACTTGTTGAGCACATGCAGAACAGATCTGTTTGCTGAAATACGTCTACTGGTATTCCATCAATTCCTGGGGCTTTATTTTTTGCCAAGACCTTCAGAGCAGCCTGCACTACCTCCATCATCACCATTGCCCCTTGATCATATGTTGTTTCTTGAAATTCTTCTGTATCTTGGCATAGGTTGTGGCAAATCTAGGTGTGCATCTGTTTCCTAAAACATCTCAACCAAATTCCTTCAGTTTCTAGAACTTTGTTTCTTGCCAGTGTCTTCAGAGCAGTTTGGGGTCTGCTTTAGTAATACTGATTCTTGATCATATGCTCCTTCCTGACATGGTTATTTTGAACAATTCTTTTTGGTACAGTGATTCTGTGCATTCCTTCTATTGCCCTCCCCTCTTTTTTAAGTAGATGGTGCATAGCTTTTGATGTTTCCTGCTTTATTTAGTATTTTACTTTAGAATCTTTAAGTTGTGTGACTTGCGGCTTCTGTATTTTTATTAGCTTGCTGTTTTACCAATTCACTTTACATATGTATATGTCTACTGGTATTTGTATCAATTTTAGTGTCAGACAAACTCAGATTTGATTTTTACCTTGCTAACTCTGGTAAAGCTCCTTCATATATGATTGGAAATAATTTAATCTTTTCTGTAAGATCGATGTGAAGATTGGAGTGTATGTATGTGAAGGTTCAAGTATGTTGCCTGTTATTCATGAACTCTCAGATTACCAACAGTTATCATTATTTCTATGATTATATTACTGTCTTAGAAGTAGAAAATCTGATTAATATTTATCTTAGGTTAAACATTTATTATAATTTCCCCCTTTATTTCCTATATATTAGCCTAAAAATGGAAATATCTTGGATGAAAATTCATCTGAATTATTTGAAATGCTAATTGTTAATTCCAAACATTAACTGTCTTTCATATACAGTGATGCTTTTGAAATAGTTTTATTGACCATAGTTACTTGGTTAATGTTTTTGTGGAACACTCACAGAATTCATCTAAATTTAAAGTAATTTTTTAAAAAATGCATAGGAAAAGGTACATGAGAATTTTTTCATACCCTTCGTTATTCATACCTTTCTCCTGATTCACCTTGCATCTCATGTTGTAACTTGATTAGAGCGGGTACTAAGGAATGTTTCGCTGTCATTTAGGGATAATTCGCAACTCTTCATGGAAATTTCAGAGAAATAAATTTTTTAGCATGATCCTGATATGTTTTTTTCACTGTATTACAGGAAGGGGAAAAGCCATCTTATTTTTCCACTTTGTACTATCACCTGTATACACTTGACCTGTAAAGAAAATCCAAATGTAGCGCACTGCTCTTCTCACTATGGTGATCCTTTACTGAGAGTCTAATGAAGACCCGGCAGCATATTTAAAGCTCCATTAGAAAAAAAAGATAGCAAGAATTGTTTTGTTTGCTTTGAGCAATGTCTCAGGAGGGTCTAGTCCAGGAGAAAATGTTCATGCTTGGTAAAGTAGAAGAACAAGGAAAAAGAAAGGCTCTAACTGAGATAGAGGCCACAGTGGGGGCCACAGAGGCTGTCACAGTGCTCTCAAGCACAGTGGTGATGGTGACGATGACACAGGTTGGGGCAGCTTTTTATTCCATTGTGCTTAGGGTTACTACGAGTTACAGCCACCATGTCAGCCTCTAACAGAAATACACCACCACCACCATCAACATGTGTAAGATACCATCTAAACTCCAGATGAGAGCAAATGGATGAACTGGGGTGTTGGACAAGAGTACTGAATATCCCATGGACTGTCAAAGACCAAAGAGGTATGTCTTGGAGAAGGTGCAGCCTTGGAGGCAAGGATGGCGATGCTTTGTCTCTCATACTTAACAGCATGTGGCTAGGAAAGGTTATGCCTTGGAGAACAGGAATGATTGGAAAGGTGGGAGAATGGCTAAGGAGAGGAAGACCCTCAGCCAGGTGGATGGACACGGTAACTCCAACAATAGGCTAGAGTGTGGCAGAAAATGTGAGGTTGGAACAGGATATGACAGGGTTCAGATCTGTTGTTCTTAGGGTTGCTGTGAGTTGTACCCAACTAGTTGGCACCTAACAACAACAGTATTTATGGAATGTGAGAAAATATAATTTAAAAGGGAAGCTAAAAGAAGAAACTATATTATTCAGTAGAGTATGTAATTTCCTTTATAGAGTAGTTCAGGGGAAGGAAAGATAATATCTTTATGAAGGAAGCAGAAAATGCTTAGAAGAAGAGAGAATTTAAAATGAACCTGGAATGATGGGTAGAATTTCCATAGGTGGAAATAGTGAGGTGAAAATGAGGCATTTGTATTAGAAAGAGAGAACATGTGGATCGTTAGAATCTTAAATACGTGGGCATCATTTTTTGTTGTGTTTTGAGTCAGAATCTGACTCAATAGCTGACCCTTTAGCTGGTTTTCAGAGGCAGTAAATTGCACAGGAGGAGATTGCCTATCTTTCATCTATAGATTAGCTGGTGGATTTGAACTGTTTATCTTTGGGTTGGTAGCACAGTTTCTTATCACTAAGCAATAAGAGTTCCCTTGTGTAGGTTTTGGGTGTAGCAAAGATTCACTGGACAGTGAGGAGAGAAAGGAACAAGCAGATAAAAGCAAGAGACCTTTGAAGCTTAATTATTTGTACTCAATTCAATTGTCAGTGGTAAACCATCGATGACTCTTTCCCCTTTAGTTTAGTTTTTTAAAATAGAGATTTAAAGAATGTTGTCAAAACAAACAAACAAAGTGCAAGAGTTCTTTTATACCCTTTAGATTGTTTCCCTGAATAGATGCATCTTACATAGTTGAAGTACAATATCCTAACTAGAAATTTGATGTAGTTTATCCGTACATTTATGTTGATGTAGTCCACATAGTTTATCCAGATTTCACTAATTTTCATGGGCTTTCATGAGTCTCTGTGTATATAATGCTGTACACTTTTACCACTTGTGTACTTATCACCATTACAACAGGAATTACTTGAAATTGCATTTCAGGAAGTTTATTTTCTGGATTGGACATACTAGGGGAGAAATGAGAGACAGGAAGGTTAGTTTGGAAGTGGTTGAAATAGTATACATCAGAAACTCAGATGGCCTCTTGGATGACCAAGATGCTGAGAACAGAAAGAATGTCTACTTACATGTGGAAGGGTTAAGGTAATGGAGACAAAGACCAAAATGAAATTTTGGGTATTGACCAGTACTGAAAAGCCGTGGTACTGTTAACATGCATCCTAAGAGTGACAGAATAAGATAAGGGTACTTGCAGCTGTCACTTCTGAAAGTAGAGAGGTGTAAGTGTGAATAATAAGTTTAGGAACAAATAAGCATGCTTATATAAAGAGGATGTCACAGCACTCTGGCTAACTCTGAGAGTGGGAATCCCAGAACACTTAATAGTGCTTATGTGAAACCTATATACTTGGACCAGGAGGCAGTTGTCAGAACAGAGCAAGGAAACACTGCGTGATTCAAAATCAGGAAAGGTAACTCCAAGGATGCATCCTATCTCCATACCTTTTTATGCTGTATGTGGAACAGATCATCCAGGAGGTTGGACTCAATGAGTTGAGGAAGACTCAACAACAACCTGCATTATAGGGAGCTTTGGTGGCCTAGTGGCAAGAAACTGCATTGCAGTCCCAAAGGCACATGGTTCAAATCCACCAGGTGCTCTGCTGGAGAAGGAAGGGGAATCTCCTGTGCCAGTGAGATCTGATTTGATGGCGTGTGCCCACACAAAAAAATGGGGGGAAAATACCAAACCCAAACCAAAACACTAACCTGCATTATGCAAATGACACAACCTTGCTTGCTGAAACTGAGGAGGACCGGAGACATTTGTTATAGAAGGTCAAGGGCTGCAGCCTTCAATATGGACTGAAGTTCAACATCAAGAAAACAAAAATTCTCACTTTTGGGCTGATTGGCAGCATTGTGATGGATGCTGAAGAGATTGGGATTGTAAAAAAACAACTTCAGTTTGCTGTACTCCACAATTAACACTCTTGGTATCAGTAGCCAGAAAATCAAAAGATTAATTGCTTTGGCAAAATCTGCTGTCAGAGACCTTTCCGGAGAACTGAAGAACAATGATATCATTGTAGAAATTAAGGTTCATCTGATCTAGGCCATGGTCTTCACAATTACTTGCTTTGCATCAGAGACCTGGGCATGACAAAGTATGATAGAAGAATCAATGTCTTTGAATTGTAGTGCTAGAGAAGAGTACTGAATAAACCATGGACTGTTAAAAGAACAAACATATTCATCCTAGAGAGGGTGAAACCAGACTGCTCCTTAGAGGCAAAGATTTTGAAGCTCTGTCTGACAAATTTTGGGCATATTGAAAAAAGGGACCAGTCTTTGGAGAGGGACATCATGCTTGGAAGAGTGGATGTACAGCACAAGAGAGGAAGACCCTGGGTGAGATGGATTAACTCAGTGATGGGGTAATGAGATTGGCTCAAGATAGAGTGGGGTTTAGAGCTGTTTTACATAGGGTCGCTATGAAATGGAGGTGATTCGACAGCACATAACAACAACAACAACAAATAAAGAGGAAAGAGGAACCAATGGGACCATGATATATATAAGATACCAGTTCAGGCAAATCATGTCAATACTTCAGAGCAAAGCTGCTTGGTAGAAGGAAGGAAGATTAGAAGGGATATCATTAAGATACAGGAAGTGTTAACTTTGTCAAGGAATTTAATTATACTTTCATGAATCTAAGGTAGATTGAAGAGAGATAGTATGTCAAACAGATTTTTTTGAGGAGGTAGCTTGAGGACTAACATCAGATGGCCTCGTTGATCTTTTTAGAAAAGTAGATTGTTTTTTTATAAGACATTCGGAATGATTCCAGATTATTTATTTTTAAAGCTGTGGCTTTGATTAAAGCCGCAGGATATGAGAACAGTACAATATTTCATTAAAATGTTTAAACAGGAACAGCAACAAAAAGAAATGCCAGCAGCATAAACAATATGTCTTATAGCCCTGTCGGCAGGCTCGTTTTAAAGAGGACACACATGTCTACTTATCTTCCTAGAAAAAAAAGCTTGTGTTTTAAGAAATAATATGGTGACACTAATCATACATGATCTGTAATTTGAAAAAGACCACCCCAGATAAAATTGGACTTTCTGATAACCTTAAAGTTAGAATTTTTCAGTGATGCAAGATAAGTGAAAGGATTCCTGGACAAGAATATTCAATTAAATATCCATTGTTAAAGTCAGTGTAGAAAATTACTTTCTGTGAGCCTTGGAAACAAAAGGAACACACATATGTAATAGGAAGAGGGTGATGTATGTATTATTACTTCATATATTGATGAAAATGATGGACAGTTTCCTCCCGTGCCAGAGGGTCAGCTATGAGTCAGTTCCGACTTGATGGTACACAACAACATTGCTTTTGTAGGATTTTTTATTGGGGAAAAAAGTTGGTTATTAATGTTGATATGTTGTAGGTGTTGATAGGTGCTGTTGAGTTGACTACAACTCAGAGTGACCCTTTGAACAACAGACCTGAACCCCACCCTGTCCTGTGCCGTCCTCCTCATCTCTGACCCACCAGATCCATGGGATTACTGCAGTCACTGTATTGCTGCATCTTGTTGGGAGTCATCTTTTTTATGGCTGACCCTCCATCATTCCAAGCATCATGCCCATTTCCACCTAGTAGTTATGTCTGTGTGGTATTTCACAGACAGACAGACACACACACACACACACACACACACACCCTTTTGTAGAAAGTAAAATATTGATCTTCTTTGAAAATGTAAGTTTACATACCCAGCAATCAATTACGACCTAGTGTTGATCTAAACTAAACAAAGGCACACAAAGATATTTTAATTCTGATGTAGAAGTAGTTAAAGAAAAAGAAGTTGCCTGAATACTTCTACTAAAGTGATTGAGACACTAGATAGTTCTGATGTCATTTAAATAGTACTGGACTTTATGTCCTTGTGCTTGTTGATTTTAAAACACTATATAGTATTTCAGCAGCGACTATACACATAGACCTCATCTAATGGTCAGCACAGGAATCAGATTGATTACATCTGTGTAAAGACTTGTTGAGGAAGCTCAATATCAGCTATGAAAATTAGTCCAGATGCTGATTGTGGAATAGACCGTCAACTATTCATATGCAAGTTCAAACTGAAGCTAAAGAAACTTAAATCTACAAGAAGGAAAATTTGACATTGCATCTATCCCACATGTATTAACCGTCTCAGGAACAGATGTCAGGCCTAGGACACTAATGAGCAAAGGCCAGATGAACTATGGGATGATATAAAGAATATTGTCCATGAAGAATGCAAAAGGTCATTACAAAGACAAAGGTGGAAGAAAAGAACAAGGTAGATGTAGGTACAGACGCTGAATATTGCCCTAGAGAATATTGCTTTGGCACAGAAAAGCCAAGGCAAAGGGAAGCAAGCAGGAAGTTAAGGAGTTGAACAGAAGATTTCAAAGGGCAGCTCAGGAAGAAGAAGGAATGTATTGTAATGAATTGTGCAAAGAGCTGGAGTCAGAAAATCAAAAGGGCCGAACCTGCTCAGCATTTCTTAAACAGAAAGAATTGAAGAACAAACTCAGGTCTTAAGTTGTAATACTTTAGGATGCTATGGACAGAATTTTTTAATGAACAAGAAAGCAACAAAAGGAGATGAAAGGAGTACATAGTCACTGAACCAAAAACAGTTAACTTACACAGAGGAATTTCATGAAGCAACATATAACCGAGAAGTTATGGAAAAAGGTGATGAAGGAGGACATTCAAGCTGCTCTGAAGGATCTGGCAAAAGATAAGTTCCCAGGAATTGATGGCATACCAATTGATGTATTTCAGCAAATGGATACAACCCTGGACATGTTCACCAGACTGAGCCAAGAAATATGGAGGACAACTACCTGTTCAACAGACTAGAAGAGATCCCTATTTATTCCTGTTCCAAAAAAAGGCTGCAGATCATAAAGAAACAACTGGAACAGTAGTACATTGACAGATAACTACCAGAAATACAAGCTGGGTTTATAGAAGAGGCAGTGGTACTAGGAATATCATTGGATATGCCAGATGGATCTTGGCTGAAAGTAGAGAGTACCAGAAGAATGACTGTCTGTGTTTCATTAACTATGCAAAAGCATTTTACTGTGTGGATCTTAATAAGTTGTGGCTAACCTTGAGAAGAATGGGAATCCCAAAACACCTGCTTATGTGAAAGCTGTACTTGGATGGGAATCAGTCATCAGAACAGAGCAAGGAAACATTTTATGGTTTAAAATCAGGAAGGGAGTATATCAAGGATGTATCCTGTCCCCATTCCTTTTCAATCTATATACAGAACAGATCATTCGGGAGGCTAGACTTTATCAGGAGGAATGTAGTATTAGGATTGAAGGAAGGCTCATCAACACCCTGAGTTATGCAGATGAAACAATCTTGCTTGCTGAAACTGAGAAAGGCCTGAAGCTTTTGCTTTAGATGATCAAGGACTGTAGTCTTTAATATGGATTGAAGCTCATTCTCAAGAAAACAAAGATTTTCACCACTGGGCCAATTGTCAGCATCATGACAGATGGAGAAGAGATTGAGATTGTTAACAGCTTCAGCTTGCTTGGTTCCAGAGTCAACACTCTTGGCACCAGCAGTCAGAAAATCAAAGGAGGAATTACATTAGCAAAATCCCTTGTCTGGACCTCTCCAGTGTACTGAACTGCAACGATGTCATTCTAGAGACTAAGATGTGTCTGATCCAGGCCATGGTCTTCACAATTCCCTGGTATGCATCACATAGCTGGAAAATTATCAAAGAGGATGGGAGAAGAATTGATGCCTTTGAGTTGTGCTGGAGAAGAGAATTGCACATACCATGGACTGCCAAGAGAGCGAACATGTTTGTCTTAGAGAGGGAGAAGCCAAGCTGTTCCTTGGAGATAAGGATCTTGAGGCTCCATCTCATATATTTTGGGCATAATGCCAGGAGGGACATCATGCTTGGAAGGGTAGAGGGACAATGTAAGAGAATACTGTGGACGAGATGGACACAGTAACTGGAGTAATGAGGATAGGTGTGTGAGAGACAGTGAGATTGACCCAGGATAGTGCAGGTTCAGAGCTATTATACATAGAATCCCTATGAGTCATGGTCAGCTAAATGGCATGTAGCAACAACAACAGTGTTTCAAAGAGACCTAATAACATGTGGTTAAAAATGCTTTGTTGCTACCCAGCTCGTTGGTGATTTGAACCCACTAGCTGCTCTGTTGGAAAAGATGTAGCAGTCTCCTTCCATAAGGACTTGCAGCTTTGGAAACCTTACTGTTTTTCCTCTTACTAGGTTTTTGAGTTGAAACTAATTCAGCAGTTTTGAATTGTATTTCAAATAATCTGTAAAGAAGCAGCAGCAGCAGAAATAATAGCCAAACTTTCTTTGAGGGTTATAGACTACTAATAGTTAATTTTTTCTATTTCTTTAATATTGGTTGGTTGACTGTGGAAAAGTTCAGGAAGTACCATTATGAGTAAGACCCAGTGGTAACGAAGTAAGAAGTTCAAGCTGCACTGAAGCTATTGTTGTTGTTATGTGCCATCGAGTTGCTTGTGACTCATAGCAATCTGATGTAGAGCCAACCTAATTGTCTGTGACACACTTACCCCAGTACCCTAGTCACTGAGTCAATCCAGCTCATCAAAGATCTTCCTCTCTTGTGCTATTCCTCCACCCTCCCAAGCATGATGTTCCTCTCTAAGAACTGGTCCCTCCTTGCAACATGCCCAAAGTATGTCATTTGGAGCTTCAGAACCTTTGCCTCCGAGGAGCAGCCTGGTTTCACCCTCTCTAGGGTGAACCTGTTTTTTATCCTAGTCATCCATGGTATATTCAATACTCTTTTCTAGCACCACAGCTCAAAGTCATCAGTTCTCCTTCTATCATCCCTGGTCATTGACTTAGTAGTTAGAATATTTGTTTTCTTAATGTTGAGCTTCAATGCTTATTGAAGGCTACAGTCCTTGACTTTTTTCAGCAAGTGCTTCAGGTCTTTTTAGTCTCAGCAAGCAAGGTTTTGTAATCTGCATAACATTACATGAAGAGTCTGCCTCCAATCTTGATGCTATATTCCTCCTCATAGAGCCAGCCTTCTGGATGGAGATAGGACACATCCCCTGTATACACCATTCCCGATTTTGAATCGTTAAGTGTTTCCTTGCTCTATTTTGATGACTGCATGATGGTCCTAGTATAGGTTTCACATAAGCACGATTAAGTGTTCTGGGATTCCCGTTCTTATCAGAGTTAGCCATTGTTTGTTGTGATCCACACAGTCAAATGCCTTTGCATAGTCAACTAAACACAGGTAGACATTCCTCTGGTGCTCTCTGATTTCAGCCAAAATCCATCTTACATTAACTATAATATCCCTAGTGCCATGTTGTTGTTGTTATGTGCCGTCAAGTCATTTGTGACTCACAGCGACCCTACGTACAACAGCCCTAAACCCTGCTCTATCCTGTGCCAATCTCATTGCCTCTGACACACCTTTCCTGATTACCCCAGTCACTGAATCAATCCACCTCATAGAGGGTCTTCCCCTCCTGTGCTGTCCCTCGACCCTGCCAAGCATGATGTCCCTCTCCAAGGACCTGTCTCTCCTTACTACATGTCCAAAGTATGTCAGACGAAACCTCAGAATCCTTGCCTCCAAGGAGTAGCCTTAAGAGGCACTGGACACAGCATAAAAAATTGTCTGCAGTTGACGTGTTCGGAATCACAGAAGCCAGGAAAGCTTCAGATACAAGCTGTCAGATCATGGGTCGGACAATAGAAGATAAATTCTGAAGGGATTTGGTAGAATTGAAGGGGTATCTTGGTGAAGGGTGGAGCTGGGAAATAAGTGGGTCAAGGCACTGGGCTAAGGGCAGGGACGACACTGTTAACTAATGGTTAACTCTACAATAAGGGATTTATCTTTCACTGCTCTACAAATTGCTTGTCTGTCAGCTATTCCTCTAAATTTAATCATTCAGATTAAGACAGACTAGGAAGAAGGATTGGCCATCCACTTCTGAAATAGCAGGCCTCTGAAAACCCCTATGTACAACTAGTACCATGGCCTCCTCTAAATCTAGCCTACCCATCTGGCCGAATGAAGACATTAGCAAAAAAAAAAAAAAAAGCTCCAGGTTGAGATGTCAATTGCTATGTTTCAGCTAACATTGGAAGCCCTGTATGTACTCTGCAGTTTATGCTAGGACAATTGGCAGACAGCTACTTGGTTGACAAATTGAAAAAGATTCATAATATTTCCCATTCCCAAGATAGATGATCCAATAGAATGTAGGAAATTATTGCAAAATAGCATAAATATCACACATAAAGAAAATATTGCTGAAGATCACCCCAAAATGCCTAGCATAGTAAATTGAGAGAGAACTGCCAGAAGTACACCTGAGTTTAGAAGAGACCATGTCACCAGGGATATCAGTGATGAGATGAATCCTGGCTGAAAAGCAGAGGATACCTGAAGAATGTATATTTGTGTTTCACTGACTGTGCAAAAGCTTTTGATTAACATGAAGTAGATAGAATGGGAATGCTAGAACACTTTAATTTTTCTCCTATGGATCCTGTGCTTAGACCAAGTAAGTGAGCACTGCGTCGTTTAAAAATCAAGAAATGTGTATGTCAGTGTTGTGTCCTCTCTCCATGTCTTTTCAGTCTATATGCCTAGCCAATCAGTTGAGAAGCTGGGCTCTGTTATCAGGAATATGACATCAGCATCAGAGGAAGACTAATCAACAACCTTTTACACAGATGGTATAACTCTGCTTGCTGAAAGTGAAGGGGACTTAAAGCATTTGCTGTAGAAGATTGGACAGTACAACCTTCAGTACAGATTACCTCTCAACATAAAGAAGACAAAAATCTTCACCACTCCATTGATAAGCAACATCATGTTAGATGGGTAAAAGATTGAAATTTTCGATGATTTCATCCTCTTGGGATCCACATTTAATGTCCTTGACAACCAGCAGTGAGGCGATCAGGAGATGTATTTCATTGGACAAATCTGTTATCACAGACTCCAAAGTATTGAGTAGGAGTGATGTCAGATTTGTCCATTACTAACTATTTGAATACTAACATGTGCCTGATTCATGCTGTAGTCTTTTCAGTCACTACTTATGTATCTAAGAGCTTGATAATGAATAAGAATGACAGAAGAAGAATTGATGCTGTTGAGCTATTGTGTTATAATAGCGAATATTCCAAGAACAAACAGATATGTCTTGAGAAAGTGCATCAAGGTGACTCTTTGGAGGTAAAGATGATGCAGCAGTATGTACGTTGGACATATTTCGAGGTAGAAGTTCTTCTGTGGAAACACATATCATGCTTGGAATGATGGAGGATTAATGAAAGACAAAGACCCTCAAAGAGATGGTTTTACACAGTGACTGCAACAGAGGACTCAAGTGTGTGAGAAATGGTGAAGATGGCACAGGTTAGGACATGGTTCAGCTCTGTTCTTCATATGGTCAATATGAGTCATAGTCAACTTGATGGTACCTAACAACAAGAAATATAGTTTCCATCCTTGTGCCTAGTTGAGGCAAACTACAATAAGAAAAAATATAATTTACAAGTCAGCTGCAGGATTGCCTAACTGCTTTTTAGGTACATAAGACAATAATCTTCAGTCCTTTTAACAGTTTGTTTAATGTAAACCCTTGGTCCCCCATCCCCCCTTTCTGCTTGAGATCAACAACTGCAACTGCTAAAATTATTATTAAATTAAACTTCAGTTTAAGTATGCTGAAAATCCAGTATATTTATGCTCAGTCAGTTGGGGAGCATTGCTTTCTGTGTGCTGATACTACTTGACCCCTAAACAGTCTATTTAGAAGTGATTGGTAGAGCATTACGATGCAGCAAATGTTTCTACTGTTAGTCTGTTATTCCTAGAGCCTTGTACCAAATGGCTTTAGACCAGAAAAAAGGAGTTACTGTTCAGTTTAAAATCTGGAAAATTGTGTATCAGGGTTGTAAACTTTCATTGTACTTATTCAAGTAATAAATCTTCTAGGTTAGATTGTATGAAGAGGAATGTGGCATCAGGATTATAGGAATGTTCATTAACCACCTGTAACATACAAATGACTCCATCTTGGTTTTTGAAAACAAAGCAGACTTGAAGCACTTCCTGATGAAAATTGATGACAATACCTTTAGTACTGATATTCTCATTCTTTCTCTCACTCTCACACTCTCACACACATTGCTTTTAAGTTAGAATCAACTTATAGCTGACCCTACAACAAATTTTTGTAGGCTGTAACTTAAGAGAGAGGAGATTGAGCATTCTCATCCCATAAGCAACTGGTAGATTTAAAACCTTCTTTGGTTTAGAGGGGCATCTTCGTGTGGACTTCACCACTATAGCCCCTTAATGTTGATTACAGCATCTCAGCACTTCAATAAATAAATAAATTAATACAACTTTCCTAACTGGACCAGTAAAAAGCCTCACAATAAACTGAGAAAGGATTGAAGGTGTTAAGAATTTTACTTAGGTCCACAGTCAACATCTGTGAAAGCAGTAGTTAAAAAATTAAACCAAATGTTACTTTGTTAGATCTCCTAGAGACTTAAGGTGCTAAAGAGAAAGGCTGACACTGTAAAGAGTAAGGTTTGCCTTCCTCAAGCCATGGTGTTTTCAGTTGCCTCGTAGATGTGTAAAACCTGTACAGTAAATAAGACTAAAGAGTTGATCCTTTTTAATTATGGTGCTGAAGAAGACTACTGAATGTACAACACTTCCAGAAAGACAAATGAATCAGTGTGAAAGTACAGCAGAATTCTCCTTAGACATGAAGATGGTAAAACTTTGTCTCATTTACTTTGGACATGCTACCAAGATGGATCAGTCCTTGCATAATGTCATCATGCTTAATAGAGTCTGAAAAACAGCAACAAAAAAGACACTCACTGGGATAGCTTAACACAGTGGGTTCAAATATAGCACTTAACGGTTAGGACACTGCAGGGTTGGGCACTGTTTCCTTCTGGTATACACAGGGTCTTTCTGAGATGGAACTGCCTTAATGGTACCTAACAGCACTTCCTAAAAGCAAAATGAGAGCTCTGGTAGCTTTGTGGTAAGGAATTATGCTGCCATCTCAAAGAGAGCAGTTCGAATCCACCAGCTGCTCTGCAGGAAAAAGATGGTTAGACATCACCATGCTGTTTATTGCCTCTCAAAACCCACTGGTAGCTCAGGTAAGGTAAGGATCAGTTCTGACTGTGGTGCATAACAGCAGGAACAGTGACTCCAATGATAACAGTGCTTCTAATTTTAGAAAGCAGAACTCTTACTCCATGTATCTGCTTAGTCAGTCATTAGTTACTAAAGCAGGTTAAGAAGTTAGACATTTGTTTATCTTTCCAATACTGGCCTGTCTGGACTAGCAGTTAGAGATTTTTTATCCATGTCAAAAGAGCTCTTGTTTTTCTTATTGTTTACCTAAACCTGGTAATACTTCCAGGCACTTTGTAGTAACAAAGTTTGAGAACTGAAAAAACGGAAGATGGCATCTCAATGAAAATATGTGCACTATAAAGCAGTGTTTTTGTAATTTAGTGTGGCTAATTCATGCATAAAATAATACACTTGATATTTCTAGAGTGAAGCAGAAAGGGTTTTTTTTTTTCATTTTAAAAAATAAAGCTCTTCAGGAAAACTCGTATACTGAATGACAGATGCTTCTAGTGTTTATTTTTGGTGTTTTATTTGGCCTTTAAGATTTTATAGTTGCTATTACATTGGAAAAACAACTTTAAAGATCAGTAGTCAAGTTCTAGTAATTCCCCTAGAAAGTTACAACAAAGAGATGTCTTCTGATAAGCTTGTTTAATATTAAATTTTAATTGGAACAAGGACTCAAGTTGGTTTTGAGTCAGTGTCATCATGTCTCCTCTTTTTGATAAAATATTTATGTAAGTAAAGATGGAGAAAATAGAAAAGAACATGAAAGAGACATGGATTTTGGTTTTTAAGGTAGGATTGTGTGTATATTATATACATGAATATATATGTATATCTTTCTCCTTTTTAAAGAAACTTCCCATATTTAGATACTGTAATGTGGTTATAATAGCACAGCATTTTGCTTCAGGCTGAGTTTATTTGATCAATGAATCTAGAGCCTAACACCATTCATTTTATCTGTCACAATCAAAATATTTAAAAATAATTAGAAGCGTACACATTCACTCACTTGTAGAGATGACATTTTACTAACAAATATAAAAGAATATCATGATTTTTGAAGTGATAGTTACATAGCATTTGAGGGCATTGGGAATTAAAATCATTTGAGAATTCAGTAAATATGTTCCTAAAATAATTGCTTCAAGAGTGAGGATATTCATGTTTAGTTAAGTTTGGTTTATTTGGAAACTATACAGTAATGAGGTAACTTGTGGGTTGCTGTGATGCTGAAAGCCATGCCACTGATGTATCAAATGCCAGAAGGGTCACCCATGGTCCATTGGTTTTAGTAGAACTCTCAGATTAAGAGAGACCAGGAAGCAGGGCCTGTGGTGAAGAAGGAAGAAGTTCAGGCTGCAAAAAATAAGGCCCCAGGGATAGATGGTATACCAGTTGACATATTTCAGCTAACAGATGCTGCCCTGGATGTGCTCACCAAGTTGTGCCAAGAAATCTGGAGAACAACCCCTTGGCCAACTGACTGGAAGAGATCTATATTTGTTCCCATCCCAAAGAATGGTGACCCAAAAGAGTGTGGAAACTATAGAACAGTATCATTGATTTCACATGCAAGCAAGATTCTGCTGAAGATTATCCAAAAACGACTAGAACAGCGTTTCAGCAGAGAATTGCCAGAAGTCCAGGCTGGGTTTAGAAGGGGTCATGGTACTAGGGATATTGTAGCTGATGTTGGATGGATCTTAGCTGAAAGCAGGGAATATCAGAGGAATATATATCTGTGTTTCATTGACTATGCAAAGGCGTTTGACTGTGTGGATCATAACAATCTGTGGCTGACTCTGAGAAGAATGGGAATCCCAGAACACCTGATTGTCAGAACAGAGCAAGGGAACACTGCATGGTTCAAAATTGGGAAGGGTGTACCCTAGGGATGAATCCTATCTCCATACCTTTTCAACCTATATGCAGAACAGATTATCCGGGAGGCTGGGCTCTATGAGGAGAAATGTGGGGTCAAGATTGGTGGACGATTTAGCAACAATCTGCGTTATGCGGATGACACAACCCTGCTTGCTGAAACTGAGGAGGACCTCATGCACTTGCTGCATAGGGCCTAGGACTGCAGCCGTCAGTATGGATTGAGGCTCAATGTCAAGAAGACAGAGATTCTCACCACTGGACCAATTGGCAGCATCAGGATGGATGGTGAAGAGATTGAGATTGTTCACAGCTTTAGTTTGCTTGGCTCCACGGTCAACACTCTTGGCACCAGGAGCCAGGAAATTCAAAGACGTATTGCCATGGGAAAGTCTGCTGTTAGGGAGCTCTCTAACGTACTGAAGAGCAGTGGTGTCTCTCTGGAGACTAAGGTGCATCTGATACAGGCCGTGGTGTTTGCTATCACTTTTTATGCATGAGAGAGTTGGACAATGACTAAGGAGGATAGAAGGAGAATTGATGCCTTTGAGCTGTGGTGCTGGAGAAGAGTATTGAATGTACCATGGACTGCCAAGAAAACAAACAGATTTAGCCTAGAGAGGGTTAAACCAGGCTGCTCCTTGGAGGCAAGGATTCCGAGGCTTCGTCTGACATACTTTGTACATGTTGTAAGGAGAGATTGGTCCTTGGAGAGGGACATCATGCTTGTTAGGGTGGAAGGACAGTGCAGGAGGGGAAGGTTCTCTATGAGATGTTTTGATTCAGTGACTGGATAGTTGGGGTGGGTGTATCAGTGCAATTGGCACAGGACAGAGCAGAGTTTAGGGCTGTTTTAGATAGGATCGCTATGAGTCATAAGTGATTCAGCGGCACATAACAACAACAAGGAGAAGCAGTGTTTGGCTATCTACTTCTTAAGTAGCAGGTCTCTGAAAGCCCTATGAACAATAAAGGAACATGGATAGTTCTGTTTTTAGAACTAGGGCCTAGATTGGAAGTAAAATCAAAATAAGGTGAAACAGCTGCAAACATCCTTTAATAATTAGAACATAGAATGTATAAAGTAAGAATGTTTTAAAACTGGAAGTTGTGGAAAAAGAAATGGATCACAGGAATATCAACAATCTACACATTAGTGAGATGAGATTAATTGCCTTCTGTTTCTTTGTCTGCAATCACATGTCTTACTACGCCAAGAATTAAAAAAAGAATAGAGTTACATTCATAGTTAATTTCAAGTTCTGTCCTGAAATACTGTATTGTCAGTGATAGGCTATTAATCATACACATACAAGAAAGACCTATTAATACTACTATTATTTAAATATTCACATTGACAGCAAAAGCCATAGAAGAGGAAATTGAATATTTTTACCGAATTTTATAGTCTGAAATTGACCAGCTATGCAGTCAGGATGCACTAATGGTAATTGGTGACTGCAGTGCTAAAGCTCGAAGCAGTGAAATAGTTAGGAAGTATGGATTTGCTGACCGAAATGAGACTGGATATTCAAAGGATCTACTTTTGTACATGCTATATTTCATTCATCACAAATATCTTTTTAAAAAAACACAACACAAATGGCCCCTTTAAACATGGACTTCATCAGATGGACTGCATAGGAATCAGACTGTGAATAGCTGTGGAAGGAATTGCTGGAGAAGATCAGTATCAGAAGTCAAAACAGGTAGGTACTGAACAGCTGATCAATTACTCATGTGAAAGTTCAAATTGAAGCTGAACAAAATTTAAAAAGCTCATCAGAACCAAAATATGATCTTGAGTCTATCACAATTGAATTTAAAAATTATTTGAAGAATAGGTTTGAACGCATTGGTCAAGCTGAGATGCGATGTGCAGTGACATCAAGGATATCATCAGTGGAGAGCAAAGATGGTTATCATAAAGACAGAGGAGAAAGAAAACCCAAGCTGATGTCTGAAGAGTCAGAAAATTGTACTAGAGCTCGGAGAAGCCAAAACATAGACAAGAGATGCTGAAGTTAAAGAGCCAAACAGAAGATTTCAACAGTTTGAAAAGACAGTGCAAACAATTGTAACAGAATGTACAGAGAGCTGGAATTGGATACTAAAAAGGGAAGAACTGAAAAGCAAACAAACAAATTCTCTTGAGTTCTAATACTGAAATGCTATGGGCAAAATCTTGAATGACTCCGGGAGCATCAGAAGAAGATGAAGAGAATACACAGAATCATGGTACCAAAAATAATTGGCTAGCATAAAAATATTTTATGAAATAGTATAATCAAGAGCCAGTAGAGGAAGCAAGAACAAAAGGACGAGTTTCAAGCTATACGAAAATCATTGGCAAAATAATAAGACCCCAGGAATCAGATACTTTTATATGCTATTCTAAGAAGAAGCCATAGAGAGTTAATGCTGTAGCATCATATGTTGGATGAATGAAGTGGACACATTAAAAAAAAAAATTAAAAGTACAGAAAGAGATTCAGTTTTCTGGTGAGCTGCCTTAGGAGATGGGGCCAGGCTCTCTGATAAGGAATGTGAGGGAGGAGCATCATTCTTGGGAGAAGTGTGAATATGGAAGAGAGTATAGTGGGGCTGAGGTATACAGTTACTGAGTTTGAGTTCTAATACTAATGGTATTTTTAGGATGGTCCACACATTATTACATAGTTAAGAAATAGAGGCTCTTGAATTCAGGAGAGTGATTTGTTAGAGAGATAAAAGTCATCAAAATGAGCACTTGAATTGGGACCATATGTCAGGTACAAATAAAATTTTCAGTAAAAAGAGAACTGAAAATGAAACATCCACAATTAATAAGTGGGTAATAGTAAGATGCGGCACTTATGAATGGAATTGAGAAAAAGCATCTTGAAAGGGGTGTGTGTGTGTGTGTGTGTGTGTGTGTATAAGGGAGCTCTCTTAGAAGCCAAGAGAAGAGAGAATTTAAAGAATGAAAGATATCCAAGAGTGTTTAATAGGAAATGTTGGGGTTTGCTTCCCAGAGGGAGTCTTTCAAGGTTTGTGTTAGCTTACAGACCAAAAAACTGACCCAGAGATAGACTGAAAGACATTAACATTGGTTTATTGGGAAAGGAAAAACCACTAGCTGGGGAGCAGTCCTGCAAAGATCTGAAAGAGGCCAATTCCACTACAGGTAGAAGAATAAAATACTATTTTCTACCAGTTTGTGGTGTCAAAGGTTTATTGTTCAAAATAATTTTACTAGCCATGTTTGGAGCTTTGTTGGCCTAGTGGGAAGAAGCTGTGCTGCCAACCCAACGGCCCAAGGTTCAAAGCCACCAGCTGCCCTGTGAAAGAAGTATCTCTTGTGTCATGTAGTGGCTCTGGAAACCTCTGGAAGAATTAGGAGTCTCTTCCAAATCGACAGTATATAAAAACAGCAAACATGGACGTTCATTTTCAGCACATGACTGGGAAAATAGAATGTGTATATTCATTATGGGATTAACTAGGTTTTTTCCCATCTCACCAAGGTAAACTGAGCAGATTTAGCAGCAAAAATGTGAAACTCATGCTCAGCAAGGAAAAGAAAGTGGGGAGTGTAGCATGCATACTTCAGGGCCAGAGATTCCCGTGATCATCAGACCAGGCTGTACTCGTGAGTATCAGTGGTCTCAGCAAAGAAGCTGAGACCAACATGA
Organism: Elephantulus edwardii; assembly: GCF_000299155.1. Lineage (NCBI taxonomy): Eukaryota > Metazoa > Chordata > Mammalia > Macroscelidea > Macroscelididae > Elephantulus > Elephantulus edwardii. The sequence goes on from NW_006399874.1 coordinate 6,986,437, forward strand.
GACAGAAGTGACCTGGGACTGCTGCCCCACAGAGCCAGAGCCAAGGACCTCCATCAAAGCTTGCAGGTGGAGGGAAGACATCAGAATTGGCAACAGCAGGGGAACTTGTAACACTAACCAAAGTTATGAAGTTGAAGGTCAAAGGGCTTGAATGTGTATTTGAGCTGTGTCAGTTCTGAAGAATTGTAGTTTTGCTCCACTTTGAACTGTAACTAGTTAACTTCTGCACTAAACTCCATGTTTGTGAGTATGGTCTGTGTGGTCATTGCAATGAATTTCAGATTGGTAGAGCAATAAGATTGGTATTGGAATTAGTGGATGGTGTGGGAACAAGTGAGGTTATGGCTGGCCTTATCAGTACAGGTTTTGCATTGTGGACATTGTTGATGGGACAATTCCCCATTAAGGAGTTAGTAGAGCTCAGATTCATTCATCCCTATTCTGCCTCCTTTTGCATCATTATAAAAGCAAATCTCAATACTTAGTTAAATACATTGGCTTATGAAAAATGTTAACTATACACAAGGCTTAATTTATTTGGGAAACTATCACTTATTTGATCTGTATTTAGTTCTGCAAGCCTGGTTAAAAAGAATAGGGGAAATGATCAGTTTACATTCATTCCAGGAAGTAGAAACCAAGTCTAACTAGAACTCAGGTAGCTAAGCACAAGTGTAGCCTTTTTGTTGCATTTATAAGTTTTACTATACAGGAGACAAGGTTGAAAGATCATAGTCTTTGTGTATAGGAAGACATATTTTTTTTAGTGCTCCTTTATTTGCCAGTCATGGGGCGAGTTTATTTCTCTGGGCTTCAGCTTTCTTAGCTGTTAAATGGGCTATAAAACTTAAGTTGCAAGAGTATTGATTATCTTTGAAACTTATTTTGCTAGCTTGTCAGTTTTGCTGAGCTAAAAGGCAGGATTTGAAATTGGAACTTGGGCTTTAACCCAGACCTAGAAGGAGCTGTGGATTGCTCACCCTTAGCTTAAATGTAAATTAACATATATAGCTTGGTGAAGGTCATTTCTTAGATATTTGTGTTCAGGTTCTTTTATTCCAAAGCTCTTATTTACTTTTCTGTAACAGTTGCAGATTTTTCTAGAGAAAGAAAAATTTTCTCAAAATGATGATATCATAAGGGGATGTTGTTTACAATTAAAAATAAAAGGACTCTCCAGTGCATGATAATAGTTTCAAGGAATGGGGGGGGGATTATATACACCGTGCAAACATTTGCATATAGGTGCATTTAACATGACAGTGTGAAATTAACTGAGATGCTTTAGAAAGGAATTAAGGTATGAAATTGCTTTATGGCTGCCACTTTCTCAGGTCCTGGTGATAATAAAAGGAGCTTCTTGTTTCCAACTAGCACATTAGTGAAAAGTCAGTGTGTTGTTGTATATATCCATTCCTTTCAAGTCCTTAGTTACTACACTTTTACTACAATATAGTTTTAAGTTTTGGAAGTTTACTGAGTATTTTGAGGTAATGTTAATTTCAGATTTTATAAGTATCTCTCTGTGTGTATGTATGTATGTGAGTGTGTGTGTTTAACTCAACACCTTCTTAGAATAAATATATGTATATTTTTCAGTGTTTTATGTGTTATGCACCATTGGGTGGGAACTGACACATAGCTGACTCTCTAGCAGGTTTTCAGGGGCTGTAAATTGCACAGGAGGAGATTGCCCACCATTTCTCTCAAGCATCTGATGGATTTTAAAATATTCTGTCTGATTAGTACTTCAAGACCCATGATACATCTTGGTAGTCTGATTTTAGTTCATGCTAATTACTCAGTTACTTTTTATTAAAATCAAATTGAGGTGAAACATAAATCATCTACAACAAAAAAGTAGAAATGCAAGTTGCAAATATGTTCTATAACTGAATAATTATTTCTAATTTGTTACTTGCAGTGACTTTTTAAAAATTAATTGCTTCTTAAAAATAATCCTCACTGGGGATTCCTGTACGTAGGGAGATATTATGGGAGCTAATATCACCCATGAGTTCTTATTCCTTTTCTCTTTTTCTAAGATATGTAATATAACGTGAAGATGCCAGATCTAAAGGATTGCCCTCTCTCATACTTGTCCTTTATTTGTCCTGTTATCCATCAAACACAATCAGCCCAACTGAGCCAGAGAGTATGAAGTAATGTCTTTGGAAACCAGTCAGTCAAATGTATGTCAGGGTCTTTAAAAAGTTTCAGCTAGCTGTTCTGACATCAAAAGACGTTTAAAAGCCTGGTACACTAAAAATGATTGCTGTTAAGCAGTGTTGCTCTATGCATACTCACTTTACCCCACCCTCTTCATTTCATGGGGTTCTCTGTTGTCACAGTGTATAGGGAGTTATACTTCTTTTTTTTCTTTTTTGTTTTTATTTAATATTTTTTAATTGGGAAAAACATATTGGGGGTACA
>NW_006399874.1:6989913-7010578 GCF_000299155.1 Elephantulus edwardii
CCCCAGGTGCCTGTCAGGGCCTGGGTTTCAGCTGTCCACACCACAGCAGTGGGCAACGAGCTTAAAGCCCCTGATGGCTCTGGGTGCTGACTCTCATCATGGCTATGGATGAAGTCACAGGCGATTTTCAGCCAGCGCCGGGGGGAGTTATACTTCTAACTGAAAGTTCATGCCTCTTTTGGTGGTTCAAATCCACTAGCAGCTATGTGAGAGAAAGATGAACAGTCTCTTCTCCATTGATTTACGGCTTTACATATCTGCTGGAGAGTCAGCTGTGAGCAACCTTGAACCTGACTGCAGGGACGTTCTTACTTGACTTGATTTCATACCGATCACCAGATAGGGCAGATGAATATAACAGTATGACGCACTGGTCGGGAATACACATGTTCAGTAGTTTAGTTTGCAGAAAGATGCTAGTGAGGGTAAATTTCATTACCAAACCGATAGCTTATAATTGGGCACAGTTTTTATAGGAGCTACCTTTTTTTTTTTAAAAAAAAAAAAAAAACAACAAACCACAACAACACAAAAACATTCTCTAGAAAAGCATTCTTTAGTAAGACTTTTTTTTTTTTCAGTTTCTAGACCAGCTTTTCTTTTCTATGTACTCTCTTTATTCTAACTTAAAAAAAAAAAGTTCAAACTCCAGAAAAAAATAAATAAGAAAAATACCTAAATGTCTTCGAAACTGGAATGAAAATAAAGAATAAGAAATATACCTTGTTATTGTTGTTAGATGCCATTGAGTTGGGTATGACTCATGGGGAAAAAAAATCAAAGAAATATACCTAATATTCTTAGGAAAATGGGACTTATGTGGAATTTTAGTTTACTTTAATCTGACTTCTGATGAACTGTAATTGGCTCATAGCTGACTCTTTCTGGTATCCAAGGTTGTAAATTAATGGGAGAAGATGGTCCATCTTTTCTCACCTTGAGCCCCTGATGGCTTCAAATTGCTGGAGAAGTGTGACCCTGGCGTTGTAGTACAGCGTTTCATGAACTCTTGTACCATTTAGTTGGAACCAACTCCTAGCTGGCCCTCTGGCAGACTTTAAGAGGCAGCAAAGATGGGAAGAGGTTTCCCTTCTTTCTCCCTCGAAGCCCATGGTAGCTTCAGACGTCCGGAGACGAACAGCTTTTGAATTGCAGCACAGCTCCCAATGAACTAGGTGACCTAACCTAACAACGAGCTGATTTCTTTTACTGGTGTTTTATCATATAGGTTTCGGAGCTTGGGTTTGTGTTCCTCAAGGGGTTTTATAAATTACTTGACTTCAGTTAGTTTAGAAATGAGAAGACACAGTGATCTAGGCTGCTACTTGTAATAATCACTAATTTTGCAAGGGAAAAAGAGGAAGAGAGAAGGAAAAGGATTTGAGGAAACCTAATGTAGGTTCTGAAACATTCTAAAATACTGTTTCATTTCCTTCATACTTCAGTAGTAGCTAATGGGTTAATTTTGTATTCATAGCATTTTTGAAAATATGTTGTATCTAATTAGAGATTAGAAGATGTTGGTGATAAACCAAGTTAGCAGTGTTTAAATGTAAATATTCTTTTACATTTCATGATGGATGGTTGTTTCTTAAGCTGGAGAAGTAAAGAGTGAGTGACATGTGGCAGTGCACTGGATAGTTTCACTTTTAAGTTTAAAATGTTTCTTCTGTCCACAAAGGAAAGGTCTGTGTTAAGGAAGAAATAGTTGTGCTCTGATAGAGCAGGGAAAATTGAGTCACAGAGGTTAGAGAAAGTAGCTAATGCACTAAACAAATAAACATTATGTGTAGCATCTGTTAACATACACATTAGAGGTATGTTAGCCATCTGGGGACACCATGCCTAGATTATATATTTGGATCAGAGGTTTGAAGTTCAGCTGTTGGAGAAAATAGAAATCTGTACGTATTCTTGTTCATCAAGATTTTTGTTGGTTTGTTGTTTTTTTTATAAATCACTTAAGACCCTCCGATTGTAAAGTGAATTTCCAAGGACTACGTATTGCTAGTCAACAGATCTCTACCACAGAGACTTTGTAAAAACTCCTGCCTACCTTGTTATTTCCATTCCCTATTACTTAACCTCTGTTCCAAGTATTAATAAAAGGCCAGATCAGATGAAAATTATAGTTACTGTAGGTAGTAAATATGTAGTGATATATACACACATCTTTTCTGTATTTCTTAATTTTGTAATTAAATATAATTATGAGTCCTTTGCAACTGATTTCAACCTAATTAATAATTTAGGAATTTAAAATAGAATAGATATTTAATTTAAACTTTCCACCATCACACGTAGTACACTGTTTAGTAATATTTACAAGGAAATAAAATTACCAGTGTATTTGGCAGCAGAGTTGAAGGAATCATGATACGTTACATGAAGAAGATTAGTAGCATATACCAAAAGACCACTTTTCTAAGTGAGGGTTTTTTTTAACCTTTCCTAGCCAAAGGTGGGTGATTGTAATCTGTGGCCCTCAGGCCTGATTTTAATTGATTTTGGTCAAACATTCTTCTAAGATATAGCACTGATATGTCCATTTGCTGTACAGAGGTAACTGGTGGTTGCTGTGATGCTAAACACTGTGACACTGATGTGTCAAATGGGATAATGGTTACCATGGGGGATAGTGTTTGGTGGAGCTCCCCAGTTAAAACAAGCTTAGAAGCAGGAGTGGCATCCACTTCCAAAATAGCTTGCCTCCAGAAATTCTGTGAATGTGGCAAAATGATCAAAGTTATGCAGGTGTTCAGGTCTTAAGTTCATAGGGTCGCTATGAGTTGTCTATCACTTGATGGCACTTAACAACAACAATGACAACAACAACAGAAGCTTATAGAGAAAGTTGACAACTCCCACTATAGTAGTAATTTATATGCACATAGTAGAATTTATATGTATATTTAGGAAGCTCTTTGAGAAACTTTCCATTAATAAGAATTTGCCCAAGAATCATTCTTACAATGAACAGTAAATAAACAATTTAGTTCTAGAAAAGCTCAGGTAAAGTTTTTATTACATAAACTACTAAATGTACAAATATATTTTTTAAAGCTATAGCATATAATTTCTTTTTTAATTTAAGTAAAATTTATATTTTCTACTGGTTTACATACAAAGTTCATATATATATTTTTTTATACCAGATCCCATTTCCTTTACCCAACTCTCCCTCAACCCATCAAACTGTGCAAACCTCAGATTAACCCTCCCCATCCATACTACCCACCCTTATCCATCCTCACTCTTCTATGCCCCCCTCCGCCACCTTGTATCCTCATATATGTTCTACAATAACGGTCTTATGTTTTTTTTGTCCTTTTGGAGTCCAAGAGTTAGTTTACTTAGCTTAGTGTTCTCCAGTCCCTCCCAAGTTAGGTACTAATGTACAGAATCTTTGCTCCTGTGTACTGTGCAGTATTCCATCATGCTATAATTTCTCAAGCCATTGGATTATGTGTGGATGTTTGGGCTGTTTCCATGTTCTTACTATGGTGAATAATGCTGCTGTGAACATTGATGTACAGGTCTCCATTTGTGCTTCACTTTTCTTTTTTTTTTTTTTTTTTCAGTTTTCATTTTCTCATGGTATATTCCAAGCAGTAGAATACTTGGGTCATATGAAATTTCTATGTTCAGCTTTTAGAGTAAACACTAAATGTATAGCATATAATATCTTATGTCACATGGATATTAGCTGAAAGCAGAGAATACCGGAAGAATGTCTTATTTGTGTTTTATTGACTGTGTAAAGGCATTTGACCATATGGATCTTAATAAATTACAGCTAACATTGAGAAGAATGAGAATCCCAAAACAATTATGCTCATTGGAATCTATACTTAGGCCAAGAAGCTAACAACAAGAGAACACTGTATGGTATAAAATCAGAAAGTATGTGTGTCAGGGTTGTATCCTTTCTCCATACCGTTTCAATCTGTTGAGCAAATAATTTCTGAAGTCAGATTATATGAAGAAGAATGTAGCTTCAGGATTAGAGATTTATCATTATGTATCAAAATAAAACCTGTGTTATGCAGGTGACACAATTTTGCTTGCTAAAAAATGAGGAGATTATTTAAATGCTTGTTGCAGAAGATCAAGGATGACTGCATTTGGTAAAGATTATATCTCAACATCAAGAATATAAAGGTTCTTACCCAGAACATTTGATTGTGCTTATGTGAAACCTATACTTGGACCAAGAGGCAGTGGTCAGAACAGAGCAAGGAGACACTATGTGGTTCAAAATCAGGAAGGGTGTCCGCCAGGTATGTATTCTGTCTCTATCAATCTGTGTGCAGAACAGATCATCTGAGGTGCTGGGCTGTGTGAGGAGGAATGTGGCATCAGAATTGGTGAAAGAGTCATCAACAACCTATATTATACAGGTAACACAACCCTGCTTGCTGAAACTGAGGAGTACCTGAAGCACTTGCTCCAGAAGGTCAAGGACTGAAGCCTTCAGTATGGATTGAAGCTCAACATCAAGAAAACAAATATTCTTACCACTGGACCAATAGGCAGCATCAGTATATGTGGTGAAGAGATTGAGATAACAGTTTTAGTTTTCTTGGCTCCACAGTCAACACTGTTGGTAGCAGCAGCCAGGAAATCAGGAGATGAATTGCACTGGGAAAATCAGTTGTGAGGGACCTCTCGAGAGTACTGAAGAGCAATGACATCAGGCTGGAGACTAAGGTGTGCTTGATCCAGGCTATAGTTTTTGTAGTTAAGTGCTATGCATCAGAGATTTGGACAGTGACTAGGAATGATAGAAGGAGAATTGACACCTTTGAGCTGTGGTGCTAGAGACGAGTGTTGACTATACCATGGACTGCTAGGAGAACAAACAGGTTTGTCCTGGAGAGGGTGAAGCCAGAATATTCCCTGGAGTCAAGGATTCTGAAGCTTCGTCTGACATATTTTGGGCATGTTGCAAAGATGTCCTTGGAGAGGGACATCATGTTTGGGAGAGTGGAGGGACGGTGCAGGAGAGGAAGATCCTCGATGAGATGGATCGATTCTGTGATTGGGGTGGTGGGAGTGAGTGTATCGGAGATGATGAGGTTGGCACAGGATAGAGCAGGGTTTAGGGCTTTTGTATATTGGGCCACATAGCAACAAGGATCATAGTACCAACAGTCAACATTATGATAGATGGAGAATGGATTGAAGCTACCAGTGATTTCATCTTCCTTGGTTCAGTAGTCAACACCCTTGGTTCCAGCAGTCAGGAAATGAGGAGGAGTATTGCATTGGGTAAATCTCCTGTTGGGGACATCTCCCAAATACTGAAGAGCCGTGATAACAGTTTGAAAAATAAGGTACACCTAATTCAGACCATGAGAGAGATGGACAGTGAGTAAAGATGACAGAAGAAGAATTGATGCCTTTGAGTTGTGGTGCTGGAGACGAGTACTAAATATCTCATTACCTTGCCAAAAGAAGAAAGAAATATGTTTCAGAAAAAGTTCAGCCATAATGTTCCTTGGAGGCAAAGATACCAAAACTTCTTTCATGCTTTGGACATGTAACTAGGTGAGGCTTTTCTTTGGAAAGAGACTTCATACTTGCAAAGATGGAGGGTCAGTGTATCAAAGGAAGACACCCCTACTGTGATGACTTGACCTAGTGACTTCAGCAAATGTCTCTAGTGTATAAGAGTTGGTAATGGCACAGGATAAGGCAAGATTCTGGTTGGCTATTCATAGGGTTCTGAGTCCTACTTGACTTGATGGCACCTAACAACCACTTAGAATATGGGCACTCTTGTGGCCTAATGGGTAAGGAGTGTGCTGCCAACATAAAGATTAGAGGTTTAGATCTACCAGCTGCTGCATGGAAAAAAGGTTGATAATTTCTTCCCTTGCAATTAAATACCTCTGAAAACTTGCCAGAGGATCAGCTGTGAGTCAGTTTTGATTTGATGATACATAACAGCAGCAACATCAGAGCAATAGGATAACTAAATGTGTGAAGCAAAATATGATAGCAGTATGTAAAAAGAAATGGAACACATAAATATAAGCATTGGTGAGCCGAGATGGGTTGACATGGACCATTTTGAATAGATAATAATATAATCAACTATGCCAAGAATGAAAAAGTGAGGAAAATGGAGCCTTGTTCGTAGGCAAAAAGACCATTTCTGTATCCATCCTGAAACCCAGTATGATGAGTGACAGAATAATAGCCATACGTATGCTATACATATAATATCCATACATATGTTAACACTACTATCATTCAAATATGTACAACAACAACTAGAGTCAAAGAGGAAGAAACAGAAAATTTCTAAGAGCTTTTGCCATCTGAAATAGATTGAATATGCAGCCAGGATTTATTAGTTATAATTTGTGACGGGAGTGCAAAAGTTGAGAACAAAGAAGAAGGATCAGTTGTTGGAAAATATGGACTTGTGACAGAAAGGAGACTAGAGGTAGAATGTAGATGTTTGTACTGTCAAGGATTTATTAATTGTAAATACTCTTTATAAAAAATACCAATGGCAGCTATACCCATGAACATCTCCTGATGGATTACACAGGAATCGGAGTGATTACATACATCTAATGGATCTCTTAAAAGAAGATGGAAAGAATATACTGAGTTACTGTATCAAAAGGAATTGGCAGACACAGAAGAATTTCATGAAACAACATATGAGCAAGAGCCTATGGTGATGAAAGAAGTTCAGTCTGCTTTGAAGGAAGTAGCAAAAACTAAGGCCCCAGGAATAGATGCTATACCAATTGACATATTTCAGCTAAGAGACACTGCCCTGGATGTGCTCACCAAGTTGTGCCAAGAAATCTGGAAAACAACCACTTGGCCAACTGACTGGAAGAGATCTATATTTGTTCCCATCCCAAAGAAGGGTGACCCAACAGAGTGTGGAAACTATAGAACAATCTCATTAATTTCATATGCAAGCAAGATTGTACTGAAGATTATCCAAAAATGAGTGGAACAGCACATCAGCAGAGAACATCCACAAGTCCAGGCTGGGTTTAGAAGGGGTCGTGGTACTAGGGATATTGTAGCTGATGTTAGGTGGATCTTAGCTGAAAGCAGGGAATATCAGAGGAATGTATATCTGTGTTTCATTTACCATGCAAAGACGTTTGACTGTGTGGATCATAACAAACTGTGGCTGACTCTTAGAAGAATGGGAATCCCAGAACACTTGATCATGCGAATGCGAAACCTATACTTGGACCAGAACGCAGTCAGAACTGAGCAAGCAAACACTGCATTGTTCAGAATTGGGAAGGGCGTACGCCAGGGATGCGTCCTATCTCTATACCTTTTCAACCTGTATGCAGAACAGTTCATCCTGGAGGCTGGCCTCTATGAGGAGAAATGTGGGGCCAAGATTGGTGGAAGATGTATCAACAATCTGCGTTATGCAGATCACACAATCCTGCTTGCTGAAACTGAGGAGGACCTGAAGTGCTTGCTACAGAGGGTCAAGGACTGCAGCCTCCAATATGGATTGAGGCTCAATGTCAAGAAGACTAAGATTCTCACCAATTGGCATCATCAGGATGGATGGTGAAGAGATTGAGATTGTTCACAGCTTTAATTTGTTTGACTCCACAGTCAACACTCTTGGCACCAGTAGCCAGGAAATTAAAAGACATATTGTGATGGGAAAGTGTGCTGTTAGGCACCTCTCCAAAGTACTGAAGAACAATGGTGTCTTTCTGGAGACTAAGGTGCATCTGGTACAGGCCATGGTCTTTGCAATCACTTGTTATGCATCAGAGAGTTGGACAGTGACCAAGGAGGATAGAAGGAGAATTGATGCCTTTGACCTGTGGTGTTGGAGAAGAGTATTGAATGTACCGTGGGCTGCTAGGAAAACAAACAGATTCATTCTGGAAAGGGTTAAACCGGCTATCTCCTTGGATGCAAGGATTCTGAGGTTCTATCTAACATACTTTGGACATGTTTTAAGGAGAGACCAGTCCTTGGAGAAGGACATCATGCTTGGGAGGGTGGCCGGCAGGTGCAGGAGGGGAAGGCCCTCTATGAGGTGGATTGATTCAGTGACTGGGGTAATCAGGATGGGTGGGTCAGAGACAGTGCATTTGGCACAGGACAGAGCAGAGTTTAGGGCTGTTGTACATAGGGTCGCTATGAATTGCAAGTGACTCAATGGCACATAACAACAACAACAATGAATCTCTAGAGAAGCTCAGTGTCAACTGTGAAAACTAGGCCAGGTGCTGACAGTGTTATGGAACATCAGGAACTTATGTGCAAGTTCTGATTGAAGCTAGAGAAAATGATAACAAATCCACAAGAACCAAAATATGACCTTGAGTCTTTCCCACTAGAATTTAAAAACCATCTAAAGAACAGATTTGAGGCCCTGAACACTAATTAATGAAGACCAGATGAGCTGTGGGATGATATCAAGAATATCATCCATGAAGCATTAAAAAAGTCATTAAAAATACAGACAAGAAGACCACAGTAAATGTCACAAGAGAGTCTGAATATTGCAGTAAGACAATGGGAAGAAAGCAGTCAGTTTAAAAGTTGAACAGAAGATTTCACAGGGCAGCTCTTGAAGACAAAGCAAAATATTAAAATAAACAACTAGAGTCAGAAAATCAAAAGGGATGAACTCCCTCAGCATTTTCTAGTAAAAGAAAATGAACAAATTCAATCCTTGAGTTGTACTACTTTAATATGTTGTGGGTACAAACAATAGTGATTGATCCAAGAAGCATCAAAAGAGAGATGGAAGGAATATAAAGTCAGAACAACTTCATAAAATAGCATATGATCAGGAAGCAGTGGCAATAGAGGAGGAAGTTCAAGGAGTTTTGAAAAAAACAAACAAACAAACAAAAAAGCAACAAAGAAGGCCCCAGGAATTTATGTAATACCAATGGATATATTTAAAAAAACACATGCTTTCATGTATGTGCACACTAGGTTGTACCAAAAAATAGGGAGGACAGCTACCTGGCCAACTGCCTGGAAAAGATCTATATCTATTCCTATTCCCAAAATATGTGATCTGAAAGTGTGTGGGAATTACCAAACAATATCATCATTATCATAAGCAAACAAAATCTTTCTAAAGATTATCCAAAAACAAGTAGAACAGTATATTGACAGAAAACTCAGAAATTCAGTCTGGGTTTAGATAGGGATATCATTGCCAATGTCAAATGTGTCTTGGTTGAAAATTGGGAGTATCAGACGATGTCTATCTTTTATTGACTATGCAAACACATTTGACTATGTGGATTCCAACAGATTGTGGATAACATTGAGAAGTATGGGAATCCCAGAACACTTGATTGAGCTCCTGTGAACCTGTACCTGGACTTGTCATGCAAACAGAGTAAGGGAACACTGCCTAGTTCAAAATGACGAAAGGTGTGCATCAAAGTTGTATCCCTTTTCCATATGTTTTCATTCTATATGTGGAACAGATCATTCAGGGGGCTGGACTTTTTGAAGAGTAATATGGCATCAGGATTGGAGGAAGACTCACTAACACCCTGCATTATGCAGATGACACAACCTTGCTTGCTGAAACTGAGGAGCTGAGGCATTTCTCCAGAACATCAAGGACTGAAACTTTCAATATGGATTAAATTGCAGCATCACAAAGCAAAGATTCTCACTACCAGGCAAATTGGCAGCATCATGACAGATGGAGAATAGATTGAGGTGGTTAACAATTTCCTCTTGCTTGGATCCATTATCAACACTCTTGGTACTAGTGTCCAGGGGAAAAAAAAGATGAGTTACTTTATGAAAGTCTTCTATCAAGGACCTCTCCAGAGTGCTAAAGAATATTGATGCTAGTTGCAGATGAAGTGTTCCTGATCCTGGCCATCGTTTCTCATTTCCTTGCTGTACTTCTGAGAGCTGGACAATGAGGAAGACAGAAGAAGAATTGATACCTTTGTGACTTGGTGCAGGAGAAGAGTATTTAACATACCACGGCCTGGCAAAAGAACAGTTGTGTCTTGGAGTAGGTAAAGCAGTATGCTCCTTGCAGGCAAGGCTTTTGAGATTCTGCTTCACATCCTTTGGGCATGTTGCCTGGAAAAACCCCTCTGAATAGGATACTTGGAGAGGTGGAGGATCAGCGTAGGAGAGGAAGATCTGGGATATGATGGATTGACATAGTCACTATGACAGTGGGCGCAGGTATGTCAGAGACAGATTGGCTTAGTATAAGGCAGGGCTCATGGGATTACTACAAACCAACTTGACGGTACATAACAAGAACAACAAGAATGTAAAGCCATTGGAACACTGTGAAATTATTTTACTGAATAATAAGATATGCATTTTTTAACAATAGAATGAAGAAGATCATGATCTATTGTCAAATCCACAGTTGCATACATTTTTAAATACTACCTGACACTAAAGCAGAGTGATGAATAGAAAATAATGGTCACATGTTCACCCTCTTTGAATGTTCCAGGCACTACTGGCCAAAGAATTGAAGATGCCCTGGCATGATATGACTTTTCTGAGTATTGTGAAGATTGAAATGTATATATAATGCTTCAATTGGAGTACCTGACATACAGTAAAATAATGAATGTAGTCCTTCAAGGGGCCAAAGGCTAGCAGTCTAAACTCTTGATTGGAAGCATAAAAAACAAAGCATGTTATATCCCACTTGCCAGGACTGTGTTTGCTTATGGGAAATGTAGGTGTGAAAAATGCCTGCTATGGTAGCTTAAGAATTTAGAGCCAAAATTGAATGAGGGTTCTGGAAGTAAAATGATTTTATGGATGTTTTACTTGATAGAAGGAGACTCAGCACTCCACTTATATTTATTTCAGCATATCTTTTAATACCTTTTTCCTTGCTCAAGTAATTGTTTTACATTTTCAGATGATGTAGAGCATCAGTGAGGTGCTTAGGTTAGCCTTTGAATAACAAGCTGCTTCTCACACCATAGGTTTCATGATCCAAAATCAGCGCCAGGATGTCCGCTTGAACTATTCTTAGGTTTGCTTTTTCAGTTCTTTATATCATCCAGATCCCTGAACTGGAAATATCTTGTTAACTCGGCAGTGTTTAATATTCTTTGGAAATTAAACTGCTTGGGCATGTTTAGAGCAGAAATGGAATCTATGTATTTTACTCGACAAGGTTGCTGGTCCATTTTTAGAGCTTAAATATTGAGACTCATGTTTGTGGCTAGCTGATAGAGAAATTTTCATGTACCGGTGACACCGTATTGATAAAACCAACTCTGTTGTGAAGATCAAGTAAGATAACATGTGTAAAAGCCCCATGAAAATGTTGTGGGCATCTGGACGCTAGACTGTTAAGATTAAGGATAGTCAACATTTCCACTTCCCTGACAGAACATGAAACTGGAAAACAAATTTGGGTTTTGGTGTTTTTTGGGTTTTTTTGTATTTTTAATTTTTTTTAGTGATTTGCATACAAAATTTGTATACATTGTGTTTCACACTTTCCTGCATCCACGTTATGTTTTATACAATCATTCCCGTTCATTGTGTTTTATAAAATGAATCACCATTAAATTGTGCCCACTATTACCCTGTCTTTTTAAAGCAAGGGGTAATGTTATACGGCTTCTCACAGTTTAGGATCTGTAATTGGGATCCTTTGCTATCATAAGAAAATGTAATTCACAGAGACTCAGGAGTTTCTGTTGTTAAACTCAGTGACATTAAAAGAGCAGCTGCTTGTAAAAGTTATTTTTACTTGACATCTGCCTTGGTCCCAGTCTTAAAAGTGAGAGTTCTGCCGAACACTGTGCTCTGTCTATAGCTGTATACTTTCTCTACTCTAAAGTCTGTATAATTAATTGTTGCCATTTGGTTTGGAAAGTTATATTGTCAGTTTATAAATACATGTCTCCAGATACACAATGGAAACATAATCAATGAATCTTCAATTTAATGGAAAAGTGCTATGATTCTAGATTGAGTTGATGCCGTTGGGCCATTATAAAGTGCAGTAAAAAGTCCCAAACCCACTGTCACTGAATTGATTCTGACTCCTGATAACCCTTAGTTCTCTGTGGCTATAAATATTTATGAGAGCAAACTGCCAATCTTTTTTTTTACAGTCTGACTAATGGATTGGAACTAACATGTTACCAGAGTCATCACAAATCTTTTATATAGAGTAATGAAAACTTGAACTCTGTTGCCATCAAAGCAGAACAGACTCACAGCTGACCCTCCAGTAGATTTTGGGAGATGTGGCGTTAGGATGGGTGGACGATCTATCAACAATCTGCGTTATGCAGATGGCACAACCCTGCTTGCTGAAACTGAGGAGGACCTCATGCACTTGCTGCGAAGGGTCAAGGACTGCAGCCTTCAGTATGGACTAAGGCTCAATGTCAAGAAGACAAAGATTCTCGCCACTGGACCAATTGGCAGCATCAGGATGGATGACGAAGAGATTGAGAGTGTTCACAGCTTCAGTTTGCTCGGCTCCACAGTCAACAGTCTTGGTACCAGCAGTCAGGAAATCAAAAAGCGTATCACGATGGGAAAGTCTGCTGTTAGGGACCTCTCTAAGGTACTCAGGAGCAACAGTGTCTCTCTGGAGACTAAGGTGCGCCTGATACAGGCCATGGTATTTGCAATCGCTTGTTATGCATGAGAGAGTTGGACAGTGATTAGGGAGGACAGAAGGAGAGTGGATGCTTTTGAGCTGTGGTGCTGGAGAAGGGTACTGAATGTACCCTGGACTGCCAGGAAAACAAACGGATTTATCTTGGAGAGGATTAAAGCAAGCTGCTCCTTGGAGGCAAGGATTCTGGGGCTTCGTCTGACATACTTTGGACATGTTGCCAGGAGGGATGGGTCCTTGGAGAGGGACATCATGCTTGGGAGGGTTGAGGGACAACGCAGGAGGGGAAGACCCTCTATGAGATGGATTGATTCAGTGACTGGGGTAATCGGGATGGGTGTGTCAGAGGCGGTGCGGTTGGCGCAGGATAGAGCAAGGTTTAGGGCTGTTGTGCGTAGGGTCGCTATGAGTCGGAAACGACTCGACGGCACATAACAACAACGGCAACATAAATTGCAATGGGAGGAGATAGTTTTTCTCTTATGGAGACACTGGTGGATTTGAACCACCAGAGAGGTGCCACCTTTGAGTTATCAGCTCCCTACAGACCACCATGCCACCAGAGCTCTTTGTTGTTATGTTCGCTCAGCTCATAGCTGATCCTCTGGCAGACTTCCAGGGGCAGTAAATTGCAAAATAGGAGACTGCCCACCTTCTTCCACAGAGTGCTGGTTCATTTGAACTATGATGCTTTGGGTTGGCAGCTCAGCAATTTACCACTGAGCCTCTCGTGTTTCCTATATGTAGTAAATATGTCTGTTGTTGAGTTGGAACCAACCCACACCTGACCCTGTGCTGGGTTTTCAGAGGCAGTAAATCGCACGGTAGAAGACTTCCCGTCCTTCGCCAACTGAGCAGCTGGTGGATCTAGCCAGGTGCCTTTCAGATTGTGCACAGCTTCTTACCGCTGGGCCACCAGAACTTTCTGTGGTAAATGAGAAGAATATAAAAACATTTTTAAAAAACACCCTCTCTTTATTTTTCATAAAGAATAACTTCATCTTTGTAAATGTAACTATGTACCCTTGCCTTAGTGGCAGAAAATGTAGTCTGTTTCTTGGCATAAAATAATACTGTGTGAAAAAAGGAAGCCTAACTTTTGTTGATCACACATCTTGGGTCTTTTAAGGTAAAACTTTGATATTAGTTTGGTGTTTGATATTAGTCGACATTGCCATTCCTCCTAGTTTTGTAAGGGAAGCTGAAATGAGTGGTAGAGGGTGAAAACACCAGAGAACAAAATTGAGCAATATTTTCCAAGTGAGCATTGTTTTCCTGTCATTTTTATGTGTTTTAATTTAGCCAGTGTTGGGTGCGCAGTTCAGAGAGAATGGATTTATTATTTTAAAAGGAATCCACCCTCCTGTCCTTCATTTTCAACTCATTGAGCTATCCTTGTTTTCAAAATGTCTGTTAACTCTTTAAGAACCCTTTACCATTTCTAGTCATACATTCACTGCATGTATTCTAAGTTTCTCTATTCCTACCCCTTAATTTAGAAAAGAAAAGCATGAAAAATATTTTCTTCCACCAGACTCCTTTAAACAATTCTACTTAAAAACAGCACCTGTCTGATAATGAAATGGATTCCTTTAGGATTTTAAAAAAGAACAGTCAGCTTCACAGCTGGAAGTGGAACATTTTCTTCAGGGAACATTTTTTCACAAAGTGAAATTCATTTTATCAAGTGTACAACAGAAGGGTTAAGGAACTTATGCTTAATCTCTCTAGTAAATCTGCAATGCTTGAAGCCATTGCTTAAAATATTTTAAGTCTTTTAGGAAAATCTCCCATTTTTCTTATTTTACAAACCTTAGATGTGACACTTAACAGGCAGATAACAGTAATGCCAGTTACTTGTTTCATGCCCAGAGCAGGCATCAGTAGGTATCAATTGTGTATTCTTTCCTGCTCATGGCCTGAAATGAACTCTTAGTATAACACGTTAAATAAGCCACTAAGATGGGCAGTGTCCTGTGCGATTCAAGGCCTTTGAAAACCCACCTCTCTGGGGAGCAGTGAGTTGGTTCTGACATGCCAACAGTGAAATAAGTAAACATTCCTACTTTATGCATTCACAGTGTGACTTTTAATTTCTTGACTACTGGCATCAAGGGTCTTGATTATAGATCTGAACAAGAGGTATCCCTAACAATTTCAATTTCTTCATCTATGACGACGTTGACTGTTTCCTGGTGGTAAGGACTTTTGCTTTTTTGATGTTCAGGTGTAATCTATATTGGAGGCTGTAATCCTTGATCTTCTACAGCAGTCATTTTATGTTCTCCTCACTTTCAGAAAGCAAGGTTTTATCATCTGTGGCAAACTATGCAGCATAACATAGCTTGTTGATAGCTCTTATTCCAATCCTTACGTTGCATTCTTCATTACCAAAAGTTCAGCCTCTTGAATGATTTACTCAGCATATAAAATGAATAGGTATGGAGAGATGCTACACACCTGACAGGGACCCTGACACACACCTTTCTTGATTTTAAACCATGTAGTGTTCTCTTGCTGTGTTCACATGACTGCTTCTTGATCTAGGTATAGATTTTTCATGAGCAGAAATGTTTGGGTATTTCTATTCTTCTCACTGTTAGCCATAATTAGTTATGATCCACATAGTCAATAAGACAGATAGACATCCTTCTAGTATTCTCTTCTGTCAGCCAAGATCCATCTGACATCAGTGCCACAGCCCTCTTCTAAATCTGGTTTGAATTTCTGACAGTTCTCTGTCAATGTACTGCTCTGTTTATGAATTATTTCCAGGAAGATTTTACTTTCTTGCATGTGTTAATAATGGTATTGTTTGATAATTTCCATATTCTGTTGGATCACTTTTCTTAAGAATGGGAACAGATATGGACCTCTTCCAGTCAGTTGGCCAGGAAGCTGTCTTCCATCTTTCTTGGCACAGCCTGCTAGCATATCCAGTGATCCATCTGTTTGTTGGGAAATGTCAGTTTGTAGTCCAGCAATTCCTGGGCCTTTATTTTTTGCTTCTGTCTTCAGTGCAACTGGGACATCTTCTTATATGACTATTAGTTCTTGATCACGTGCTGTGTCCTGAAATTGTTTTCTCTTACCCAATTATTTGTTACAATGACTATATATATTCCTTTCGTCTTCTGTTTTAAAGTTTTTATTGGTTTACTTTTAATAATTTAGATATCATGTTTTATACATGTACTTTGTGTTTCATACAACCATTCATATGCATATTTTTGTAATTAATTACCATTGTTCTGTTTGTTATCTTTCTGTCATTTTAAGTCCCCATTGACCATTTCCCAGTCCTTCACCCCTATGCTGCCTACCAACCTCAGCTATCCTGTGAGTTTTCCCTATTCTGCTTTTCCTACCCCTCCTTCTCTTTTTGAACATTTGTATATATCTTGCTCAGTTATCCTCCTATTGTCACAGTAATAGCATTATGCAATATTTGTCCTTATTTGACAGATATTTCATTCAGCATAATGCTCCCTAGTCTCTCTTAGGTCATATAGTAATTTATGAAGTTGCTATTCCTTAGTGCTGCATAGTATTCCATTGTGTGTATGTGCCATAATTTATTAATCTGTTTGTTTTTTGATGGGCATTTGGGCTGTTTCCATTTTCTTTCTATTTTGAATATTACTTCTATGAACATGGGTATTTATATTTTCATTCTGTCTAAGTTCTGATTTCCTTCATATATTTTCCTAGCGATGGAATAGCTGGTTCACATGGGATTTCTGTGTTTACCTTTTTGCGGAAACGCCAAACTGTATTCCATAGTGGTCGTACTATTTTACAATCCCACCAGCAGCGTATGTGTTGTTTTGCTTGTTGTGTGCCACTGAATTGGAACCAACTCACAGCTGACCCTCCAGCGGGTTTTCAGAAGCAGTAAATTGCATGCAAGGAGACTGCCCATTTTTCTCTTGCAGTGCAGCTGGTGGATTTGAACTGAGTGCCTCTGCCTCTGGAATTGCACCATAGCTTCTCTCTTTGCAGTGTCTTATTAAACATTTATTGCTTACTGTGTTGTTAAATTTTGCTACTGCTTCTGGAGTGAGAGGTGTCTCATTGTTGTTTTGACTTGCATCTCTCTTGATTACTAGTGATTTTGAAAATTTCTTTATGTATTTGTTGGCCATCCAAATTTGCGAAGAGTCTTTTCTTGTGTTTTGCCCATCTTGTGATTGGGTTATCAGTCTTTTTCTTGTGGAAGCCCTCTAGAATTCTCTAGAGTTTAGTTATCAAACTCTTTTCTGAAATATCATTGCAAACTTTTTTTTGTTGTCCCCCCTCCAAGACAGTGACCTTTCTTTTTACCGTGCTGGAGAAAGTTTGTGATGCAAACAGGATTTGACTTAAAGAAGGTTTCATTCATGGATTTGATTTTGGGATGAGTATTTTTTTAAGTGGTATAGCAGTAGTCTACTTGATGTACTGAAGTAACTTGGAGTTGCTGTAATGCTGAACAACTGTGCTGTAGTTGTGTCAAATGCCATAATGGCTACCCATCCTTGGCAGTGTTTGGTGGAGCTCCCAGATTGCTTCAGGTTTGGAAGTAGGGATGGCATCCACTTCCTAAACCACATGGAAACTCTTTAAATTTGCAGAAATGATAGTTATAGAAAGGCTTAAGGCCTTTTGTTCATAGTGTCACTATGAATCATACTTGAATTGACAGCAATCAACAACAACAGCAACAACCAGGTTGTGTATTTTAGGCAATATTTGCAAGCCTATTTATAGCATTTTGTTCACAGCTTTAGTTTGCTTGGCTCCATAGTCAACACTCTTGGCACCAGCAGCCAGGAAATTAAAAGATGTATTACGAAGGAAAAGGCTGCTGTTAGGCATCTCTCCAAAGTACTGAAGAGTGATGGTGTCACTCTGGAGAGTAAGGTGCTCCTGATACAAGCCATGGTCTTTGCAGTCTCTTGTATGTCAGAGAGTTGGACGATGACTAGGGAGGATGGAAGAATTGATGCCTCTGACCTGTGGTCCTGGAGAAGAGTATTGAACATACCATGGCCTGCTAAGAAAACAAACAAGTTGATCCTGGAGAGGGTTAAACTGGACTATTCCTTGGAGGCAAGGATTCTGAGGCTTCGTCTGACATACTTTGGACATGTAGCAGGGAGGGACCAATCCTTGGAGAGGGATGTCATGCTTGGGACAGGGACAGGGCAGGAGGGGAAGACCCTCTATGAGGTGGATTGATTCAGTGCCTGGGGTAACCGGGGTGGTGTGTCGGAGACAGTGAGATTGGCACAGGACACGGCAGGATTTAGGACTGTTGTACATAGGATCGCTATGAGTAGCAAGCGACTTGATGGCACATAACAACAACATTTATAGTGTAGGTCAGGACTTTTAATTTTGTTCCCATTTTATCTCTTATGACCTTTAGGGTTTTGGGTTTTACCCCTAGGTCTCTGAATAATTTTTGAGTTTGTTTTTTGAGTATGGTGTGATCTTTGGATCCTGTTTTCGGTTTTCTGGAGGTAGACGTCCAGTTTTTTCCCACCATTCCCCTCTATTCCTATTTTGCTGAGTGTTTTGTTTAGGAAGGGGTGCTGTATTTTGTTGAAGTTCTCTATTGCATCAATTAACAGGATTATGTGGTTCTTGTTCTTTGTTTTGTGAATGTGAAATTACATGAATTGTTTTTCTTATCCAGCATTACTTTTATGGATCCCAGTTGGTCATAATAAATTATTTTTTTTATATACTGTTGGATTTTATGGGCCAGGATTTTGATAAGGATTTTTGCATCTTTTTTCATGAGAAATACTGGTTTATGTTGTTGTTATTGTGTACCATTGAGTCAGAACTCACCCATAGCTGACTGTCCAGCGGGTTTTCAGAGCCAGTAAATCACAGGGGAGGAGATTGCCCATCCTTCTACCATAGAGCAGTTTGTGGATTGTTCCTTTGAGATTGATTGCAGGACAGATTCTTACCAGTAGGCCAACAGAGGTCCCTACTTTTTTTCAGTTGATACATCTATAGTTTCCTTTTTTTATGGTGTCTTTGTCTGGTTTGGGTATTAGGATTATGCTTGCTTCATAGAATTGAATTACTCTGGGAGAGTTACTTCTTTTCCTGCTTGTTGAAACAAATGGACTTTTTGGTAATTTAGCACTGAAATATTTGGTAGACTTCACCTGTGAATTCTAGACAGCTGTGAAGCCTTCTGGCTCAAGACTGGTTTTGCGACAGAGTCTTTTTATGATCTGCCTAATTTACTTTTTTGTGATGAGTCTGCTGATTTCGTCTTCTGTAATGAGTTTGTTCCAGTGTTCTTAGGTGGATCTGTTCAAGAAATATTTTTTCTAATGAAAGAATGTCTTTATAACTAACTTCTGACTGCTCAGTGGTAAGAAATAACCTATTTATATGTTAGTTCCCATAAAAAAAAATAGCCAATTCAAACAACTAATTTTAGTTTTCCAGATGTAAGCTGTGATGTTCTTGCTGTTATATACTATCAGTTTGGAGTTTATTAATAACTCGCCTTCCAGACGGTTTTCAGAAGCTGTAAATTGCATAGAAAGAGATTGCCCATCTTTTTTCTGCATATCAGCTGGTGGATTCAAATGCCAACCTTCTGGTCGACAGCATACTTGCCACTAGGCCACTAGAGCTTCCTCAGCTGTGATAGATACTTCATTTTTTTTTTAATTTTTTTTTTTAGAATTTGTATGTCCAGCACATTGTGTTTTTTCTAAAAAGAAGGGTAAACCCCATATTAGAAAACTAAATCTGTTTAAATGAGAGAAAATGTTGAGTTCAAGTTGTAGAGGAAACTTTTTAATGTTGACAATGTTTTTATGATTTTGCATTACATTCATAGTAGTTTGACGTTTATGGTTTACTTGGTCCATTTTTCAGCCTTGCTCAAAGCAAGAATTTCAGAAGCTTTTACTATGAAATGTAGACGTAGATATACTTTCATTTTCATCAACTAACACAATCAGCACGCTTAGCACCAGCAGCCAGGAAATTAAAAGACGTATTGCCATGGAAAAGACTGCTGTTAGAGACCTCTCTAAAGTACTGAAGAGCAATGGTGTGTCTTGGGAGACTAAGGTGCGTCTGGTACCATGGTCTTTGCAATCACTTGTTATGCATCAGAGAGCTCGACAATGACTAAGGAGGATAGAAGGAGAATTGATGCCTTTGAGCTGTGGTGCTGGAGAAGAGTATTGAGCATACCATAGACTGCTAAGAAAACAAAGAGATTCATCCTGGAAAGGGTTAAACTGGGATGCTCCTTGGAGGCAAGGATTCTGAGGCTTTTTCTGACATACTTTGGTGATGTTGTAAGGAGAGACCGGTCCTTGGAGAATGACATCATTTTTGGGAGGGTGGATGGCAGGTGCAGGAGGGGGAGGCCCTCTATGAGGTGGATTGATTCGGTGACTGGGGTGAGTGAGATGGGTGTGTCAGAGACAGTGTGATTTTCACAGGACAGAACAGAGTTTAGGGCTGTTGTACACAGGGTCGCTATGAGTCGCAAGCGACTTGATGGCATATAACAACAAGAAAAAATGGAATTGCATAGTCACAAATTTTTATATTTGTCAGCCAGTAAATATTTATTAAATAAATGTCTCTTATATTACCAGTTTTAAGGTTGCCATGCCCTCTTGTCCAGTGGAGATGTGCAGTAACCTCTGGTGCGCAGAGAGAAATTTCGTAAGAAATAGTGGAGTCATCCAGGCCCTAAATGAAGTTACATTTTGTCCATGAAAAAGATCTACAATTGATTTTGCCAAAAAGAAAACTGTTACTAGGAAAACAAAATCTTCCTTGAAGTAATTTTACCTGAGCATTTGACCAATTTGAGCAAGATTCTACTGAAGATTATCCAAAAACGACTGGAACAGTACATCAGTAGAGAACTGTCAGAAGTCCAGGCTGGGTTTAGAAGGGGTCATGATACTAGGGATATTATAGCTGATGTTAGCTGGATCTTAGCTGAAAGCAGAGAATACCAGAAGAATGTCTGTGTTTCATTGATTATGCAAAGGC
>NW_006399874.1:7017923-7025059 GCF_000299155.1 Elephantulus edwardii
CACAGGACAGAGCGGAGTTTAGGGCTGTTGTACATAGGGTTGCTATGAGTCGCAGGTGACTCGATGGCACATAACAACAACAACACAACATGCCTTTTATTATACCAAGTCCCCATTGAATCTTAACTATTCTTTCACCGCCCCAGTGCGCCTTCCTAAACTCTGCTCTCCTAGTGATTTCCACCCTTCTCCTTTCTCCATCCCCATGTTCACCCACTGCCCCCTTTCAGACATTTATACCTGTTATTAAAATCTCTCAAAACCCAATAATATTCAGTGACTACAGAATATTTTGGTCATATGTACTGCAGTATATATTTGCTCCGTTTGAGGGGAGGCATTTGTACTATTTCTATTTCTTTGTCCTTTATTTACTAAATAATACTCCATGTAAATTTTTATGTAACTGTAGAGTATCTCCTTAGTGTTAATCCCAGTAGTGGAATGATTGTGTTAAAGTTTGAATGTTATCAAAGTCTTGATTTTTATGTTTCAAAGTTTTATTCTTTTGTTTTTATATTCTTCAAGATGGTCTAGATTATCTTGTATAAGGTGAAGCAGCCAAAGTTTCATAGATTCTTCAGAGAGGGTCTGTTGTGATTGTATTTTTGATTGATGAATTTCTAATAAGAGTGATTCCCCCCCCCCATGTGATTTGAGTGAAAGTTTGCAAGGCATATTGTTTTGGGTTGTTGTTTCCCCCTACCCCCTTTCTTGTTGTGTACCATGGAGTTAGATCTGACTGGGACAGGAGGAGATTGCCCCTCGTTCTCCAGCGGAGCTTCTGGTGGATTCGAACCACACACCTTCAGGATTATGGCATATTGTTTTTTGGTGTTTTTTTTTTTAAGTCATTCATTCATGAGCATTTTGCTCCAGGACAAATATTATAATATACACAATGTCTAATCATCCATTCAGTATTATTTTCCCTTCATCTACTTTAGTGTTTATTATCTATGGAGAAAGTGCAACCAGGATGCTCCTTAGAAGCATGAATGGTGAAGCTTCATCTCACATACTTTGGACCATACTGTTGTCAGGAAGGGCCAGTCTTTAAAAAAAGACATTACACTGCGAAAGAACTTCCCAAGAAAATCCCTGCAAAATATAGTGATATAATGTCTCTTTCATGATCAGAGACTTGAGGATGTTAGAGGATATGCTGTTATAGAACTGTCATGAGGCATAATCAACTAAGTGGCTTAACAGTAACAACAACAGTCTGTTCATTCAATTTTTACTCCATCCCCTTTCTCTTTCAAGTACCCATACCAGAATGGTTCTCTCTGTATGTGAACGTTTCCCTTAACTTTCTATAACAGTAGTCTTATACAATATTTATCCTTTGTGCCTGACTTAATTTCACTTAGGCAGTACTCTACAACTTCATCCATGGTGTATAGTTTTTTTATTAATTTGTCATTTTTTCCAATGCTGTATAGTTACATTTTCTTAATCCATTTTTTTAATTTGGCAATATTCCTATTTTCTCATAAATTGTTAGTATCCTTTGACTTGATTTGATATATGTACTAGAGTTATTGATTGGTACAAGTGCTTCAGTCCTTCACTGCTAGTGAAAGGTTATTGATTTGAACACATCAAGAGGTAACTTAGGGAGCTTGGTGACTGAGGGAGTTCATCACATAGAGTGCTGCTAACTCCAAAACGGTCTTATGTCTAGGGCACCTTGCGTCCACCAGCAGCTCCCAGTGAGAAAAGTGAGCAGTTCTCTTGGTAAGATTCAGAGATCCAATGAGATTGATTCAATGCCAGTGAGGGCTTTGAGTTTGTTTTTGAGAAAGTGATTTGGAAGGCAGGCCTGGTGATTTGCTTCTGCAAGCTCACAGCCTTAAAACATTTTATGGTGCTCTTCTGCTCTGTGTGCATGGAGCCACACGAGGTAGAACTCACTTATTCAAACGGTCAACTTCCTTAGCAATAAAGGATAGTAATCCTTAATGGTATTTGCTGCAGAGTGTTTCCCCTTAAAGGGAGTTTTGATTATGCACTTGTCTGTGTTGTTTAATTATATATATTCAAATGGCAATAGTCTCTTTCTTTATGGTTTATTTTTATGGTTCTTAAGCTTCTAATGCATCACTCCTATTAAACAGTTTGGATGGGTGCTCATTTCTGGTATTTTTTTGGTTTTGTTTTCTTTCATTTCCCCCCCCCCTCCTCTTTGTTTCTCTTCCCTCCATTAACTTTTCCTTTTTTGAAAGACATTTGTAGTTCTAAATATAATTTTCTTTTGGGGTAGGGAGTAAGTTTCAAAACCAGCATTTCATCATAGCCTGTCAGAAATACTGCACCATCATTACGTTTTTAGAGCTTTGTGTGTTAGTGAGTTAAGAAACCCAGGGGTCAGGTCTGAGTTTGTTCCCCAACCTGTCTTCCTTGTGCATCTGTTGATGATCAAAGCCTGTTTGTTTTATCCCCTGAACATCTCTCTTATTGGAGTAGTTACTTGTCTTCCCCCCTAACTTTCTATTTGCCCTAATATATTCCTCATCACTGCTGATATAATCTGATTATTCTTTTGCTCCAAACCATCCTTTGTCACTCCGTTTTGAATCAGATGAAGTCTGAACTTGTTAACCTGGCATATGGTCCCTTTGTAGAATGAATGTGCCCTCTCTTTGAACTCATCTTTTAGCACCAGCTTGGTATCTTTTTGTTCCGTTCCTTGAAGTTCTTCTAATACAAACATACTCTTGCTCATTTCTTTGCCTATGCAATTCATTTTCTTTCTGCCTGGGATACCCTTTCCCTTTTCTGGCACTTCTGTAACTTGTTTAACCCACCTCAAGCACTCTGGTAAGCCCTCCTTTATCATTGTCTTTCAACCCCCCCACCAGACTAGATTTGGTACCTTTCTTATGAATTTCCTTGACACCTTGGCTACTTCTGCATTATAAAATGTTTCATATTATAGTGTTTATTTACATGTTTTATTTCCTCACTATAGTCATGAGCAGAATGGCCAGATTCTGCAAAGTTTTGTTTTCCGGTTTGGGATTGAGACTGTGGTGTTGCTGTTGCTCCCAATAGGGTATGAGCTGATTGGATTTGGCCTCCTATTTAGAAAGTTTTTTGTTCTCCAGTCTGTGGCTATTTCCAGGATCTACTGAATAAAACAGGCTTAGAAGGACTGGCATCCACTTTTCCATAAAAAGCTTGCCTCCAGAAACTCTTTGAATTTAGGAAAAAGATGAAAGTTTTGTGTTTATGACTTTTATTCATAGGGTCACTGTGAATCATCTATGATGCTACAGCACTTAATACAACATAGTCTGGATTAGTTGAGAGCTTTCATATATAGCTCTGGTGGCCTAGTGGCAAGAATCTGTGTTGCAATCCTGAAGGCATGCAGTTCGAGTCCATCAGCTGGAGAAGCATGGGCAATCTCCTTCCATGTGATTTACTGCCTCTGAAAACCCGCTGATGGATCAGTTATGGTTTGGTTCTAACTCTGTGGTACATAACAAGTAGCTGGAACAGTACTTGACATATGATAGGTGTTCGAGCTTTGTTGAGTGAATGAATATATTACAACAGTGATACTTTGTTGCTTTTTCCTGTATAATGTTTTTATCATTTATAAATCATACTGTCACTGTTTTTTTCTTGTAAAACTACTGGTTCAAAAGATTTAAACCTTAAGGAGGAAGAAAAAAAATATCATCTCACCTCTAGTTAATGCTTAGTTTTGTGAAATAGTGATGGATTCTCCTTCTTCCATTTCAGTATTGTTTTTGTCAACTAAAATTTAGATTAACTACTGACATGTCTCTTCGGGTCCTTGAAACTTGCTCAAACTGTACATTTGTTTAAGGCTTTCATTCTCTGTGGAGTTCATTCATGACTTGTTGCTAGGCAACCAGGGCTAGATGCTACATGTAATATGCACCAACTGATATTGCTTTTTTATTATTATTAAACTAAACGGTTTCTAGTTTTATTACCATGTTAGAGACATCTGTGTATAGGTTGATACTTCCTGTTCCATAAAGTAACCTTGTGTTACGCCTTTCATGCAGATTGAATTGTTTCTTTTGGCTGTCTAAATGTAGTGCTTTTCTTTTATCTTCCTTTGTTTAGGTCTAAATAAGAAACAATATTTGATTTAGGATATCCTAATGGTACTCTTCTTCGGAAAAATAATCATCATTGATTTGCATGAATGTATAATTTAAGTGTTTCCTGCAGATGATTAACATCAAGAGTTGTTGAGACTGAGATACTTATTGGTTTAAATTTTGTTCAGTGCCTCTAATGGTCAAGGAGGAACAAAGAATTTAATTTTAATTAAATATGTCAATAAAACGGATTTTGTTGATGATGCTAATACTTGTAAAAATTGAAGTAACAAGGTTGATAAATTCTCCAATTATTTTATAAGATTAGTATGCTCATAAGGAGTTGCACTGGCTACTCAAAAGCACACAGTTTGAATCCACCAGCTGCTCTGGGGGAGAAAGATGGGCAATCTCTTCCAGTGTTATTACCACCTCCATAAGCCCACTGGAAGATCAGCTATGAGTTGGTTCCAACTCGATGGTACTTAACAACTACCAGAAAGATACTCAGAATTTGTGTAAAACAATTTTTACACAAAAAATATTGCTGGCCTAATAATTTAAGATATTATATGTACATACCTATGTATAATTTTGTAAACACATACATGACATATGTTTATTAGTTAAACCCAAATACTCTAGTTAAACTTTGCTGTTGTTGACTTAAAAGTTAAATATGAAACATTACTTCAGCATACTCTGGAAACGCAAGTTTATTTTTTTCTCATTAGTAGGATCCAGCCACTCATCAGCTACTGAGTACTTACTATGTGTTTAGGATATAAAAAAATAGTAAGATTTAACCTCTTCTCAGAGAATTCACAGACTTCATTTAAGACACATAAGTATTTTTATTAATTAAAAGCAAAGTTTTAATTAATAGTTTCACTGTTATTACATTGCTGTTATGTACCTTCAAGTCAGAACCAGCCTATAGCTGACCCTAAGCAGGTTTTCAGAGGCAATAAATCACACATGAGGAGACTCCATCTTTCAACCACAAAGCTATGGTGGATTCCAACCATGTACCTTTAGATTGGCAGTGCAATCCAAAACCTTGCTGTTGTTAAGTGCCGTTAGAGTCGCAGGCGACTCATAGTGACCCTATGAAGGAGAGTCTTCGACGCTTGGGTGCCTTTCTTCCTCTCTTCAGGTTTATAGGGTTTCCGGAGGCAAGCTGTTATGGAAGTGGATGCCACTCCTCCTTCCAAGCTTGTTATAATAGGGGAGCTCCACCCCACTCTCTGTCCACATTGGGTAGCCAACCATTAACGCATTTGACACATTAGTGTCACAATGTTCAGCCTCACAGCAACCACAAGTGACCACAGTACAGCAACTTGTACACCAGGGCTATACGACCTAGAGGAATATCTGGACAAAAACAATGAAAGACAGGCCCGAGGTCCGCGGATTAAAAGTCACCCACCTTCAGCTTGGTAGCATCGCTCTCTGTCCACTGGGCCAGCTGATCTCTCTCTCTCTGTTCATGTTATTGTTGTTCAGTGCCGTCGAGTCTCAGGCAACTTATAGTGACCCTATGAAAGAGAGTCCCCCACGCTTGGGTGCCTTTCTTCCTCTCTCCAGGTTCATAGGATTTTCGGAGCAAGATATTACGGAAGTGGATGCCACTCCTCCTTCCAAGCTCAAAACCCCTTAAGCAAGTGCTAATTTATATTATTTAGGTATCTATGAGTCGGAAACGACTCGATGGCACATAACAACAACAACAAGAATTTTCCTTTGTGATCAGACTTTTTTTTTTTTTTTGTGATCAGATTTTGTTGTAGTAGGGGATGTGCGAAATCAGTCCTTCCAGCATCTTTCACTGTGTGTTAAGTGTTTTGGTGCTTCCTGAAAGGTAAAGAATAGTTTGGGTTTTTAAGTAGCTTTTTCTGACTCATTCACCAGTTAGTTCAAATCCTGCACATTCATCAGATATCAGCAAATTTCCAAAAAGTATCCTTTTCCCAGGTTAAGTCAGCAACCTGGTACATAACCTGGCACCATGGAAACAGGTATGTTTTAAACATTCAAAACTTTCTAATTGAATAAGGCATAAAGGATTTCATTTTATTGATTTAGCCAACCATGTCCCATAATAAACTCTTGATGAAAATATTGGGACTGTGACTTGTTTTGATTTTGACACCCCATAGTGGGGATGGCACACAGTAGAGCAAGGTTCAGATCTGTTGTTCATAGCATTACCGTGAGTTGTAGTTAACTCTATGACACCTAACAGCAACAGCAGCAGAAGCAGCACAGTACTGGCTGATAGCACTTGCTCAGATGGTTGGACTGAACTTTAATCTCATTTGAGGAATAATATTTCTGCATAAGATTTATACGTGAGAGACTTTTGATAGTCGTTGTTATGTACAAGATTATTAAAAGTAGGACTGATGATTTAAACAAATTCTGTTTGGAATCCTGGATTATTACTTAGAAAAAATTTATGATTCCAGAATACTAGATAGAATTTATCTCTCTGTTCCTGCTTTCTTAAAATCACCTGTCATTCAGACTGTTATCTAACTAGTGTACTCTTTGTTGTATTCTTATATATCATTCTTTTTTACATTCATTCTAGTGTATGTGATTTTTTTCCTTCACTAGTCTGCACATGATCTGAATTGGGAACAGCATACGATAGATAAACTTGATCATTGCTCTCATTTACTAATTAGTCTTTAATGTTCCGATTTCAAAACATGTATTTGCTATCTTTTTCTCCCAATTTAATTAGCATGTTTAGAGAAATATGATCTAGTGTGTATGTTTGTTGTTCTTATGTGCCATCGAGTCTTCTGTGACTCATAGCGGCCCTATGTATAACAGCCCTAAACTCTGCTCTGTCCTGTGCCAGTCTCACTGTCTCCAACACACCACTCCCGATTACCCCATTCACTGACTCAATCCACCTCATAGAGGGTCTTCCTCTCCTGCGCTGTTCCTCCACCATCCCAAGCATGATGTCCCTCTCCAAGGACTGGTCCCTCCTTGCAACATGTCCAAAGTATGTCAGACAAAGCCTCAGAATCCTTG
>NW_006399874.1:7025159-7029893 GCF_000299155.1 Elephantulus edwardii
TGATTGGCACAGGATAGAGCAGGGTTTAGGGCTGTTGTACATAGGGTCGCTATGAGTCGCAAACGACTCGACGGCACATAACAACAACAACAACATTTGACCTATGGTTTAGTAAATATTCTTGTCAGAAGTTTCAAATTTGAAAGTAAATGGTGTTTTTATGTTGATGAAGAAGACATTAGTTGCAGAGGGTACCTGTTCTAGAAGCTGAACAGATATGCTGATGTTGTGCCTCATGGAGTGGATTAAAAAAAGCAAATCAAAAACAGTGCCTCACACTGATATGTAGGGAAATGGAAATGAAGACTGAAATTAAGATTAGTAGACAGATTTAAGAGATACTTCCAATATAGAATTATCAGATGTTAGGAAATAATTTTATATTACTGGGGTCATTTTGTTTGTTCTTATTTTGGAAAGTGTTTGATTTCAAAGTATGTTACATAGATTGATCGTGATTGAAAGCAGCATAGATTGTTCCATCTTTTATCAGAGGATTGAGTTCTTAAGTATCAGGACAAATTATTTTAATCTTTTTAGAGAGTAGCTTTAGTTCTAATCAGTGAAATCTCTCAAATAATGAAAATGATGTTTTATAAGTGAATTTGACAAAACCAAATCCACTGCTTTTAAGTTAGTAGTTCTAATATATGGTAACCCTTCATTGAGAACTGTAAATCTTGATAGAAGTAATCTGCTCATCTTTCCAGTGGTGTTGCTGGAGGATTTGAACCGCTGATTTTTCTGTTAGCAACACATAACCAACTATGCCAACAGACCTCTTTCCAGAGATTCAGGGTATATCAAAATATTTAAATGTTTTGTTTATATAGCTTTGAGAACTTGGATAATGTTTGGTGATTATGAAAACCACATTTCTCAGATATATGGAAGTCTTGGTTGTGCTGAAATTGTAGCATGATATCGCCTTACTTTATTGTATTTCAAATTAGTCAATACTTTTTATGACTCAGTAAATTTTATTAAATAATAAAGATAGAAAATTAGGGAACTCCATGATTATTTTTTGATGAAATGTAATGTTTTCATGCGTGATCTTTTACATCAGCCTTTTTCATGAGCATATCAATTTTCTGTCATTGTCATCAAGTCAGAACCAATTCCTAGGTGAGCCTCAAGCAAATTTTCAGAGACTTTAGATTTAACAGGAGGAGATTGCCCTTGTTCCCCCCCTGGAACTGCTGATTTGAACTGATTGCCTGAGTTTAGCAGTGCAGCCCCCTGTGGACTAGGCCACCAGAGCTCCAGTGAAACATTGATGTAGGAAAAGTTTATGAGACCAAAGGGCATCTTCAGTTATTGTTTATCTCAAGGTTCTCTTTTGTGAATTGGTAAACGATTTATCAGACTAATTTAATAATTTATTATTATAATTGAATGCAGGAAAAATTTATCTTTTGTTTATTAAGTTTACTTCAAGCTATCTAATTATTTTTGATAAATATCTTTAATTTATTTAGGTCACATTATTACAACTTAAGAGGTTGCTCAGAAGAACAGTGAGTAAAACAGGAATATATAGAAATATAGCTTTATTGTTATAAAAATATATCTGAAGCTTATATTTTTATGATATACTGTCAACTTTATGCGTAGTTTGTAGGCTTTGGATTTGACTTTTTAATTCTAGATCAATGTGAGATTATATTTCAGTGTTAAATACTTTAGATCTTTTTCATATGTTTAAAAGAAGTTCTGGGTTTTTATAGTAGTAATACAGTGTCAGAATGAAGAAATGCCTGTGTTTGTATGTGTCTGTGTGTACCTCAGCCTGTAACCAATTTCACAGTGGCTTAGTTATAAATGAAGGTCCCACTCCTCAATTTTCCCATCACCTGGGATTTAGTGATACAAGGTTGATTGTCCTACATTTTAGTACTTTAAAATTTTTCCATTTTTATTTATAAAGCTTATGTCTTCATGACCACAGTCTTTTTCATTGAGTCAGATGGGTATTCTTACTATTTGTCTTGCCTCTGATTTGATATCTTAGCTCAATGACATGCACTGCAGCCCTCAGACAGATAATTGATGTTAGGTGGTTAAAAGCTAACTAGTATCGCATAGTGTGAGCCAATTTGGGATATAACTTCCTTGATTTAAAAAGAGAGGAAAAATACCTGTTCTTTTAAGTCCCAGCACCTCTCCACCCCTCATCCTTTACAAAGTCCCCTTTTTACATTAGTGTTCAAACTGTGTTACATGTTAGACCTGAGCTTTTGTCTGACCCTCTCTTCTTCTTTCAGTTAACGGCCAGGTCCTTGCCTACTATTCAATCTGATGAGAGACTTCAGCCGCTGCTTAAACACCTCAGGTAATATGAAGGCGCAGCCTCATTTTTCTCCTAAAATTCAAGGGATTACATTATACTGAAGTGTTTAAAACCATTACAGTCACTAAAATCTTAAATGTAAACCAAAACAGAAACATGTTGCTTTGATTCTTTGGCTTAACTAGTTTTTAATACAGTGTGCTTGTTACCCTAAGCTTTATAGACTATTGTAGAAAGATTTTGAATTCATTAAAAATTAGTGTAACTCACTCTTGTTTAAACAAAGATAACTATAGAAAATATAAAAAGGATGAGCTAAATATATGTTGTTATTGTTTTATGCCATTGAGTTAGAATCACCACTCATCACTGATCCTTGAGTTAGTGGGTTTTCAGAAGCAGTAAATGGCAGGATATTGCTCATCCTTTCCCACAAAGGTTGGCATGTCAGGAGGCTTAGTATATATTCCAGTATGATGTCATTGTTGTTGTTAAGTGCCATCGAGTCATAGATGACTCATAGTGACCCTATGAACAAAAGACCTGAATACTTGTATAACTTTCATCATTTCTAAGTTCATAGAGTTTCCGGAGGCAAGCTGTTTCTGAAGTGGATGCCACTCCTGCTTCCAAGCTTGTTTTAATTAGGGAGCTCCCCCAAACACTCTCCACAATGAATAACCATTAATGCATTTGACACATTAGCGTCACAGTGTTTAGGAATACAGCAACCGTGAGTTACCTCTGTACAGCAAATAGACAAACCACTATAACACTTAGAAGAATGTTTGACCAAAAACAATTAAAACCAAGGTTGGGGATTGCAGATTAAAATCAACCACCTTTGGCTTGGTAGTATCACTTTCTGTCCACTGTGCCAACAGAAGCTCTCACTATGTTGATATTGTTAAGTGCCATCGATTCATAGATGACTCATAGCAACCTTATGAACGAAAGATCTGAACACTTATATAATTTTAATCGTTTTTCCAAGGTCATTCCTATATAGGGTGCTCTAATACAGGGAGATTGACTTATATGAAATCGCAGCATACGTGGAACCATGTCATTTTCTAAAGCCCCTAAACCAATTTATATGCATGCCTGCATTATATGGCATGGTAGGGTATCACAAACTGTTGCTATCCTTCAAGTAACTAAGTAACTATGTAATTTTTTTTCTTCAGATATATTTGTCTTGAGTATATTTTACTTTCTTAACCAGTGCATAAGAATTTAAGGTATAAAAACTGATTTTAAAACATAGAGCTTTGGGTAGGTGTGGGGGGGGGCATTGTGTACCAATGAGGGAGTTTTTCTTTTGCTTTTCAAGGAGAGGAGCAAATGGGGGGGGTAGGGGGGAAGGGTTTGTGCGGGGAGAAGGGTGCAACAATGAATGAATGGAATCCCAAAATCTCTGTAGATGCTCATTAAAATGAAAAATAAACAACCTAAATTAAAAAAAACAACAACAAAAAAACATAGAGCTTATTTTTCAAATGTGAGTTGATAATTCAAGAGACAAAGTTTAAAAAAACAGGACAGTGGTAGTAGAGTAGATGATTCAGAATTATCTAAGTAATCGGAAGGAACAGAAAACAGGGAAATGAGGGGTCAGATGGTATTCAGACAGGCAGTTGGGACTATGGAAGTGAAGGGGTTTTTTGTTTCTTTTTTAATTTTTATTTATTTTATTGAAAGTTTAAGAGACTTTGGATTTCCATTCATTGTTGCACACTTTCCTCCCTTCTCACCTTCCCCCCAAAGTCCACTCCACTGTGCAGCTTTAATTCTGGACTCTTGTCATGACAATAATACCTAATCATATATTTCTCCTAAGCTATTCTCTCCCTCTTCTGTTTCAATGCAACATGAAGGTTTTAAAATACCTTTACCACCATTATGATTCTGAATGGTGAAGGCATTTTAAAATGACGATGAAGGTTTTAAAATGCCTTCAACTTTTTAAAAACTATTTTACTTATTTATTTATTAAATACATACAAGTGGAAAGTGTACATTTGGAACCTTCATATATTTGGTGGAGGTAGATGAAATGAGTGATTTAAAAAGGATATATTCTCATTATTTTAAAAAGAAAGAACAGAAAAATCCATAATCTTTAATCAGAAGTAAAGCCTTCACCCACCTTTCTTTTTAAAAGTTCGACGTTGAAATCCTTTTTTAAAAAAAAATTATTTTTATACAATATTTCATTAACATTGTGTTTTGTTCATATGCATTGTGTTTTATACACTCTTTCATTTACATTGTATTTCATACAATTGTTCATATACATTGTATTTTATAGGATTAATTATCAATGAGCTATGCCTTTTATTCAAAATACAAAGCAAAATATTACAATGAAATGTGCAAGGAGTTGGAGTCAGAAAATCAAAAGGGCCGAACTCGTTCAGCGTATATTAAGCTCAAGGAAC
>NW_006399874.1:7042931-7101673 GCF_000299155.1 Elephantulus edwardii
GACGGCACATAACAACAACAACAACAACAACAATATTATTATAATAGAATATAGCATATAAATACAATAATTAAGAATTAACAATTAAGACAGAATAATTAATAATTAGTGTATTTAGAGAAACTGACCTAGTGTTTAACTTAGAATGTATCACAGAGTTTTACCTGTAAACACAGTTTGAATTTGTAAATGAATGCTTTTATTGGGTTTTACTTTAAAATCATCTACAATAGTGAAAACATTTTCCTTACTTACTATTATTACAGCCTCCGATTGTCATTTTCCCCCTAATGAATAGCATTTAGTTAATATGAACACTGGTTTCTGTTTATTCCACTGAAGGTCTGTTGCCACAAATGTTATATTCCGAATAGTCCTCTGTATGAAAGCTTTTCCAAATATCCACAGAGATACTACTCTCAGTGTTGTGTTTTGGTCTTTTTTTTAAATTAATTCTCATTTTGAGAGACTGCCTGGGCATTCAATGTTTATTGGGGACATCCTCCAATTGAAGGCTGATAAAAGCCTTATTAATATATTTTCCTTCTTGAGTTGTTTATCATTGCTTTTCTGTTACCTTATTCTAGCCTTTGATTGGATCTTCAACTATTTATTTCCTTTTCTAAAGACAACAATACAAGCTTTTAGCTGTCAGTATACTAAAGATTTCTAAATATCTCAAAATATTCTGTTATTAGGTGCCATCAAGTGGAGTACAGCTCAGAGTGACCCTATGAACCACAGATCTGAACCCTGAATCCTGTACTGCCCTTGTCATTTTGGAAACCCTTGAGCCTATTGCTGCAGTCATGTGTCAGCCCATCTCATTGGAGGTTTTCCTCCCTTTGACCGACCCTCCACCTTTCCCAGCATGATATCCGTCTCCAAAGGAAGGCTGTCCAAACAACATGCCCAAACTATGTGAGAATCTGCACTTTCTGCAACACATAGCTGTTTGTTCTTTTGACAGTTCATGGAATATTCAGTGCTCTTCTCCAACACTAAAGCTCAAAGGCATCAGTTCTTTTTTGCCATCCTTATTGATTGTCCAGGAGCTTTCAGATGCATAGCAAGTGATTGAAAAGACCATGGCCTCAATCACATGCACTTTTGTCTTCATCCTTGCTCCTCAGTAAGATGGAGAAGTCCCTGACAGCAGGCTTGAGCAGTGCAGTATGCCTCCTGATTTTGACTCCTGCTCCTAAAGGTGTCGATTGCTGATTCTAGGAACATGAAATAATTGACAACTTCAGTCTTTTTTTTTTTATCATGATATTGCTTATTTTAGTGGTGAGGATTTTTGTTTTCTTGATGTTGAGATGTAATCCATATTGAAAGCTGTAGTCTTTGCTCTTCTGCAGCAAGTGTTTAAGGTTCTCCACACCTTCAGCAAGCCAGATTGTGTCATCTGCATAATGCGGGTTGTTGATAAGTCTTCCTTAATTCCACTCGATCATGTAGATCCACATTCACCCACATAGACTCCAGCTTCTTGAATGATTTTCTCAGTGTGCAGATTGAATAGATGTGGAAAAAGGAGGCCACCATGATACACATAGTTTCTGATTATAAACCATGCTGTGTTTTCTTTTTTTATTTGAACAGAGCCGCTTCCTGCTCTCAGTATACGTTGTATATGAGATTACCATTCTTCTCAATTTTAGCATAATTTGTTACAATCTACACAGTCAAAGACTCTTTCATAGTCAGTAAGGCATACATAGACATCTTTCTGGTATTCTTTGCTTTCAGCCAGAATCCATCTAGCATCAGCAGTGATATCCCTGGTGCCACAGACTCTTCTAAACTCAGCTTGGACTTCTGGTGATTTTCTGTCAGTGTGCTGTTCTAGCCATTTTTTAATGATCTTCTGTAATAGTTTGCTTGCATGTGATTTTAATTATATTGTTTGCTAATTTCCACAATTTGCTGGATTATTTTTCTTGGGAATGGGAACAAATATGCATCTCTTCCAATCAGTTGGCCAAATAGCTGTTTTCCAGATTTCCTGGCATAAACTGGTGAGCAAATCCAGTTCTTTAGTTGAAACATGTCAGATAGTATCATTGATTCTTGAGAGTTTGGGTTTTGTTTTTTTTAAATTTTTTACCAGTGCCTGCAGAGAAGCTTGAACTTATTTCTTTGTTACCCATGCTCTTATTCATATGAAACCTCTAAATTTTCCAGTGTTAACCAGTTCTTTTTCATATAGTGATGATTAGTAAATAATTAGAATGAAACTCTTCGAGGGTGTTTTTGTTTTGCAGTTTATGTGTATATCTGTATGGACATGGTCATGCCTTTAGACATGTGCTATTAAGATCAGCATTTTGTTCAAATCATCCCATTGTGTTAAGACACTGGAATAGATAATTATCCACAACTAGCTGTACCAATCTTTTCTTAATCGAAGAAGTTTCTGATTTGAAGATTTTGAAAATAATGACCAATTATGTGTATACATGTACACGCACACATCTCCAAAAGACTGACCTTGATTAACTGCTACAATTTTATGAACTACAGAATAAATTGGGATTGGAGGGTTGTGGGAGTAGACTGTAGGAGAGTCTTTATATATGAATATATCTTTACATGTATGTATGTACAGTTTGTGTTACAAACTCAATGCCTTTTAATATTTATCCCCTTCATGAAATATGTTATTGCTCTATGCTGTTGAAGCAGACTACTCCTGGCAGAGCCTCTAGGGGATTTTTGAGGCTATAAATTGCACGGGAGGAGATTGCTCGTCTTTCTCCTGTGGAGAAGCTGATGGATCTGAACCACCTACCTTTGGGTTGGTGCACATCTACTTACTCATTAAACCACCAGAGCTTCTAGAAAACGAGAAGAAATCAATGCTACCTCTTTAATATGTGCATTGCTAGGTTTTATGTCGATTTTTATGTAATTATTATTAATGTGATCATATTTTCAAAATTATTTTTGCTTACTATAGTATAACTAGTAATAAAGTAGAAAATTGATTTTTATAGCTCTAATTTTAAGTGGCTAGATAATAATCAATTTTATTGGGTATTTAGGCTTTCTTAGTTAATTAGATAAGGTTAGAGTGTGTGTGTGTGTGTGTGTGTGTGTGTGTGTGTGTGTAGATATAATGTTAGCAACAACATTTCCAGATGAAGTAAAATGAGGGAAAGAAAAACTATACTGGATGTATGAAAAAGGAATTTAAAAAACAAAGATGCTTTGTAGCAAATTAAAAGAAAATAAAAAAAGTAATGGCAAACTAGGTTATATATAGCTTTCCTGAAACTTCATTCATTAGTCTCAAAGATATCTTGCTGCCCAGATGAGAAAAACGGAGTTCTTAACAGAAAAAGCAATGATATAAACATCAAGATGGTGACTTTTAAACCTTGTTTGTGTGTTTAGATTAGAACCCTTAGAGTCATTTTATCAACAAACTGTCCTATAGATTATTTTCAAAATCAGGCACTTATATTGCAAATATACATATATATATGAATAAATATGATTAATGTAGTGTATGAATTTCCTAGATGCTTAGAAATTTCACAGCATTTTCTAGACAAGTTTTTTTAAAAAGTAGTTAAGTTTCCGTTGTGTTTAGCATGTGTTTAGCAGCTTAAAAAACAAACCTACTTATCTCATAATTTTGTAGATTGATAAATCTGTCATGGTCAGATTTTTAAGCCAGATTAGCTTTTCTTTCCAGTCCTTGTACATAGACTATACATCTCAAAGCTAGTTGTGTATTGGTTTCTCTCACTTAAAATCTTTCCATGTTGCTTTTCTGCCTCCTTCTCTTCCTCCAAGCTTGGAAAGTTTTGTGCTTTTAAAGGCTCATTGATTAGGTCAGCCTCTTAAACTATTCAGGTTAATCTTCCCATTCAGCCAGAAGGAAGGAACATATTAGCAGTTCTCAAATGGAGAGAACTGAGGCAAAGAGTGAAATCTCCAGTTACATTCCCAAAGAAGGATTCTTTGGGGGAAATATTGACTTGCACAGGAATTATCCAAAGAAAATGGAAAGACTATATAAACTTATTGTAGTTGTTGTTTTTATGTGCTGTCACATTGCTTGCAAATCATTGTGACCCTATGTACAAAAGCCCTAAATTCTCCTCTGTCCTGTGCCAGTCTCACTGTCTCTGACACACCTACTCCCATTACCCCAGTCACTGAATCAGTCCACCATCTTCCTCTCCTCACTGTCCCTTCACTCTCCCCAACATGACATCCTTCTCCAAGGACTGGTCTCTCCTTGTAACATGTCCAAAGTATATCAGACGAAGATTCAGAATCAGATGATTTCAAAAGGCAGTATGGGAAGATAAAGTAAAATATTACAATGAAATGTGCAAGGAGCTGGAGTCAGAAAATCAAAAGGACCAAACTCGCTCAGGATTTCTTAAGCTCAAGGAACTGAAGAACAAAATTCAAACCTCAAGTTGCTATGAATAAGGATGCTTTAGGCAGAATATTTAATGGTTCAGGAAGTATTAAAAGAAGATGGTAAGAGTATACAGAGTCATTATACTGAAAGGAATTGCCAGACACAGAAGAATTTCATGAAGAAAACATGAGCAAGAGCCTATGGTGATGAAGGGAGAAATTCAAGCAGATTTGAAGGAATTGGCAAAAAAGGCCCCAGGAATAGATGGTATACCAAATGACGTATTTTGACTAACGGATGCTACCCTAGATGTGCTCACCAAGTTGTGCCAGGAAATCTGGAGGACAACCACCTGGCCAACTGACTGGAATAGATCTATATTTGTTCCCATTCCACCAGAGTGTGGGAATTATCAGACAATATCATTAATATGACACACAAGCAAGATTCTGCTGAAGATTATCCAAAAATGACTGGAACAGCACATCAACAGGCTAGGTTTAAGGGGGTCGTAGTACTAGGGATATTGTAGCTAATGTTAGATGGATCTTAGCTGAAAGCAGGGAGTACCAGAGAAATGTCTGTGTTTCATTGATTATGCAAAGGTATTTGACTGTGTGGATCCTAACAAAATGTGGCTGATATAAAAAAGAATTGGTCAGCACTGAACCAACTCAGGAAATAATGTATGATCAAAGACTAATGGGAGGAAAGAGAGACAAGCTCCACTGTAGGCACTGGCAAAAACTAAGGTTCTGTATATTGATAACTTATTAATTAAATAGTTTAAAATCAAACAGGATATCATTTCTCCCAAGAAATTTGAAACACATTCACCTGGCCACTTGACTGAAAGAGAGCCATATTTATGCTATTCCTCAAAAAGAAAAAATGGTCTAGTAGTATACGGATATTGTCAAGCAATGTCATCAGATTTTGGGCATGTTGTTAGGAGAGACTATTTCTTGGAGAAGGACATCATGCTTGGAAAGGTAGAGGGTCAGAGAAAGGAAGATTGCCAATGAGATGGGTTGACACAGTAACATCACCAACGGATTTGACTGTCAGGAGAGGGTTAGGATGGCACATGTTAGGTTAGGGATCACAACTGTTGTTCGTAGGATCGCTATGAGTCATACTCTACTCACTGGCACTTAACAACAACAAAAATAGTAAAAGGAAGGGAGTTCTGGTGGCCTAGTGGCAAGAAGCTGTGCTGCAATCCTGAAAGCAGATGGTTCAAATCCATCAGATGCTCCGTTGGAGAAGGAGGGGCAATCTTCTCCTGTGCCAGTTGGATCTTACTCGACGGTACACAAGAAAAAGAAAAAAACCCCCAAAAAACAGCGAGATGAAAATGATTTTTTTTTTTTTTAAAAAAAGGAGAATAGATTAACAATAGAAAAGAAGCAATAGTGAGCCGGATCATTCAGAAGGAGGTGGTGGCATAGGTTATAATGTGTTACCTTATAACCAGAAGGCTGTGAGACTCTGGAGGTTCAAATCTACCAATAATGCCTTAAGAGAAAGATAGTCATGATAGGGTATTATGGTTATCACAAGAGTCCGCAATTAAGATTGCATAGTGGAATGTACTTGGGGCGGTGGGAGGGGTGCGGGGGGATTGTGTACCAGGGAAGGAGTGTTTCTTTTACTTTTGAAGGAGAGGAGCGAACTGGGGTGGGGGGGGGAGGTTGAGGGCTGGGTGGGAAGAGAAGTGCAGCAATGAATGAATGGAAGTAAAAAATCTCTGTAAATGCTCATTAAAATGATTTTTAAAAAATAACTTAAAAAATAAAAGAGAAAGATAGTCAATATCCTTTTGTTAAGATTTACAGCCTCATAAACTGGATGGGCAGTCACCATGAGTCGGACTTGACGTGAGTGAGAGAGATAATTCTGATCAACATTTCTATTGAGAACTAAAACATACATAATCTATCTTTAAAAAGAATCCTCTGAATGGGTAACAAGAGCAAAAAAACTACTGAGTCAACAGAACAGAGGGGCCTGGCCTTTGGAATTGTTTTTTTTTTTAAGTTCCTTGAGTCTAGCACAAAGATGTACAGTTTTTAAAAAACAAAACAAAACAACCAACTTATAGCTACTTTTTTAAAATTAATTTCAATGAACATCTACTGAAGTTTTGGATTTCCATTCATTCATTGTTGTACTTTTCTCCCTGCCCACCCCATGCAACTTATAGCTTCTTAATTAAGGGACCAGATAGTAAATATTTTAGGCATTGAGAATGACAGTCTCTATTTCCTATTATTCTTTTTGGCTTTTTCATAACCTATTCAAAATGCAAAAACTATTCTTTGCACTAGTGCCTTACCAGCACAATCTCTGGGAGGACTTTGGTCCATGGCTGTCTTTTACTCTCTGCTGGTCTTAGAGGGACCACTTATTGCTGGTGGCCTAATGGTAAGAAGCTGTGCTACAAACCCCAAAGCACTCAGTTCAAATCCATCAGCTGCTTCCCTGAAGACTCTCTTCCCGTGCAGTTTACAGCCTCTGAAAAACCACTGGAGGATCATGAGTTGGTTGTGACTCAACAGCACAAAACAACAACAAAGGTGGTATCCTCAAGGAGGCAATGGGAATGGTCAGCCCCCATAGGGAAGACTGTTTTATTGCTGATGTTTAGAATTGCTTGTATATGAAAATAAAACATAGACCAACTTTGTTATTGTTTATAAATACTTTCAAGAGAGTATGATTCCATTCACAGAGTAACCACTTCAACTTCCTTTCTACCTTTGGTATCCCACTGATCATTATTTTTGTTGTGTACTGCTGAGTCAGAACTAGCTCATAGCTGACCCTCCTAGTGGGTCTTTAGGGGCAGTATATTACAAAGAGGAAATTGCCCATCTTTCTCTCACAGAGCAGATGGTGGACTCAAACCTTTGGGTAAGCAGCGCAACTCCTTGCCACCAAGCCACCAGAGTTCACTGATCATAGAATACTAAACGCAAAGTGAGAGGCCCTCACAGATTTTCTTCAACTTTTCTTCCCTTTTAATCATTGCTGTCAAATTAGAACTAAAACGTAAACTGAACTTCAGTAGGTTTCTGAA
The DNA here is from genome assembly GCF_000299155.1 of Elephantulus edwardii. Classification (NCBI taxonomy): domain Eukaryota; kingdom Metazoa; phylum Chordata; class Mammalia; order Macroscelidea; family Macroscelididae; genus Elephantulus; species Elephantulus edwardii. The sequence continues at coordinate 7,050,398 of NW_006399874.1, forward strand.
ACTGTAAATCACATAAGAGGAGATTGTACATCTTTTCACATGGAATCACTGGTGAATCCGAAGTGCCAGATAAGCATGGCCTTTGAGTTAGCAACGCAGCTACTGAGAGACTAGAATTGGATTCATAGTACTCTAAGGGGCCTAACAGAAGCAAACATAAATCACCTGTGCAGGATGATACATCATTGTAGACCCAGAGCTATTTATACAAGTGCAAGATAACACAGAGAAAACACTAGAAGGGCATCACATGTTGGAATGATCAGACAGGCTGTAAGATAATGCTATGAGATTGATAAATTCAGCAAAAATTAAAATGATCATAGAAAAGAACATAGTGGAAATTCTAAAACTGAATAATGCAATAGGCCAAGACTTCATTATAGTGGAGGTTTAACAGCAGATACACACAGCTAGAGAGACAGTTCCTGAATGGGAAGGTATGGCCAAAGGAAATATCCAGAATGAACCATAGAGGGAGAAAGAGATGGGAAAGTATGAAAGAGTATCTAATACATAAGCTGCTATTCATAGGGATTTGAAAAAGTAGGAAGTTGGAGAGAGAGGCAGACCCTCAACAAGATGGACTGACAGAGTAAGTACAATAGTCCATGAGCTTAAGCATGGCGACAGATTGTGTGGATGGTGCCAGATGGGCAGAGTTTTGATCTCTTGTCCATAGGGCTGATGTGAGTTGTAATTAACTCAACAGTACACAACATACATGCAGTGGGAAACACAGAAAAGGAGATAATGAGACAGAAGTAAAATTCAAGGGGGAAAAGAACAACTTTTCAAAGAATGATACCAGCTACCTACCACCCTACAGAGGCTGCCTGTAGTTTGAAACTCTAACTTGTGGGTACATACAGCAAAAATTATTTCAAACAATAAACAAAAGGAGGACAACATAGGAACTATAAAAAGTTTTAAAAGGAAGAGAGACATTTTAAAAGCAGCATGTGCATTCAAGGGTACAACAGACTGACCTCTATGGAAACAATGGTCATATTCTCACTTAGAGGGGCATTATTGGAACATACAGGGGTCTGTTGCACACCAAGTGATGCTGTCTGAAGGAGTAACATTAAAATGATCATCTATAAAATTCTGGTGCCAAAAAAAAAAATCCATAAGTAAAATCTTGTGGAAAATAATGAAAAAAACAGCTAGAAGACATTCCTCGGGAAGTGCCAAAACTTCAGTCAGGATTCAGAAGAGGCTATGGAAAGAACAATCTCATTGCTGATGTAACATGGATCTTGGGTGAGAACGTAGAATACTAGAAAGATATTTACCTTTGTTTTATTGATGTGCCAAGCTGCAAATTAGGAATTACATTGAGAAAAATAGGAATCTCAAAACTCTTAATTGTGGTTTTATGAAACCTTTACATAAATAGGAGAAATTGTTTAAACCAAACTAGGAAATATTGCATGGTTTAAAATCAGGAAAAGTGTGTGTTACTAGGTTTGGATCTTTTCTCCGTACCTAGTCATTGTGAATACTGAGCAAACAATTCAAGAAGCTGGATTATATAAGGACAAATGTAGCATCAGGATTGGAGGAAAACTCTCCAAAACCTGTTATGCAGATGACACAAACTTTTTTATAGAAAATGTAGAAGATATGAACCATTTGTTGATAAAATTCATACTTTAACTTTCAAGATGGATTTCACATCAACATCACAAAAACCTAAAATCTCCACTGAACCATTAGGCCAGCATTAAAGAGGAAAGAAAAAAGAAAAAAAAATGTCAAGAACTTAAATTTACTTGAGTCCATAATTAACAATGATGGCATAGCACTAAAAAAAGATCAGTGTTTTGTATTGGGCTAATATGCTGCCTAGGATCTCTTTAAAGTAAATGAGTAACGGTGACACTTGAAAGACTAAGATGCACTTGGCCCATGCCATAATGTTTTCAGTTGCTTTTGCTTGTTATACTTGACAGTGAATAAGGAAAGATAATGGAATAATAATGTGGTGTTGATGACGAATATTGACTATAATATGACCACCAAAAGAACAAACAAATATGTCATAGAAGAAGTGCAACCATGGAGTTCTTTAGAAGCAAAGATTGTCAGACTTCTCTGCTCCCATAAGTGAGGCCTGTTCTCAGGAGTGACCTGATTGGTTGGAAAAGTAGAGGATCAGCGAAAACGAGCGAGGCTCTCTCAACAGGTGGATTGAAAGATTGGCTGCAACAGTGGATTCAAACAGAAATGATTGTGAGGATGGCACAGGAAAGGGTAGTGTTTTGTTCTTTTGTACTGAAGATTGCTGTGCATTGGAATGACCTCCACAGCACCTAAAAACAATCTTTTATTTAGTAAACCAGAATTTACCTGTTTGTATTGTCATTAGGGGAGGTGTGGAGCCCTAGTGGTAGGAGGCTGCACTGCGATCCCGAAGCATGTGGTTCAGATCCACCAGCTCTTTCTCTGGGGAAAGGTGGGCAGTCTCTTCATGCGATTTACTGCATCTGAAAACTCACTGGAGGCAAGGCTATGGGTCATCGATTCCTACATGACAGCACACAACAGCAACGTTACTGTCATTATGCTAATTCTCTTTGGTAGCCTAAAATGTCTTAAAAGCTAAAAGGAATCACAAAGTACTGTTTATAGCAATATAAATAACTTACTGATATTTAAAAATGTATTATTTAGAAAAATGATGGGTAGTTCTTGTCTCTTTTTTCAGCTGGCTGTCTGGCCAACTACATAGTGTAGTTTAAATCAGCCTGTTGTGTTAAGAATAGATACTGTATACACAAAGAACTACTTGATGTGATCTCAACTCTAGAGAAGAGAGAATTGTAAAATGATTATAATAAATCCTGATGATTATTATCATAGCGGCGTGAGGCTACTAGAATACAAGATATTGTGGAAATAATGAATTACTCGTGTAGTTTATCTTGTACTGGACATTTTAGGATTTTTTTTCCTTTTTAGCCCCCTTACTCAAAAATTTCTGGGGAATTTCTGCTTCATAGGGGCTGGCAGTCTTCCTGGAAAGTAAAGCTTGCCATCACATATGCTTCTCAGGTAGTTTTATTATCTGTGGTTATGGACTTTCCTATTCTTTAGTCATTAGGTTTCTTTAAAACAGTGATCACCTTCTAGTAAGGTAATAAAAAAATTAGTTATTTTACACTATATTAGTTATAACGTGCTGAAGTACAAAATAATGGTAATGCTATTGGATATAACTTTGTTAAAAAGTCTGAGAAGCATTATGATGGTTGCCATCATATATTAGGTAAAAAAGTTACTTGTTCAGCATTGTCCAATAAACCTTTGCTTAATGATAGAACTGTTCTACACTTGTGTTCTTTATTTGATTGCACAGACCCAGGACCAGTGAGAGATTGAAATGTCAGTAGTGTGATTGAAAAAATGGAATTTAAAATTGTAAATTAAATGTCGGTAGACCATTGTGTCCAATGGATTGCACATTTTCTTACCACATTTTAAATGTCTTTAAAATATATAATCTTTTTTTTCTATTTTATTAGAGATCCCACATTTCAAAAGTAGGTCACTTTATAACACCTGTGATGAGTTACAAAAGCCTGGCACCTAAAAATGCAGAAATGACCTAGAATTTTTCCATAGGTAGTCTAATCTGTAGGGAATTGCACTGCTGAGTCAGAGGCTTCCCCTGTCTGGTGTTTCCAGTGCAAAACCAAATCTGCAGGAGAAAGGGAGACAGTCTCCCTCATCTCAGGAAATCTGTTGGAGGCTCAGCTGTGAGTTGACTGATTTGAAGGTGATGAATTTTTCCTACTCATGTCAAGCACCCAGCAAAGAGTTGTGTTATTTATAACAGTTAACAACAGCAACAAAAGACCTCCCAAACTCTTTGCTATCATGCCAGTTCTACCCCTCAGAGACATTAATGGGCATATTTAACCTACCCAGCAGAATTCTAAGTCTATATAAATCTTAACTCAGGAAGCTCATAGGAATTTTCTCCCATGGAACAGCTGGCAGATTCAAACTAGTGACCTTCTGATTAGTTTTTTGGTGTTTATTGTTTGTTTGTTTTTTTCACTTTGTGCCTGAGTGCATTCAAAACGAGGCCAGTATAAACATTGATCAAATGTGTATGTTTGTTGTTACGTGCCATTGCATCCCTCTGAACAGCAGATCTGAACCTTGCCTATCCTATGCCATCTTCTCCATCTTTGACTCTCTTGAGCCCCTGTGTCGCTCCATCTTGTTGTGGGTCTTACTGTGTGACATTGACCTTCCACCTTTCCAAACATGATTTCTTTTTCACGGACTGACTGGCTCCTAACAATGTGACCACAGAGTGTGTGAGATGGAGTTTCATTTTCCTTGCTGCCAAGTTTCACTTTCTCCAGGACAGAGGAGAAAGAAAATATAAACATGAATGTCAGAAGAGACTCTGAAAATTGTAGGAGAGCATCAAGATGCCAAAACAATGGGAAGAAATGAAGAAGTAAAAGAGATAAGCAGAAGATTTCAAAGAGCTGCTTGAGCAGACAAAGTTAAGTATTCTAACGAAATGTGCTTGGAGCTGGAGGCAGAGAGTAACTTCTATAGCATTTCTCAAGCTGAAAGAACTGGAAAAATAAATTTGAGTCGTGATTCTGAAAGTTGCCATGGACAACATCACAAACGTATTCTAGATGTTCTATGCCGTAGTTATCCAATTTAGCTGTCTCCACCCCCATGCTTTCTCTCACCCTGTTTTCTTCACAGCAATATCACTATTTGCAATTACTGTTTTTCTATAAGCTCCATGAGGCAAGGAATTTTGTCATCTTGATGCCTGGCATAATGCCTGTATAAATCAATGATTAAGTAAGAGGAAAGACTCAGATTTTACAATTTTATCTTATTCCCTCTTTTTAAAAAGCTATTAGTTGAAACAAAATGAGAATGTAGTTGGACCGTAAAGCTGATAGATTTTCTGTTGTTTCCAAAGAAAATCTTTTCTAAAGATATTCCTTAGCTTTGGGACTTGAGACTCTGCCATGAAACTGGGAACTAAATTTGAATGTTTTGTTAAATGCTGCAGAGTTGAACACAACTCTTAGTGATCTTATAAACAATAAATCTAAACTCTGGCCTGTCCTATACCTTCCTTAACATTCTCCACACATTTGAGTCCATTGCTTCAGGCTATATCAGTTGATCTTGGTGAGAGTTTTCCTCTCCTTCACTTATTCTACCTTTCCAAGCATGATTTCCCTTTCCAAGTAGTAGTCTTTCTTAACAACATATCCAAAATATGTGAGACAAAGATTCACCACCTTTGCCTCCAAGGAACATTCTGATTGCACTCTTCCAAGGCATATCTATCTGTTCTTTTGGCAACCATGGGATATTCAGCACTCCTCTCCAACACCACAATTCAAAGGTAGCAATTTTTTTTGTTATCTTTAGTCATTATTCCCCTCTCAGATGTATACCCAATGATTGGAAAGATTGTGGATTGAATTAAAGGCACCTTAGTCCTTATATTTTTTTAAATTTTTTTTTTGTGTGTGTGTGTGTGTGTGTGTGAGCCTTAATCTTTAAACTGACATCATTGTTCCCAGGACTTCAGAGAGACCCCTGACAGCAGTTTTCCCCAATACAATATGTCTCCTAATTTCCTGGCTGCTAGTACCAAGGATGTTATCAGCAGATCCAAGCAAGATGGAGTTGTTGACAATTTCAGTCTTTTCTCCATCTATCTTGATATTGCCTATTGGTCCATTCGTGAAGAGTTTTATTTTCTTGATATTGAGATTTAATCGTATTGAAGGCTACAGACAGCCCTTGATCTTTTGCCGCAGGTACTTCAGGACTTGCTCTGTTTCAGGGAGCAACATTTGTGTCATTTGCATAATGAAGGTTGTTGATGACCCTTCCTTTAATCCTGATGGTACACTCTTCTTTGTGTAAAGTGCAGCTTCTCAAATAATTTGTACAGCTTACACATTGAATGGGTATGGAGAAAGGATACAACCCTGATGCACGCCTTTCCTGATTTTAAACTATGTAGTGTTCCCTTGCTCTGTTCGGACAGCAGCTTCTTGGTCTAGGTATAGGTTTTGTATAAGCATTATTAATTGTTCTGGAATCCCCATTCTTTGCAAAGTCTATAAAACACAAATAGATATTTTTCTGATATTCTTTGCGTTCAGGCAGTATCCATCTGACATCAATAATATGACTGATGCCACAGCCTCTGCTAAACCCAGCTTGAACTTGGAGTTCTCTCTCATTGTACTTTTCCAATTGTTTTTGGATGATATTCGACAATATTTTGCTTGCATGTGATATTAATGATATTGTTCAATAATTTCCACATTCTATTGGACCACCTTTCTTGGAATGGGAACAAATATGGATCTCTTGTTGTCCAGATAGGTGTCTTCTAAATTTCCTGATACAGACAGACTAGTGAACATGTCCAAGGCTGAGTCTGTTATTTGGAACATGTCAGTTGCTATTGCATTGATTCCAGGGGCCTTACTTTTTGCCAATGCCTTTAGTGCAGCTTGAACTTCTTCCTTTAGCACCATTAACTCTTTATCATATCCTACTTCCCAAAGTACTTCAGTGTTATTTTTTGATGCTCTATCGACTGAGTTATCTAGGCTCACAACTAATTATTTTTTTGTACAATGATTCTCTGTATTCCCTCCATCTTCTTTTGATGCTTCATTCAAGATTTTTCCTGTAGCATCTCAGTATTGCAACTCAAGGTTTGAATTTGTTTTTCAGGACTTTCAGCTTGGAAAATGCTAAATAAATTTTTTGTTTTTTATTTTTCAACTTTAGGTGTTTGCACACTCCTTTGTAATATGTTATCTTCTGGAGCTACCCTTTGAAATTGCCTGCTCATCTCTTTCCTTTGGGTTTGTTTGTTGTTGTTTTTTAACTATTATTAGTATTGCATTGCGTGCAAAGTTAGTGTTCATTGTGTTTCACACTACTTTTCATTCACATTGTGTTTCATACAATCATTCTCATGCATTTTAAGTGATTAATTTTGTAAAATTAATCACCATTGGACCTTGCCATCATTACCCTGTCTTTACACTTAGATCCTTCCCATTTCCTTCCATCCTGTCCCTCTACCCACCAAACTGTGCAGTCCTGTAATTTTGCCCCTTCTCATCCTCACCCCTCTGCTCCCACCCCTTCCTCCCATGGGTTCCCATATATGTTTTACTAGTTATCCTTCTATTTTTACAATTATATTCTCATGCCGTATTTTTCCTTAAGAGATTGAGTTAGTTCACTTAGCAAAATGGTCCGCATTTACTCCTAAGTTATGTAATATTTTTTGTAATCATTTCTCCTGAGTGCTGCATAGTATTTCATTACATGAACCTACCACGGTTTCTCACTTCTTGCTATAGTGCTCTAGTGCAATTTTTAGTCTTTCCTAACATCCATTGGCCTTTCCTTTCCCATCTATTTTTTTAAATGACCCTGAGCACTCTTCATAAATGAGATTTTTAAAGTCATGCTGCAGTTCATCTAGTCTTCAATCCTTAGTATGCAAACTTGTTTTGAGATGATTTTTAAATTCAGGTTAGATAGACTTCAAGGTCTTATTTTGGCTCATGGGGACTTGCTGTAAGGCTTTTCAACTTCAGTTTGGACTTGCACGTGATTAATTGATGGTCTGTACCACAGTCAGCACCTGGTCTGATTTTGACTGCTGTCAATAAGATTCTCTAGAAATTCTTCTATAGATACAGCTAATCTAATTCTTATACAGTTCATTGGTGAAGCCCGTGTGTATAAATGTCATCTGTGGTTCTTTGAAAAAGTGTTTGCTGTGAATAAATCATTGACTGTATAAAATCCAGTCATTCAATCTCTAGCTTCATTTTTCTCTCCAAGTCCATAATTTACAACTACCAATCCTACTTTGTTTCCAATTTTTGCATTCCAGCCACCAGCTATTATTATGCTTCTTAACTACATGTTTGGTATGTCAACTGCAAATGTTGAAAGAATTCCTCATTTTCCTCTTCTTTGTCTGTAGCTTTTGGTGCATATAATAGAGTAACAGTTGTATGAACAGTCTTCTTTACATGCATATGGATAGTGACCTATAACAGCATGGTACTTGAGGGTAGATAGTCTTTTTGACTATATATGCAACACTATTCTTCTAAAACTTTTCGTTCCCAGCATTGGAGATCATATTAAAATTATTCAGAGTGGCTAGTGTCAGTCCATTTCTGCTTGCTAATGCCTAGGGTGGTGATCTTTTTTTTTTTCTATAATTATATTTTATTAATTTTCATAAACATTTACAGAGATTTTGGGTTTCCATTCATTCATTGTTGCACTATTCTCTCTACCCTCCTCCCAGTTTGTTCTTGTCCAAATGCCACAGTGCTTGTCAAAGCCAGTTCTGATTAATCTTCTTTGTCAGTGTATCCTTTGCCATTCCCTATCACTCCTCCCTGAGAGAGACTTCACCCTGAGTCATAAGGAAAAGGGGATGGCGTATTCTCTTAGCTACTTCCTGCTGAAAAGGGACGCTGTGGGTTTCAGGGTGAAGATCTTCTCTCACTACTCTAAAGGGCCCCTTTGGCAGTAGGAAACACATAGACTATTATGGAGATTGATTTTGGAATTTAGATGCACTCTTATTGATTGTGCTTGGCCGTACATGTTCATATCCTTGAAGATGTATCATGGGGGTGTTGCAACCTAGAAGACACAAATTTGACTAACAAGTTATAAGTACATGAGTCAAAAATTATGGAAAAGTAAAAGAAAAGATTCTTTCATTGTTTTACAAATGCTCCCCCAGGTCCCCTCCACCATGTAGCCCTCGCTCTAGTCTCCTGTGATGACAGAAATACCTAGTTATATATCTCTTTTAAATAGTTTTCTCCCTCCTCTGTTTCAGTGCAGTATACATTATTGAACCCATCTTATTCAGTCTCTCCCCAACCCCAAGGACAGTCTCATTCTACACCAGTGGCATCATGTTATATTTGTCCTTTTGTGACTGGGATATTTCACTAAGCATAATGTTCTCCAGAGTCAACCATTTTGAATAATATTGCATGAGTTCCTCGTTTTTTAATGCAGCATAGTATTCCATTGTGTGAATATACCACAGCTTCTCTAGCCATTCGTTTGTTGATGGGCACTTAGGTTGTTTCCAACTCCTTGCTATTGTGAACAAAGCTGCAATAAACATGGTGTGCATTTATCTGCTTGGTTGTCAGCTATGGTCTCTTCAGGGTATATTCCCAGTAGTGGAATTGCTGGGTCAAATGGTATCTCTGTTTGCAACTTTTTGAGAAAGCGCCATACTGCTTTCCACAGGGGTTGCACCATTTTACACTCCTACCAACAGTGAATCAGGGTTCCAGTTTCTCCACAACCTCGCCAGCATTTGTTGCTTGCTATTCTGTTAAATTTTGCTATTTTGACTGGGGTGAAATGATATCTCATAGTTGTTTTAATTTGCAACTCTCTTAGGGCTAGGGATTTTGAGCATTTCTTCATGTGCTTGTTAGCCATCTGAATGTCATCTTCGGTGAAGTGCCTGTTCATATCCTGTGCCCAATTTTCTATTGGATTATTTACCTTTATCTTGTTGTGGTGCTCAAGTATTTCATAAATTCTGGATATAAGTTAGGGTGGTGATCTTGATGTGCTCCATTTCAACTTTGGCAACTTCCAATTTTCCTACATTCATACTTCCTACAGTACATGTGCCCATGTTCCAGTTATTAATGAATGTTTATAGTTGTTTCTCCTCATTTTTTAATATCCGTGCCTTCTAGGAGTGTTTCCTCTAGTATTATGTCTAATAGAATTCCTCTGAACTATTAGACAGAATTTAGGTAAGGATATAGTGTTCTTTCTACTCCTTTATGTGACTTTCATACCAAAGGCCTTTGTTTCCCCCTTCTTCAATGACTAATTCAAACATTGAAATCCTATTTTGAGACAAACAAAACTATTATGTACCTTAATGTTTTGATCTGTGAATTGAGACATTAAACATGTAGGGTAATAATAGTTGTATAAGACTTCAATATTGGATAACTGATATGACTTGTGAATTGTGACTTTGAGTAATAAAGCCTTGTTTATTCATCACCTATCATCTCCCTAGGGAGCTCTGGTGGCCTGGAGACAAGAACCTGTACAGCAGTCCAGAAGGTACATAGTTCGAGGCCACCACCTGCTCTGCAGGAGAAGGATGGGCAATCTCCTCCCATTTAATTAACTGCCTGTGGAAACCTGCTAGAGGGTCAGCGATGGGTCGGTTTAGACTTTACTATACACAAAAACAGCACCACCCCATCGAAGCCTCCCAAAGTTCCCAAACATTGATTCTCTATTGTAATTGGGAGCAGATGTGAGGGAATGATCCTAGAATGCCATGTAGACATGACAGCCAATCTCAGAAATAATTTGTGCTCCTCAGATTATTGATAGGATGAGAGGTTGTCCATTGATCAAATATTTAATTCTGTTTGTTAACAGAACTTTATCTCTCCCTTATTTTTTTCAATTACTGCTCTCTCAGGTTTTCTTTTTTCAGTTGTATTCATTTGACCTTTCTGAATAAAAACCCAAAAAAATCTTCATTGTACTTCTTGAATATATACTGAGAATTTAAAGAAATATAAAGAATTTACCCACTAAAATGGAGATATTTGTTAAGGCTTGAAATACATATGTTTGTTGTTGTTGTTTAATGCCATCGAGTCGTAGACGACTCATAGCTACCCTATGAACGAAAAGCCTGAACACTGTTCGTACATAGAGTTTCCGGAGGCAAGCCATTTTGGAAGTGGGTGCCGCTCCTGCTTCCAGGTGAAATACATATAGTAAAAATAATTTAGAACTTTAGTTTAAATGCATATTATAGAGTGGGTGTGTGTATGTGTATTTTTACTTTTAGCATGAGTTAAAAAAATATAATTTATATCAAGTGAAGCATGTGGAGTTAAAGGATTATTCAAAGTGGCTTTCCTAGCCATTGTTTGACTTTGCCATGTGGATAAGTTGGAATGTGAGTAGATTGTGTTAATGTATCCACAAGAGGACTTGGCTAGTCTCACCAATCCAAAAGAAGATTGGCCAGTCTTGGCAATAAATAGAGCTGATCTAGCAGCAGAATTATGTCTTTCTCACTAGCAAAGATGAAGTAGCAGCAAGAGAATGTGCCTATCCTTTGGGCCTAGGCATTTTTGCTTCAGTCCACTATGGCGGCAGCGGCCATCGCTGAACCAGAGAACCAAAATGAGATGGAGCTACCTTGGGACTGCTAACCCCGTAGACAGAAATAAAGTTAAGCTGAAGGCCATTGTCCAAATTAATTGGACAGCTGGAGGAGGAGGGAGGAAGCGTGAGCTGACATTGACAGGACTGAGAACTTTTTAGCTCTGGTCTAAAGCCGTGAGACTCAAAACTGAGGTGCCTTTACCCATTTTGGAAGCTGTCCTGACTATTCTGCCACTGACCTGATTTATAACCTTTTAACTTCCCCACTGTGGGTCTATGTGGTCAATGAGCCATTGCATCAGATTTCCAACCCAGCAAAGCAGTAACTAGATTGATGTTGAGATGAGTAGAAAGTGGTAAAGAAGCAAGGGACCTCATGGGAATTGATTTTGTGTTGCTGATGCTGTTGACAGAAGCAATTCACTTTTGTGAAGCTGATAAAGGTCAGACATGCTTCTCCCCACGTGGCCTTTGCTCTTTTAACAAAATAATATCCATTTTAAGGATATAGTTTGATATCTTTTGACAAAGGTAAGATACAGATATTTTTGATAGAAAGAGATTCAACTTTTACTTCATTTGTAGTTGTTTGGATTGTTGCAGTTTAAAAATTTGAAATAAGAAAAAATGGACCTGTGAGCTCTGGTGGCCTAGTGGCAAGAAGCTGCATTGCAATCCCAGAGGTGAGCAGTTTGAACCCACCAGATGCTTTACTGGACAAGGAGGGAGAATTTCCTCCTGTACCAGTCAGATCTGATTTGACGGTACACACACACACAAAATAAATTAAAAAAAAAAGAAAGAAACAAAATATAGACCACATGGGGTCATAAATATAGACCAAAATGAGGCCATCCTAGGATAAAGAAAAAGTAACAGTTGTGCGGATTACAGACCTTACTTGGTATGGAAATCCACACAGTCCTATTTTTACTGGCTACATGAGCATCTTGAAATATCACACAGTTTCTGCCCAGTTATACCAAAGTATAGATCATTATCCTGCATGTTGTCTGATGGTGGTTTTCTGCGAGGTTTATTTATTTATTTAACAAAATTGAGTAAACTTCACACTTGTGGAAAAATAATTTACATTCAATTTAAAGTAGAATCTTATTGATTTTGTTCTCATTTAGAATAACTGCAGGGAAAATCACCTGGGCTAACACAAGTTGGATACCATTTACTAGAGATTTAGCTGCAAAAGGAAACTCATTTCAATTTCAGTGGTGACAGCTGTTGAGTGAATTTTTGTGTGATATCCTTCACAGCAGGAAATGATATATTGTAACATTGGCTCCTTTCATTTCTTACCCACCCAGCAAATCCAAATTATGGGATTGTGCTTTCTAAATGTCTAAATGGTCTCGTTTATGGAGACAGAGTTTTTTAGTTTTGTTGTTGATTTTTTTTTTTAATGGCCAAAGTGGGTAAAATTGTGATTGCAAAAATGGATATATGGGTGATATACTGAGACCTTTGTTTCCTCTTGCTGAAATTGTTTTTCCATTTTGTGCCGTGATTACACCTGGCTTTTTGTGCAGAGGTTGTACTGGAATTTGGTCTATTTTTATAGAATGATGTAGGAGATTGCAGTTCATTTTGAGCAATGTGGTAGCTTACTTTTTAATGATCCAAATAAATATGTTTTCTTGATGCAGAGATCAGTTTTGATTATGTGTGATGCTTTCCTCACTGCATTTTTATTTTATGCCAGTTTTCCAAATATGATAAGCTGTAGCCTGCTAGATAGGAAGGAGTGAATGTCAACCTCCTTAGGTTTAAGAGTATCAGGAAAAGGTTAGCAAAAAGAGGAAATACTGTTTTAGGAACCTGAGAATCTCTGTTTGCTATAGGAGAGAGGGTACAGACATAATGTGACTGGTGGCCACCAGCTTACAGCGTATGCATAACCACGATACACATTTACAGCATTGGATTCTGCTTGAATCTGCAGCATGGGATTCTGTTTGAATCTTAGCACTTGAGATGGAATTTTTGTACTTTGAAACTTTTTTAGAGCATAAGTAACATTATTAATGACAGATTCTATAAATCTTTCATATCACCAGGTTTTCAAGGACATTTACATTATCCTACTTCAGGGTTAGAGTGTTTTATGTGACAGATAACCCCCCCCCTTTTTTTTTAAAGCACTCTGGAGACGAAGGTGTGTCTGATATAGGCCATGGTCTTTACAGTCACTTGCTATGCATCAGAGAGCTGGACAGTGACTAGGAAGGCTAGAAGAAGAATTGATGCCTTTGTGCTGTTGGTGAAGAGTATTGAATATACCATGGACTGCTAAGAGAACGAACAGGTTCAGCCTGGAGTGGGTTAAACCAGGATGCTCCTTGGAGGGAAGGATTCTGAAACTTCATCTGACATACTTTGGACGTGTTGCAAAGAGGGACCAGTCCTTGGAGAAGGACGTCATGCTTGGGAGGATGGAGGGACACCCTCTGTGATATGGATTGATTCAACGACTGGGGTATACGGAGTAGGTGAGTCAGAGACAATGAGACTGGCACGGGATAGAGCAGGATTCAGGGCTGTTGTACTTAGGGTTGCTATGAGTCGCAGGCATCTTGATGGCATGTAACAACAACAGAGTTAATAGTGTTAATAGCCCTTTTGAAATTTGTCTAGCAGGTCTTCTGGGTATAAACCTAGACCTAATACAGGGGAGAATGCTAATAATAGAGGAAAAAACAAAAGCTAAAACTTTTAGTGTAATAAATTTAGGCCTGGATGATAGCAATGATTTGCAATACAATGTAGATGAAAACCAGTATATTTTTTCCGTTGAGTCTCAGAATAATCCTTACAGGAAAGTGCTTTTGTGACACCTCACCCCCCCCACACACACCCCTGCCCCGTGTTATTCCTACCTTACCAGTGATGAAGCAGAGATAAGATTTTTGCAGAATCAAACAGCGTGGCAGCAAAAGCTATGGCTATTTGATTTGCAAATTTCTTAACCATGTTATTCCTCTTACTCTTTTCTTCTGTTTATCCACCCGGCTTTCATCAATAGTTTGAAAAGTAGAAGAAAATGACTGAAGAAATAATAACAACCCTTGAAGAGTTAACTTTGCCCTCTCACTTTGTGATTTATGCTCCGTGACGTTTATGTCACAGTAGTGTGGCCCTCTGTACTGTTCCTGAAGTGCAATTGTGATGATCCATCTTCTGCTCATGAGCACTGCATGAAAAAACAATCCTGTTGGTATGGTCTTAACCAGCTCATCTCACCAGCAGATCCACTTTGGTATAATTTCTCCCTTTTGTTTTTAGCTGTAAGTTTGAACACTCCAAAATTACTCCTGTTGAGTAAGTGCTCATGTGGGCTTTCAAGATACATTGAAAAGGACTTGAATTTCTCCCCTTTCTATAAAAAGCAGGAGTAGATATGCTTTTCACTTAAAGATTCACATATCCAGATGTATGCAGTTGTATCAATCTCTTCTGCCAGTCTAACTCCATAATTCTCATGCCTAAGAAGCAATTAAAAATACCATGGCTTGAGTGTATCTTTGCTGTTTAACATGTTAAAGAAGTCTTTTGCAGCAGATCTGCCTGATGTAGTATTTTGTTAGATTTTTTTAAACTGCTGCTTCTCCAGTAAGTTCTTGATTGATTTAATTTCAAGTAGGATCATTTTAACATTTGCCTATATAAATATAGGGTGTTTGGAAAGTTTCATCTTTTCCATTCAGCTGTTACGTTATTGAAATTATTAGTCTTAGAATTTCCTATTTGCTATGATTTTAAGCTACCTTGGAAAACTAGCCATGCTTAGCAAGGTAATAAAGAGAAAAAAAAGTTCCTGAGATGTAACTTTTTGTTTCTTGGCTTTTTTAATTTTGATGTGACTGGAAGTTAACAGAACAAATTAGTTTTCCATTAAATAGTTCATACACATTTTGTTATGTAACAGTTGCAATGCCCACATGAACTCTTCTTGCCTTTCTTGGGCCCCTCTACCTACTTATCCTTCTTTTCCTTATCCTTCCTGCTGTTCTGGTCTAATATGGATGATTGTTCTGAGTGGCATCTCCCCCCACATGTGTTATTACGTATACACTTAATTATGTACGTATATTTATATGCCTTTCTGTTGCCCACCTTGAAGGTGATTCCTAGGGGTGGCTGCTTTCCAACTTGACGGGTGTCTTGGTATCTGAGTTTTAATTTACATGTAACTTTATTGAAAGACTGATGCAGTAGAATATATTTTATTTATTTTTTCACTTCTTTAGTCTTTTATAGTGGACTAATTTAGCACTATTTCCTAAACCAAAACAAAAAGCTAAAGAAAATAAGTGCAAATACCTGTAATTTTTCTCCAAGCAAAATAGTGCTTATGTGCAAATAGAAAATTCCATGGGTTTTTTTTTTTTTTAGAATGTACTGTTTTTGTACACTTAACGTTTTTATAAGTTTAACAGTACCACAAATTTTCATTGACATGGACCCTTAATAGTATATTACAAAAGGAGATAGGATGTAAAATTTTCAGTTTTTATGTTAATAGTTTTTTGCTTAAAGACTACTCCATTTCAGGATATTCTTCCTCACTCTATCTGTGTTTGTCTTTTTTGCCACATAACTTAATCTCTTTCTCCAGAAACTATAGCTTAGAAATTTTGTTGGTTCTACTTATCTCTTTTCTTCTGTCAATCTGAAAGGTACGAAACCTTTCAGATTCTGAGGAAACCTTTCAGATTGTGAGGTAAATTGACTTCTTTATTCCAAAATGTCACCTCCTTATCACATGTTTGCTTTAAAATCCTTCTAGCAACCCAATAAATTCAAGTAACTTACTTTATGAGCCTGGTCAAAATTTAAGAATAATTACATCATGTAAAATTATTCAAGTACCAATATTAAAAATATGAAACCCTGCATAACTTTGAGTTTTATATGCAATATTCTGTATCCAAACTAAAATTATTTTCTGACTACCATTTCTTAAGAACTCTCCCCCTCCGTCATTGCCCTCAGTTGTCTTCTTCCTCCTTACCCTTGGCGTTCCCTGGTAATTCCTCCAGGATACCACCTCCTTCTAGCTTTGCAGACTTTTCTGGTCAGCCTGAACTCTGCTGTCAGCAATTTCAACATCATTCTAGAATATTGAAATTTGTGTTTCTGAAGCAGAATACTCAGTGCCATTTCATGACTCAGAAATATTTAATGCTACGGATGGTTTACCTTTCCCCCATACTCTTCTTTTAGATGACCCCTATTTTTTTTGTGTTCAGGCAACATGTATTATGAGCATTTTTGTGGCACTTATTGGAGGGCTTTGGGTTGCAGCTAACTGCACTGTTAACTTAAAGGTTTACAGTTCAAACCTACCCATCAATACCATGGAAAAAATGTCTGACAGTATGCTTCTGTAAAGAATACAGACATGAAATTCCATGGAACAGATCTACTCTAACAAAAACAACTATGTATTTTGTATCCATCTACTTTATTGTACCATGGGCCATTTCCATGTTCTTCCCTACTTGGACACTTCCTTGGTCATAAAGGTTCTTAATATGTTTATGCAGAGTTAATGGAAGGACTTTTTGGGACCTCTTAAAGGCTTTTTGTTGGGGGCGGGGTGGTGTTTTGTTAGAATCTATCCATATATCCATAGATAAATCCATAAGAGGCCAACAGTATAATCATACTTATCCCCTGGGATGTGGGAGCAGACTTGTTATAAAGCACTGACAATCTAATAGTGTTTAAGAATATAAAGTTTGTCTTGCATTTTATTGATTCATACTGTTTGGGTATTGAAATGTTTATTTTGCTGGTACAGTATAGTAATTGCTACATTTTAGCACAAGTGCAATATAGGCTTTTACAACTCAGTCTCCTCTGATAGTTTTCTAACATAATTGAATACCCACTGAACCACATCTTTATTGTTTTTACTACTTTTCTGATAATTTGAGAAAACTTTATGACATTTCATTCTTAGTGCCTTTTGCCCAACACTCTAGCAAATAAATGATGAATTATGCATGGAGGAAGCTTATAAATAATTATAGTCCACATGCCCATATGTATGGATGAACAAACTGAGGCATAATTTACTGGATTTATTTGGGTTTTTTTCTTCTATACTTGTGGTAAATGTAAACTGGAAAATAAAATATTGATTTATATAACAAGCTTTATGTATTTATTTGGTTTTTTCCTTCTATATTTTGTGGTAAATGTAAACTGGGAAACAAAATCAAACTTTCTCTATGTATTTATCAAAATCCCAATTTGCGACAGTTTGTATTATGAAACTGTTTTAAAAGTTTTGAAAGCAGTGGCATCTGTGGTATGTCTTATTTATACTCTTTTTTCTAAGAAACAAAATATTTTATGTATACTGAAATCCTTTGTTAAAAAATAAACATTGGTAATAATGTTTCTCAAACTATGATTATTTTAAAAGGATAGAAACCAATATATTTTGCTGGGATTGCATATATGTCCATCTATATCTTTGTGTCTGTCTATCTATCTATCTATCATTATTTGTGTGTGTGTGTACACTCACTCATCTTTTCAATCCATTAGAAATTTTGTTGTCAAAATTAGAAGTTTTGTTGTCAAAAATTGCATGTTACTATTATTTTTAATCTAGGCATGTTTCTCCAATAATCAACCACAAATGTACATTTCATAATAATGCTTTTTTCTTTTTTAGCATGAAAATAAGAATATATTTTTGGAGCTCATTAGCGTAACAGCTATGTTCATTTAGAAACATTGTGATGGAATGCTGATACTGATGTTGTAGAAAGATACCTTATTTTCCAGGGTTATGAATCTTGTTATGAATCTTGTTTATTAGCATCCCTTGCCATTCCCAAACAAACTCAAAAGATAGTTTCAGGAGCTAATGTAAATTCTTCTTAAGAATTTTAATCTTTTTTTGTGACTGCATTATTTGCTTTGTCTCCTTTTACCTTGATTTTTTAGTTTCTATTGATGTTTCACAGTTATGGGTATAGAGCATTAATCTGAGCAGAAACCAACTTCCTTGGGGTATATTAATCATTTGGCTTACCTTATCCAGTAATCATAATCATGCTTTAACATAATTTTACTGATGATAGAGGAATTTCTGTTTATCTCTTTGATCTGAACAATCATACTAGATACCTCCCCTCAGTTTATGAACTTAGAGACAGAGGCTTGTCTGAGTCAGTGTAAGGGTGGGTTCATCTTAGTTGGGTGGGTGATGGCTTCACTGTAGAGGCTCATGCTACTTCTTCTGATATTGTTATACTTACTGGAGAGACTGCAAGGGTCCCTGGTAGCATAATGCAGTACATGTTGGGCTGTTGGCTGCTAACTGGAATATCAGCAGTTCAAATCCACCAGTCACTCTGATGGAGAGAGAAGGAGCAGTCTTCTTCCTTAATGATTTACAACCTCAGAAACTGTATGGACATTTGCCTGGAGTCTGAATTGACAATGGAGCAGGGGATTTGTTTTGGGGTTTGGTCAGTCTGCAGTTGCTCTGTGTGCTGGAACACTTTACTGGTTTTACCTCACACTTACTTTCAATATATCATTTTCTTTCATCAGTATTTCAGTTCGTTAGGCAGATCTAGCATTATTAGGCTATCATTATTTCATAGACAAGGGTAGTACAGATCAGAAAGGTTAAGTGTCTTTCTGCAGTTTGTAGAAGTACTGATTAGAAAAACAAAACAAAACAGAGCACTTCTTCCAGCTCCTCGCTGCTCTTTGTATTGTTTGGCCCTTTCTGTTTCACGAGAAGCCATATCAGAAAGTTAAAAGTACTTTTGTCTTAGGGTTCTACGGACATAATTTTCTGGCTAAGCTTTATACTAAAATTTAAAATGTTAACTAAGCTTGTGTTTTGTGTGTATGGTACTAATAAGATTAATGGGATGGACCGCATCAAATTATGCATTAATTGGCAGAAAATTATTGCTTGAGGGAGAATAATAGGAGACAAACAAATGTGTTTTAAACTGTGGGATGATTTGCATCACACCTTGACATTCTGCTTATTCTTTTCTGAGAGCAATCTTCTGATTTTTATCATCTACTGGGTTGGGGAGGAAGAAGCATTTTTTGGGGATTGAGAGAGTCTACAGTTTTAAATGTAAAAGTTGATGGGTGGAGGAGGGGTGGGTAAAGGAAAAGGGAAACATCTGTGTGAAAAACGTTGTATATAAACTCTGTAAGTAAAAAAAGTTGCTAAGCCAGTAAGTATAACATTCTCATCTCTTCTAAGACATTACTACAGATAGTGTTTCTCAAATGTCCATAATGTTGTTGTTGTTGATTGCCTTCCAGTCGAGCACCACATGAGCAACCATGTGAGCAAAAGGCCTGGAAGCCCCTTCTGCAACCATCAACATTTTAAATGTTCATAGAGTTTCCAGAGGCATGTTATTTAGGAAGTGGATGTCACTTTTGCTTCCAAACCTGTTTTCGTATATTATTGCTTTTAGGGGCCATTGAATCACCTGTGATGTACAGCGACCCTGTGTATAGCAGCTCTGAACCCTCCCTGTCCTGGGCCAGTCTCCGTAATTCTGATACACCAACCCCCATTGCCCCAGTCACCGTATCAATCCATCTCATCCGGGGTCTCCCTCTCCTACGCTGTCCATCCACCCTTCCGAGCATGATGTCCTTCTCCGAGGACTGATCTCTCTTGGCCACATGCCCAAAGTAAGTGAGACGGAGCTTCAGAATCCTAGCCTCCAAGGAGAGACTTGGTTTTACCGTCTCCAAGACAGACCTATTTGTTTTCTTGGCAGTCCATGGTATGTTCAAGACTCGTCTCCAACACCACAGCTGGAAGGCATCTATTCTTCTTCCGTCATCCTTAGTCGTTGTCTGGTTCTCTGAAGCATAACAAGTAATTGAGAAGACCATGGACTGGATTAGGTGCACTTTAGTCTCTAGACTGGCATCATTGCTCTTCAGCACTCTGGAGAGGTCCATGACAGCAGATTTTTCCAATGCAATTAATCTTTTGATTTCCTAATTGCTGGTGTTGTGAGTGTTGATTGTGGATCTGAGTAATCTGTAATTGCTAACAACCTCAATTGCTTCTCCATTTATTATGGTGTTGCCAATTGGTCCACTGGTGTGAATCCTTGTCTTCTTGATATTGAGTTCATATTGAAGACTACAGTCCTTGACCCTTTGCAGCAAGTACTTCAGATCTTCCTCTTTTTCAGCTAACAAGGCTGTGTCATCTGCGTATCATAGATTGTTGATGAATATTTGTCCAATCTTGATTCCATACTCCTCCTCATAAAGCCCTGCTTCTCCAGTGATCTCTTCTGCATATGGACTGAAAAGATATGGGGCAAGGATGCATCCTTGATGCACGTCTTTCTGATTTTGAACCAAGCAGTATTTCCTTGCTCTCTGTTCTAGAACTGCTTCTTTGTCCAAGTACAGATTTCGTATAAGCATGATCAAGAGTTCTGAGATTCCCATTTTCCTCAAGGTTAGCCACAGTTTGTTGTGATCCACACAGTCAAGTGCCTTTGCCTAGTCAATGCAACACAGGTAGATATTTTTCTGGTATTCTCTGCTTCCTGCCAGGATTCATCTGACATTGGCAACAATTTCCCTAGTGCTATGACTTTTTCTAAACCCAGCTTGTATTTCTAGTAGTTCTCTGTCAATGTACTCTTCAAGTCTTTTCTGGATGATGCATTTTGTGAAATAGGATCCAGTGGAATTTGGACATTGTGTGAATACCATATTAAAACCTGAGGGAAGCAGCTGGTGCTGGAGTTGTTCCTGGAGTCCAATGAAGAGAAAGGGAGCAGTGAAGAAGCTGGTTGTAGGCTCCCAACCCAAATTGATTTTCGGTTTCTGACCCCAGCCTGCCCCTGGTATTTTGCTCTATTCAATGCACCTCTCTAACAGTGCTGAAACAAGTTAGGTTTGCTGTTTTAAAAACTATGCTCTCATCACTGTTGGGTTGGAATCCTTTCATAGTTGGTCCTACATTGGGCTTTGAAGGCAGTATATTGCTCAAGGAGGTGTTGTCAGAATTTAACAGCTTGAGAGATGTGGCCTTTGGGTTAGTCATGTAACTCCCTATCAACTTCCTTATCAGAGCACTTTCTGAAACTTTTGGAGGTGCAGGATAATAAACAAAAGGAGCACAGCTTTTCCTCACAATAAAACAGACTAGCAAACAAGAAACAAAACCACAAAGCTTAAGAGTTTCTGATATTTCTGTAGCTGGTCTGTGCCTGAATGGTTGTTAATGGATTTATATTTTTATAGTCTTGATTCATAATGCATGTTGTTGTTGTTTGCCATTGAGTCAGAACTGAACCACAGCTGACCCTCCATTGGTGTTTCAGAGACAATGATTCACTTGGGAGGACAGTGCCCATCCTTTTTCCTACAGAGCATCTCGTGAATTTGAACTGCACGCCTTTGGAATTGCAATGCAGCTTCTGACCATTAGGCCCGAGACTCCCTCATAATGCATTATTGTTGTTATGTGCCATTGAGTCGCCTGTGACTGATAGTGATCCCACATAGTGCATATCCCTTGTTTAATTGGTAAGTTAGCTGTGGCAACAACAGTTTCTCAACAGAGCATCTTAAATATGTGTATTTTTTATTATTCAGCAGCAAGAACGTGTGCTCAGCAGTAGATAGACTCTGAAATTCCTTAGGACTGTAATGATCCTTCACTCTACACTTTCCCATTATGGTCTGCATAAACCATGATTTGACTGTAGTTTTATGTATAATCTAGCAGTTATTTTTCTTGCTGTCTCACACCTGAATATCTGCATCTGAATCAGCCTTTATGGAATTGGGTTTAGCTAAGTATTATGTCAAGAAGCTGAAAAAAATTATAAAAATAGATGATTTTAGATGCCAAGTTATGTTTCCTGTTTATATATAACAATATAGCAGAATTTGCTATAGGGAAGGGGATCAAGTGATATCATAAAGGAACAAGACACTGGTAATCAAAAGATTTGAGGCCTCATCGCACTGCTGCCTGACTTCCTGGTCTAGTCTCACTCCTTAGCCTCCATTTCCTCATCTGCCAAAAGTCGGCTAATTTCGCTGGGTTGTTGGAACAATCTAAGGATATAAATGAGGACTCTATAAACACAGTAATATTGGACTGCGACTCCTGTGTGATTTTACTGCCTGTGAAAACCTTCTGGAAGGTTTGGTGTGGGTTTGGACAATGGTCAGATATGTAGAAGCCCTGGTGGCCTAGATTTTAGAGAATTGCACTGCTAACCCAGAAGTGGGGCCTCTCTGAATGGCTCCATGGGGGAAAAGGTGGACAGTGTCCTCCCCTGTGTTTTCACAGCATCTGAGACCCAGGAGGGTCAGGTCTGAGGCATTTCCAATTCAGTGGGAAGGAGTTTGAGATTTTGAGTCAGATGTTATTTATTTTAACAATGATTACTATATGCTAGACACTTTATAAAAGTTCTTTTAATTTAGGCCTCTCATCAGCCCTGTAAGACAGACATTGATATCTTTATTAGACAGCTCTTTCTAGGATTGAGAGTAAGTAATTTGTATAAGGACCAACCACTATTCAAGATGATTCTTGGTTGAATTTTAATTTCTTCATTGCTATTCTGGGTAAACAAATAGTTTAAACTTTAACAACAATTTGGATTATGTTTTTAATAACTGGAAAGAGCACCACAATTTTTATCAGGAGGTCCAAACAATGTTACTATATTTTCAGATTATTTTGAGGAAAGTTACTTTTATATTGAATGCTTTCAACATATGTGCCTATGTAACATATTTTTTTCATTCTGACTTTAATCTTCATAAGAATTTTTAGAAATGCTTATGAAGTATTTAAAAAAGTGTGCTTTTTTAAAAAAACAAACATTGTTTAAATATTTTGTTATTTTTTACAGTCATTCCTACACTGGTCAAGATTACAGTGCACATAGAAATACTGGCAAGATTTCTTTAGATCAGATTGACTCGGTAAGCGCATCAATTCCCTTTTTATATCGTGGCTTTTGTTGGTGGGGAAAATGCAGATTTTTCTTCTCGTTTCACACAGCTTATTATTTGCATATCCCTCAATAGGAAGCCCTTGTGGAATATTCTGTGTTACAGCCAAAAGGCCATGTATGTGCCTGACTGTTCAAATCCCCCAGCCACGGAAAAGGGAGAAAGATGGGGCAGTCTCCTGTGTTATTTAGAACCTGCAAAAATCCACTGAGTTGGTTCCAACTTGACAGCAATAATTTATGATAATACTTTCAGTCCCAATTGTTCCTTTAGATTTTTCATCTAACTGAAATCTAAGTCTTTCTACAACATTATTTTCCCTGTGACTGTCTTCAGGTAGACAGACACTTTTTTTTCCATACTCTCTCTCCTTTCCCAACTCCTCTTATTCTTTTATGAACGTAAGTAACAGTACTGTTACCACACCACTTGAAGTCTACAACATCCGTGCTAATAATCTCATACTCTAACCCGATACTTCCTTTGCTCAATTTCCACAGTCATTTTTTCATCTTATTTCAGCCAACTCTATTGTTGATAGGTGCTGTTGAGTTGAGTATGGCTCATAGTGACCCTATGAACAAAAAATCTGAACTCTCTTCTGCCCTACGGCATACTCACACTCCCTGAAACACAAGAGACCGTTGTAGCAGTCACGGTGTCATTCCAACTGGTTCAGGGTCTTCCTCTCCTTTGCCAACCCTCCACCCTTCCCAACACCATGTCCTTCTTCAAAGAATAGCCCCTCCTAGCAACACACCCAAAGTGTGTGAGGCGAAGCCTCATCATTCTTGCCTCCAAAGAGCACTCGGCTGCACCCTCTCCAGGACATATTTGTTTGTTCTTTTGGCAGCTCATGGGATGTGCAGTGTTTTCTCCAACACCACAGCTCAAAGGCATCAATCCTTCTGTCATCCTTACTCACTGTCCAGCTCTCAGATTCCTGGCAAGTGATTGGAAAGACTCTTTCCAACTCTACACCCTTTCAAATCCAATCAATACGTCTCTAAAATCTTGATTTTAAGCATGCAGATTTTGCATACCAAACCCCCTCATGACTGTTTTATTTCTTTTACTTCTTGAATCCAGTCACTAGTAATTATAGTTGATTTGGCCTTCCACATACATAAAATATTCAGAGATTTCTCCAAGTTTGACTGCTAATGTCAGAAAATACTTCTGGAGTAAACTGAGTAAACAATATCTTACTATATTGTTTTTTACTGTTACATGTGATTGATAATTGTCTCAAAGAGAAAAAGATTAAGGTGAAAAGGAAGAAATAGATACAAATTTTCATATATTTCACTTAACCTTGAATGATAGAAATATTGTCACTTCAATATGTAATCAATATAAAATATTTAAAATGTAATCTATAATCACAAGAGAGGAAGACCCTGGATGAGGTGGCTTGATTCAGTAACTGGGGTAATGGGGGTAGTTGGTTTGGAGAATAAGATTGGCACAGGATAGAGCAGGTTTAGGGCCGTTGTGTACACGGTCGCTGTTAGTTGTAGGTGACTTGATGGCATGTAACAACAACAATCTAAAATCATGTTAAAAGAGTATTACTGCTGTGTGGTATTATTTCTATTCCATTTATACCATATTTACAATCATGGCAAGTATTATAAGGATCTGGTACATTGTCCACATAACTTAAAACCTTTTCTTGCAGCTAGCTACAAAATCTTTTCCACCCTGCATGCGTCAGTTACATAAAGCCTTGCGCGAAAATCATCATCTTCGTCATGGAGGCCGGATGCAGTATGGCCTGTTCCTGAAGGGCATTGGTTTAACACTGGAACAGGCATTGCAATTTTGGAAGCAGGAATTTATCAAAGGAAAGATGGATTCAGAAAAGGTAATTATGAAAAATTGGAGAAATAACGAGTTTTATTTTGGTTTTAAATAGAAATCATTTGCCTTTTGTATTTCCTTAAGTATATTGAAAACACAAAGATTAGTATGTTGATGTTTTCTTTTAGGTAAATGCAGACTCATATACTAATATAGTAGGTCTTAAACTAAAAATTGAGAAAATGAATTTAATTCAGTGAATAATCTTAAAACAGCAATGTAAGATGTAAGATAATGCTAAAACTCAATCTTTTCTCTGTTGCTCTATTGCCTGCAGTGCTTATAAAAGCTAAAATTGCTGTCTACATTCTACAGGAATGTATTTATGTATACACATACTTCTACATACTCATACAATAAATTATTAAGGACTAGAAGTACTGAGAACAAATAAAGTGAAAACCATTTAAAAGTTTAAAAGATTTTTCTGCTTTATAGAATCTTTTATAGAACATTTTTAGGTTGACATTAAACATCATAAATCTGAACAAAACAGATTTTAAACATGTTCATAGCTCTCAAGCTCCTACTCTTCTTTTTTAAAAAAAGTTATTTCTGAGTAATATTTTGAAGTGCAATTTTTGTCCCTATTATGCCACAGCACAGTAGAATGAAGTAGATATTTTGTTGTTTATTTTTTGGTTTGTTGCCACCTAGGTAAGATAAATTATAGAACAAAGAATATTGACCAAGTAAACTTTATAATGAAACTTTATTATGTCTTGATTGTATATTTTATTAAGTCAAATACTTTCATAATAGATTTGTTTTGAAAATTGCCTACATTTATAATTGCATGTAGAATCTTAAACAATTAATTTTGCAGAGGTTTTTGTAAATCCTATTTGGATCGTATGTCCTAGACTTAAATTTTTCTGTCTTAAAAGTATTTACTTATATTCTGATTATAGAAAATAAAAAATATATGTAATATTAACTGTCATTCTTAATTCAGAAAGAATTTCTATCAATATTTTCACCTTTCATTGTAGTCCATATGAGTAGATTTAAATGTTTCCACTTTTTACTCTGACGTTATATTATGAACATTTTTTAAAATTTCGATTGGTTGTATCACACCCTTTGAAATTAGTAAGATTTATTTAATCATTTTATCATTGGTTATTATATCTCATTTTCTCTGTCATGAAATGTCATTGCCACCAGTATCTTGGACATATAAATCTGGTTATAATGCTATTCTTTGACTAGAGTCACTAAGAAGTAATCAACTTGTTATGTAGACAATTTTGTTAGTGATGCATTCTAAGAGTTTTTAAAACATTTTTACTTTTTCTGAAAATATACATAGAAAAAACCCACTTGCATTTCACAATTTCCTACATAATAATCAGTGACACTGGTTATGTTCTTCACATTTTAGTGACATCTCATTATTTCTAGTCAAGTTTTTCTGCTTTCTCTGCAAGGACATTACTAAATCCCCTTGTCCGCAACTTTCTCTGTACTTTACAGTAACTGTTGACCCTTTGGGCTTATAAAGAAGTACAATAGTTAAGGGTAGTAGTCTTTATTCTTTAGACTATTACTGACTTTAGGGAATAGTTTCGGTTCAGAGTCTGGAGAGAAATTCAGGTATGTACTCTTGAGGTCTCCTCCAGACTCAGGACATCTAGTAAGTCTGTATTCTTTAAGAATTTGACGGTTTTTCCACATTTTTCTCCCTTTTTCTCCTGATTCTTGTTCCTTATTAGAATGTTTGCATCAGTAACTAGGCAATGTTTAATTCTTCTGGTCTCAAGACAGAGGAGGCAGTGTTTCAGGTAGAGGATTAGGCCTTTATGATTCACTTTTCTTCCATTTTTGTTTTCAGAAAAATTGAGACAAACATAGGTACCTTAGGTTTTTGCTTGTCAGCTTTTAAGATTCCAGACACTATTTACCATAATGTGAAGTAAAATATAAACTGCAGAAAGCTGACTGGATTGTGCCCTATAAGACCATGTAAACCCCTTTTGTTGAGCTTTTAATTTAGGTCCTTATCAAGCTATGTAGGACTCTTGTTCTGTTGTTTAATTGTATTATATACTATAATTTACATTTTTTTACCTTTTCAGACTGATGAAATTATTTTTGAGAAAAGCTTTTTGTGAATTACAGGGAAAGCTAAGCAGTAGTTATGAAGTAAAAGGATTATTTTAGCTTGCTTTTTTTGGCTGTAAACGAAAGAGGAAAGAAAGAAGGAAGGAAAATGAGCCATGCCCGCAGATCCAGTACTAGACTCTTGCTCACTGGCTTGCTGCCTTTTATGTAACTCTGGGATAGCTTGTATTTTGACATTTAGTTTTTAAAAACCCAGAATGTTAAAGAAATGATATATAGGATTTTTTATTTTATGATGCAGAAGTAGCTCTTTTCAACAATTATTGTAAAAGAAAATCAATAGATAATTTCTCAGCTTTCTGGATAATAAATAGCAATCTTATTTCCTTCCACTATCATTGATTATGGAAAATATTATGACTAAAAATCATAAATTCCACTTTTGACATACTGTGACAGTGTTCTCTTGGTTGGTCCATACTTGTAAATAAATGTGTCTTTCTCAGTTATATTTTCTTTTACATGTCTTTACAGGAAATAAAATTTCATTTTTCTTAGTTCATTAAAATGTCTTTTAATTTAATGATTGTATCCTATTTTTTTCACAGTAAAGTAGCGTTTTTATAATTTGTCCTGCTAAGATTAATAGACTCTTTATGAGAAGCCTCAGGCCAGCATATTCCTAAATGCTTAACCAGTTGTATAAGTCTGTATTTCCTATTAACCACTCCATCTCTGGTTAAGTTCTCCAATTCCTCCAATTCCTGTGGATTCGAAGAAGAATTTCTAGATGGGAATCTAGGGGCTCAGAGCTCTCAGGGGAATGACTCATGTGGCTTTAGATATGCAGGCCGGTTTGGTGGTGGTGTTTTATTAGAAACTGGTGAGCAATGGGCCAGGGTGGATGCAGCAGGAAGCTTAAACAGTCATACTGCAGCTCCTGTGTTGATGTTTTCAAGGGGTCGTGGTACTAGAGATATTGTAGCTGATGTTAGATGGATCTTGGCTGAAAGCAGGGAATACCAGAGGAATGTCTATCTGTGTTTCATTGACTATGCAAAGGCATTTGACTGTGTAGATCATAACAAACTGTGGCTGACTCTGAGAAGAATGGGAATCCCAGAACACTTGATCGTTCTAATGCGAAATTTACACTTGGACCAGGAGGCAGTCGTCAGAACAGAGCAAGGGAACACTGCATGGTTCAAAATTGGGAAGGGCGTACGCCAGGGATGCATCCTATCTCCATACCTTTTCAACTTATATTCAGAACAGATTATCCAGGAGGCTGGGCTCTATGAGGAGAAATGTGGGGTCAAGATTGGTGGACGATTTATCAACAATCTGCGTTATGCGGATGACACAACCCTGCTTGCTGAAACTGAAGAGTCATGAAGCGCCTGCTGCAGAGTGTCAAGGACTGCAGCCTGCAATATGGATTGAGGCTCAATGTCAAGAAGACAAAGATTCTCACCATTGGACCAATTGGCAGCATCAGGATGGATGGTGAAGAGATTGAGATTGTACACAGCTTTAGTTTGTTTGGCTCCATAGTCAAGTCTTGGCACCAGCAGCCAGGAAATTAAAAGGCGCATTGCAATGGGAAAGTCTGCTGTTAGGGACCTCTCCAAAGTGCTGAAGAGCAATAGTGTCTCTTTGGAGACTAAGGTGCGTCTGATACAGGCCATGGTCTTCACAATCACCTGTTATGCATCAGAGAGTTGGACAATGACCAAGGAGGATAGAAGGAGAATTGATGCCTTTGAGCTGTGGTGCTGGAGAAGAGTATTGAGAATGCCATGGACTGCTAGGAAAACAAACAGATTTGTCCTGGAGAGGGTTAAACCGGGTGGCTCCTTGGAGGCAAGAATTCTGAGGCTCTGTCTAACATACTTTGGACATGTTGTGAGGAGAGACTGGTCCTTGGAGAGGGACATCATGCTTGGGAGGGTGGAGGGACAGCGCAGGAGAGGAAGACCCTCTATGAGGTGGATTGATTCAGTGACTGGGATAATTGGGATGGGAGTGTCGGAGACAGTGCGATTGGCACAGGGCAGAGCGGAGTTTAGGGCTGTTGTACATAGGGTCGCTATGAGTCGCAGGCGACTCGACGGCACATTACAACAACAACAACAACAACATTGTGGAGAGTGCTCTCTTTATATTGCTGCATCAGCTGTTGATTATTAGCAAGACCATGCTGATTTGCAAGATCATGCATCTGCAGTTAAGGTAACTTGGGACCAGAGGAGGTAATTAATGGCTAAAAAAAGCCAACTGTTAGGTTAACACCACAAGCAGTTTATTAATATATTGCAATATTTTACTACAGAAATAGTCTTAAAGGGCTTAACTTGCTCAACATAATAATGCTGTATTTTTTTTGCAAGATATGTATATTCATAGGGTCGCCATGAGTGGCACTTAACAACAACAACTACAATATATCTTTCAGATAAATTCACATTACATTCCAAATAGCTTTTAAGTAATCAGGTCTGGTATTTTTATGCAGAAGGTAGTATACATGAGCCCACACATAAGTCCCCGGCAGTGGAATACGACTTGTTCCTTGCATTGGGTTCCTGATTAGAGTAAGCAGCAATCTATAAGTGTTCTTTCTCTTTGTTGAAACCAAGCCAGCCCCAACCTGCACTCTTAACGCCCACAGACACAGCTACCAACTTCTCCTTTAACTTGCCAAATGATCCAAAATTCCATTTGATGGCTTCTAGCAATTCTCCTTTGAGTTCTCTACCATCATAGTGACTCAAGTTTGTCCAGAAAATGGTATGATGCTTACCACTGAACTTGGGTGCCGACTGCAAGAGTTACTTGAGTTGTGCCATCACCCTTGGCCAGTACTGATCCTTGATGGTGTTCAGGTTGCTGACATAAGTGATGTGGTGCTTGTTGTGGTTTAGCTACATGATCTCATCATTGATGGAGGGCCCCAGGGCATCATAGTCATAAGGCAAGTCCATCAGGCTGTGCTTCAGCCTAGAGCCCAGAGCTCCTGGAACTGGGTCAGTTTCTGCTCATGTTGCACACCATCTAGCACAATGTGGTGGCTGCACCACCACCCTCATGCACTGCAGGCATCCTTGAGAAGTGCCAGAGATAAGCCTGTGGCTCAACCTTCACAAAAGATTACTTTAAAGTAATACAACTGCAAGAGATTAAAAACTGGATAGATTAAAGTAATATACTTGTAGAGGATTTTTACAAAGGATGTATAGTAGATATTTTTATTATTGTTGGTCACTCAACTGACTCATTGAATGGCTCTCCATATAACAACTGTTGTTGTGTCATTCAAGTTAGAACTGACTCACAGCTGACCATCCAGCAGATTTTTTTTTTGGAAACTAAATCACATAGGGAGGAGTATTGATCATTGTCTCTCTTGGAACTGCTGCCGGATTAGCATCTCTGGAGAAAGGCCATCTTTGAGTTAGCAGCTCCAATCCCTACCTACTGTCTCATCAGAACTCCTTTCTAATAAAGAACTCTGGTTTTGAACCTCTGTTTCAATGATCTGGAAAATAACTTCTGTTAAGCTTATTTCCTGTCAGTGCAAGCAAAGTGATGTGATACTATAATTAGTTTGAACCAGATTTCTTTCATCTCTAGTGTTGATTTTCCAAAATATCTGACTTCTTTTTTTTGTACTGGTATAGCTAAGGGAGCTTTGCTGACCTAGTGGTAAACAGCTGCACTGTCATTTCAAAGACATATGGTTCGAATCTGCCAGCTGATACATGGGAGAAAGATAGGTAATCTCAGCACAGTTTGCTGCCTTTGAAAAATCACTTGGAGGATCAATTATGAGTCAATTCCAACTCAACACAACAACAACAGCTTATTTGGATTTACTGACATATTTGTGAGGGGAAAATGAGCAGCAGAGGATAGCATTTCTCGAACATATTCTTACTCTCACTAATTCCTTTTCATCTACTATCTAGAACCAAAGAGACCTATTCTCCAATACTCTTTTAATGCAGTTTTAGTCCTTTTGAATTGACTGGCTAATCACTTTATCCTGTCGTCTGTCTTTGCTTGGGCTTATTATTGGTGTTTATCAAGCCTAATGGGTTTCCCCCCTTTTAAAGACATTTTTTCCAAGTTTATATATCATATTAGAGGGATATTTGTTCTCTGTTTTGATGTTTCTAATTTTCATCCTGAGTATTACTGTTAAAGCAGCATGCCTTTTATTAAGGATAAGTAATTTTCTCTCCAAGACTACAGAATTTGTGTTTTCTGTTGTAACTATTTTCGAGGATTCATATTGTAATTGTGGAAGTAATTTAGGACACTTATGTTCCCTGTTACGGTTTTGGGGTTTTTAAAGCAATTTGATTCCTTAGTTTTTTTCTCTTATGTATGTAGAAAGTAGACAATGGTCTACAAAATGCATTTTCAGAGTTGCTAATCTGGATTGGTTATTATTGCTGTTCTTCCTGCAACATTTTCAGATTGTTATACCTATTCCACCATCTAGTATTGGTAAAATACCCAGGGATTGCATGATGTAAGCACTCATGGGCTTGCTACCAGATAATGGGCTTATTTATTAACTTTTGGTACTTTCCTCTCATATTTATTGTTTATTCCTTTTCTGTGACCTGCTAAATTGGACCACAAGCTATATCTAATACTATTTTGCCTGCCTTCTTGCTCTGTGGCACAACTCTAGCACTTAAAGAAGTATGTTGAATATAAACTCAATATATGTTCACTGAATGAAGTTAAGAATAAATGTCTGTTTCATTAACTACCTGGGGAAGCAGGAAATTGGATCTTCTTTTCCTTCCCAAGATTCTTTGTATCATAGCAAAAATATAATTATTAGTATGCCATTCTATTTATAGTGAACTAGAAGCTAAGTAACCAAAAATCTTAGTGGAATCTGATATTTACCATAGAAACTTTTGGTTTTGTTAATTAGAAAGTTTTTTTACCTAAATGAGTCCATAGGGGTGTTATGTCATTAGGGTCCAGAGTTAAAGTTAAAAAACCCTAAAGGTTCTCCTAGTTCATCAGCATTTGGGCACTTTAAGAGCTGTGCCTCTCTAGTGGTTTGAATCTACCAGTAGCATCATGAGAGAAGGACTGACAGTCTCCTCTCTGTGATTTACAGCCTCTTAAAACTCAGGAGAGAGCTCTGGTGACCTAGTGTTGAGGAACTGTGTTTCCAAGCCCGAGGAACCTAGTTCAAACTCATCAGCTGCTCCTCAGGAGGAAGATAAGCAGTTTCCTCCTGTGTGATTAACTACCTCTTAAAATTGGCTGAAGAGCCAGTTATGGGTTGGTTCTGACTCAAACATACACAACAACACAACGTACGAGAGGGTCATCTAGGAGTTGATTCCATAAAAGAGATGAGGCCTCTGAGTTCACTGTTTCACCATAATTGGGTTTTCTGTAATTACGGTTTTTCTGTTTTCCCTCACTTTTAAATTAGGAATTGAATTCCATATTGATCCACAGCAGTCTTTGTGTATACTATCCTTATACTGTTACCAAATTGTATTATCAGATTGTTTGTATGGATTTCTTTTGACCAGCCTTTTAGCTACTTGAATGCAGGGATTATGAGTTTTCTACTTTGTATCTCAGGGATTTAGCACAATATAGGCAAATGTTGGGTTATTGCTGATAATCTATAAATTTTAGTATTATTTTAAAGGGCGTTAGCAAGATTTAAAATAAATATCATAATGAGTTTTGTACCTGTTTAGATGACTTCGTCTTCCTAACAAATTACAAAATGCTGATAGTTGATTTACTGTCCAGCCACATTTATCTTCTATGCATTTTTAAAAATCAAAATATCACTTGGAAGAACAAGTAACTAGTTGTAATAATATAGTAGTAAAATTATGATTCCTACTAAAAAAATACAAAGATGCATATGTATGTATACCACACACACATTCCATCTACTTTGTTTCTGTCATTCAGTAGATTTTTATTCAGTGTTCACCATGGAAAATGTACTGCTCTATAGATGCTGTAGTAGAAGACATATTCTTATTTATGACGACTTCACAATATCTAGAGAAAACTAGATAATTATTATTAACATTTAGAATCACAATTGCTGTAGTAGAAGTAGGAAGTAGGTGTGGGAACCAAGACAAGGGATAATACTTCACCTGAGGGGTTGTTAAATTTGTGAGATGACACTAAATAATTAATTGGGGAAAGATAGGAATTCTACACAGAAGGGACAGCCTTTTCAAATGCCCTGAGGTGAGAGAGCATAGTGGGTTCTATAGTTGGTGGAAATATTATTTAAATACCAAGAAAGACTTAACAGGCTGATAGTACAGGTTTTTCTGGGCAGGTAACTTTAGTGAGGCCAGTTTTTAGAACCAGTTATTAGCTGTCATTGTAGCTATATAGGAATAGTTTCCTAATTTTGAATACTCACAAAAATGAAATTATTTAATGTGCTATAAATATTATAAAGAAGGAGACAATACTATGAATAACATTTTTTCTTATACTTGGTTCACATTGATTTGTGGCACCATATCAGAGAAAAACTCATCCACAGTCTGCCTTATGCAGATGACACTCCTTACTGAAAGTGAGGATAATATAAAATGCTTTTTGCAGAAGATCAAGAAGTACTGCCTTTAATATAGATAACATCTCAACATCAAGAAAACAAAAAGTCCTCACCATAGGCACAGGACCAGCAGTCAACATTGTAATAGATAAAGGATTGTCAATTATTTCCTTTTGCTTGGATCAACAATCAACACTTGGGTACCAGCAGTCAGGAGATTAGCAAATGTATTGCAGTGGGCAAGTCTACTGTCAGAGACTTCTCCAGAATGAAGAGCAGTGATATCAGTTTTATGACTAAGGTGTGCCTGACTCAGGCCATGGTCTTTGTAATCACCCTGCTACATGTTAAAGAGCTGGACAGTGAATAAGAATGGAAAAAAAAAATAGAGAATTGATGCCTTTGAGTTGTGGTACTGGAAAGAGAAGAGTACTGAGTATCACGTGAACTGCCAAAAGAACAAACAAATGTGTCTTGGAAAAAGTGCACCCAGACTGCTTTTTGGAGGCAACAGTGGTGAAGCTTCATCTTCCATACATTGGATATGTAGCTAGATGAGGCTATTCCTTGGAAAGGGACATCATACCTAAAAAAAAAAACAAAGGGTCAGCGAAGGAGAGGATTACCCCTACCAAGATGAATTGACGGTGACGTCAGCAGTGGGCTCACGTGTGTCAGGGATGGGGAGGATGGATGACACAGGACAGGGTAAGTTTCAGGTCAGCTATTTATGGTGTTGCTATGAGTTGTACTCGACAGCACCTAACAAGGACAGTGTAGATCTTCAATTGAATTAAAAGGGTTTCTGGTGGCTTAGTGGAAAGGAGTTGGGCTGCCAACCCAAAGGCACATGGTTAAAATCACTAGCTGCTCTGTAGGAGAAAGATGAACAGACAATTCTTGTGAGATTTACTGCCTATAAAAACCACTGGAGGGACCTCTGGTGGCCTAGTTACTAAGAAGCTGCACTGAAATCCCGAAGACACACAGTTAGAATCCACCAGATGCTCTTCTGGAGAAGGAGGGGCAGTCTCCTCCTGTGCCAGTTGGATCTAATTTGATGATACACAAAAAGAAAAAGAAAAAAAAACAACAACAAAAGAAAACCACTGGAGTGTCAGTTCCAACTTGATGGTACATGACAATAAAAATAAGATTTAATTGTAATCAGTGAGAATGTTTTTCACACTCTGAAAATATTTTTGTTAAAGCTCTTTCAGTTATTCCTACTGTCAATAGTGGCGGGGCGGGGGAGGAGGTTGAAAATTGTACGCAGGTTGTCAGATTCTTTGGATTTCTGTATGATTCTCCAAGAGTTATTTGAAGTCTTGACTGTCTTATTCTTGAAATCATTCTTTGGACTCTGAAATAAATGCACCTATGCTTTATGCAAATAAAAAGTATTTAATTAATCAAAGTAAAGTTTTATTCAGGTTTTTCTTAGCTCTAATTATAATTTACATTCCTGTCTACCTGCGAAAAAAATCCTCACCCTGTGTGCAAGAGATAAAATTAATCAAACTTCTATTTAATACATGAAAAAAATACTGCTAAAATATTCTTTCACTTGAAACTGTGATGTTAAATAACTTCAGCCACTAGCTTTGTTAGGAATTAAATGAAACTGGATAATTCTTCTAATAAATTCAAAGCAACATGTCCTCTCAATCAGATTACTTACCATCTTATTATTCTGACTTGCTTTGATCTGGCTCTGTTGGATATTAAACACAACATAGATCATGCACATTTTATTTCACTGACATTCCTCTCCCCAATGATCACTCTTAAAGTCTATGATATGTTACTATAATTGGGTCAAGGAACATTTCATACTATTTAGAAAGCTTCTCTTTTGTCCCAGAACTTAACTTGCATCATGACTTAAAACAGACTTGTATTCTTGATGATTGCCTGTGAAAGGATTTAAATACATGACTGATGAGCTATGTATATATGAAGCACACTCACCCTTAGGCGTACTTTTTCTCCGCCTCCCCCTCAAATCGCAAACACTCTGAATCAGATTTGGTGTGGGGCCGCCAGATGTGATTTACAAGTCTTCATGATGATTTTTGATCATAAAGGTTGAAGACCACTGTCCTAGATACTGTCCTTACAGAAACCTAAATTAGTTATTATGGGTGCTCAGTAAGATCTATTGAAAAATGGAAGAATGAATGAAGTGGATATGGAGTTCATTTGTCTGAGACTTAAAGGATATAAGAGAGAATATAAGTTGGTAAAGTAGAGTCTGAAGGGAGATTAAATAGCTCTTGATGCTCAATTCCAGTGTCCTTCATCATTTCAGTAAAGTATGCAAGGAGATCACCTGTCAGAATTTGGTAAGATTAAGAGAATATAAAATAGCACCTCAAAGGAATGTACTAAGGCGAGAAGTAATGATGAAAGATCGTTAAGCTACAGAATAGTTGTAGTTTGACCATTTTGTGAGTGCCTAGCATATGTCGGGGACTATAACACTTTGCATTCATTATCATACAGAATCCTTAAAGCAATTCAGGGAGGTATGTGTTATTATTTATGCCTAGTTTATGAATGAGATGCTATCCTAGGCAATAAATTTGCAATCCGCTCTATTATAAGTCAACTCTATTATATTGCTTTCTCTACCAGTATCTTATTAGAGCAGAGCTATAGAGGGCATATGGTAAAATTATTCAGGCTGAGGGATTAGCATGTATTCTGTTATTTTATATTTCCCATGATCCTTGTTTCATTTAATCTTACAACAATCCTGAAGTAAGTATCAACCTCATAATCAGTGAGCATTTCCCAGGCAGCAAGGTGGGTACATGATCAAGCCTGGGTTTGAACCCACCTCTTTTCTTGAAATCCCTGTGCCTCTCTCAGGAAGAAGAGGAGGCATGCGTTTTTATTTTGTCATTGCTGTGACAGCCATGTATACTAACAGGACACAGTTGACAGTCGTGAATTTCAGCTCTATGTATAAATCCCATAGCTTTTTATTAAAATGCAGGTAAGAGTAATGCCAGCAAAAATATTAGCAATAAATGAAATATTACCATATAAAGTATTATTATATAAAGTACTAGAACAATATTAGTTAATAATTTTAAAACTTAGATAAATGGCTTAATCTATAATTATACTGCATTTCCTCAATATCTTTGTAAAGCTGACTATTAGCTTATAGAAACAAGCTTTAATTAGTTTGCTAATTGATTATGGAATTATAATTGGTTGTTTTTTTCTAAAAGCTTTTTCTTTTGTTTAAATATTAACTTAAGGGATATACTAGAAAGGTAATTTGTAATAATGTTTTCTTGCTGAAATAGTAGAATTATTGTCACTCATGTTGTTGTATGTTGTTAGATGCCATAACATCAAGGACAACCCATAGTAACCCTATGAACAACAGATCTGAGCCCTGTCCTATCCTGTATCATCCTCATGCTTGCTGACACACTAGAGTTCATTGCAGTAGTCACTGTATCAATCCACCTGGTTGGGGGTCTTCCTCTCTTCCTCTCCTATGCCAACCCTCTGCCTTGCAGAGTATCATGGCCCACTCCAAGGAATAGCTTCTTCCAGCAACTTGTCCAGAGTATGTGAGGTGAAGCTTTATCATCTTTACCTCCAGGGAGCATTCTGGCTGCACCTTTTCCAAGACATATTTGTTTGGCAGTCCAGGGGATGTTTAGTGCTCTTCTCCAACATTACACCTCAAAGGCATCAATTCTTCTGCCATCCTTTTTTATTATCTAGCTCTCAGATGCATAGCAAGTGATAGGAAAGACTATGGCCTGTGTCAGATGCATCTTAGTCCTCTACCTGACATCATAACTCCTCAGCAATTTGGAGAGATCACTAACTACAGACTTTCCCAGTGTAATATGTGTCCTGATTTCCTGACTCCAGGTACTAAGGATGTTGATTGTGTATCCAAGTAAGAGTAAAGTGTTGACAGTTTTTGTCTTTTATCCGTCTATCATGATGTTGCCTGTAGGTCCAGTGGTAAGAATTTTTGTTTTCTTGATGTTGAGATGCTGTTGATATTGAAGGCTATATCCTTTGATCTTCTTCAGCAAGTGTTTCAAGTCCTCACTTTCAGCATATGTCATCTGCATAACGCAGGTTATTGATGAATCTTCCTCTGATCCTGATGACACTCCTCTTCAGAGTTCAGCTTCTCGAATAATTTCCTCAGCGTACAGATTGATTAGGTATGGAGAGAGAATACTACCTTAGCTCACTCCTTTCTTAATTTTAAACCATTTATTTTTTTCCCCCTGCTGTGTTCAGCCTCCTGGGATAGGAATAGGTTTTGCATGAAAAAAGTTAAGGGCTCTTGGATTCCCATTCTTCTTAAAGTTAGCCATAACTTGTTATGATTCACAGAGTCAAAAGCTTTTTCAGAGTCAGTAAAGAATAAATAGATACTCTTCTGGTATTTTTTACTTTCAGCCAAGATCAGTCTGACATCAGCAACGATATCCCTGGTGCCATGTATCTAAATCCTGTTTAGACTTCTGACAGTTCCCTATATATGTACTGTTCTAGCTATCTTTGATCATCTGCAGTATATCATACATCATACTTCTTGTTCTTAAGTATCAATTTTTAAAGTTCTTTTTTAGTAGTTAGCTAGTCATATGTTGTTGTTTTTGTGTACTGTGGAGTCAGAATTAACCCATAGGGGACCCTAGGACAAGCATGGGAGATTGCCCATTCTTTTACAGAGAAGCTAGTGGATTTTAACCACATGCCTTTGATATTGCAACTCAGCTTTCTTTCCACCAGTGCTCCCTAAGAAGCTGTATAGAAAAGACGTGTGTGTGTGTATGTATGTATACATATCTATATGTATAATATATGCATGTATGTGTATACATATATCTGTGTCTACATACACATATATATATACATATGTATAGTTGTTGTTATGTGCCGTCGAGTCGCCTGCAACTCATAACCTTGTGTACAACAGCCCTAATCCCTGCTCTGCCCTGTGCCAGCCTCACTGTCTCTGACACACCCATCCCCGTTACTCCAGTCACTGAATCAATCCACCTCTTCCTCTCCTGTGCTGTCCCTCCACCCTCCCAAGCATGATGTCCCTCTCCAAGGACTGGTCCTCCTTGCAACACGTCCAAAATATGTCAGACAAAGCTTCCAAATCCTTGTCTCCAAGGAGCAACCTGGTTTCACCCTCTTCAGGATGAACCTTTTCGTTTTTATAGAAGTCCATGGTATATTCAATACTCTTCTCCAGCACCACAGTTCAAAGGCATCAGTTCGCCTTCTATTATTATCCCTAGTCATTCTTTAGCTCTCTGATGCATAGCAACTGATGGCAAAGACCATGGCATGTATCAGGTGCATCTTAGTCTCCAGAGAGACACCACTGCTTTTCAGTACCCTGGAGAGGTCCCTAACAGCAGACTTTCCCATCTCAATGCGTCTTTTTTAATTTCCTGGCTGCTGGTGACAATAGTGTTGACTGTGGAGCCAAGCAAACTAAAGCTGTAAACAATCTCAGTCTCTTCACCATCCATCCTGATGCTGCCAATTGGTCCAGTGGTGAGAATCTTTGTCTTCTTGATATTGAGCCACAATCCATATTGGAGGCTGTAGTCCTTGACCTTCTGCAGCAAGCACTTCCAAGTCCTCTTCAGTTTCAGCAAGCAGGGTTGTGTCATCTGAATAACGCAGATTGTTTATGAATCTTCCATCAATGCTGATGCTGCACTTCTCCTCATAGAGCCCAGCCTCCCGGATAATCTGTTCTGCATACAGCTTGAAAAGGTATGGAGATAGGACACATCCCTCGTGTACACCCTTCCCAATTTTGAACCATGCAGTGTCCTCGCTCTGTTCAGGTGACTGCCTCCTGGTCCAAGTATAGGTTTTGCATTAGCACGATCAATTGTTCTGGGATTCCCATTCTTCTCAGAGTCAGTCACAGTATACACACACACACACACACACATATACATATATACACACACGTTTTTACTATTTCTGTTATAGTCTTACATATTTTAATACATAATACAGATATGTCACTGTTCAAGATTTAGCTCATCTTCATCTTCTGTGGCAATTGAAATGTGGGCTCATAACAGCAGAATACAAAAATTAATGTTTAAGCATTCATTTCAGCAGCTTGACTTTGCTTTCATGAATTGTCAAAAGGTTAGCTAGTCAAATTTTCAATTAAACTCTGTACTGGGTTAAATCTATCATCATAATTAAATAGGTATTATTATTCCTTCTCAACACTATTTTGATAAAAATTGATTTTTGTAAATCTAATTGCTTTTGGTATTCTTCTCCAAATACTTTCAATTTTTAAATAATGAAAATGGAATAAAAAGTAGAAGACTTCATCCTTAATCATTTGCTTATAAATGTTTTGGGTTTGTTTGGGGTTTTTTTTACAAGCAATGTATTATGGATTACATTGATATATTAAAATGGCATTTTAACCAGCATTATAAAATATAGATCAAATATTTGTTGTTAATGTAAATATAGTCTCACTGGCACTGTCCTTGTATAAATTGACTCAGAATAGTTGGATATATACTAATTGCAGCATGGCTCAATCTTCTAATATTAAATTCTTTTTCTTTGAAATGTCTGTTAATGTGAGGAAATTTAGGGGTGAAGGAGACAAGGGTAGGTATGTTCTTGTCTTATTTTAACAACCTGTATGTAGTTACCAGAGGTCTCTGTGAGACAGT
Source organism: Elephantulus edwardii (assembly GCF_000299155.1). NCBI lineage: Eukaryota > Metazoa > Chordata > Mammalia > Macroscelidea > Macroscelididae > Elephantulus > Elephantulus edwardii. Next base: position 7,090,925 of record NW_006399874.1, read on the forward strand.
GTTTGCACTGACCTACTAACTTAAAGATTGGTGATTTGAACCCATCCGGGGACACCATTGGAGAAAGGATTGCTATCTGTAAAGATGATGGCCAACTCTATGGAACAGTTCTGCTCTACACCACATGAGCAAGCATGAGTCAGAAGTGACTTGATAACAGTGGGTTAGGTTTGTGTTTTATAATTACATTCCTATGACTCTTTCTGGAATGAATTTCTTTTTCTTTCTGCTTTTTAAAAAATCATTTTGCATCATCTTTAGAGGTACTTTACTTTTGTGTAAAGTATGGTTTGGTTTTTAAAACACTGAATTTTAAACATCTCTATATGCATTTCCTGAAAGCAGGAGCAGCATCCACTTCTGAAATGGTTTGCCTCCAGAAACTCTATGTACGAACGGTGCTCAGGCCTTTCATTCATAGGGTTGCTATGAGTTGTCTACGACTCGACGGCACCTGACAACAACAACAACATATGCATTGCATTTTGCAGAAAGAAAGTATACATTTCCATGGGTATGGGAACTCAGAATGGTGGTGCTTTAATGGTGAGATTGTTGTTGTATGTGACATGATCAGTAAAGTAGGAATCCTTACCACAGAAGGAATAGAGGGATATTTGGACTGGCAGCAATGTTAGCTCTAGCTTTTGATTGAAAGTAAGTTTTCAAGAAAGGGTCAAGCAGTCAAGTTGAGAAATTTTAATGGTGAAGACCATAGCAATGAAATGATCGAAAAAGTAGCTAGCTTTTTTAGTTAGGATCCCTAGAATAAGGGAGTAATATGCTTTAATTCTTCCTAACATATACTTACTTTAGCTAGCCTTTCTTTTCGTAGAAGGTTGAATGAAGAATACATTTAATTTATTCATGAAACAGGTAGTTATTTTGTATCAAGAATGCCTCATTCTTGACATTAGGTGTTAAGGATATAACATTGAACAAGATAAACAAAAGTATTGTCCTATTGCTGCATATGCTCTAATGGTGGTAAGACTGTGAATGAAGTAAATAAATATATTCCATGACATGTAATTTGATGATAAATGCTGTGGAAAAAACCTGGTGGGTGAAAACAGCAAGTCCTAGTGTGTGTGTGTGAAATTGCAGTTTGAATAAGGTCATCAAGTTAGATGTAAAATGATGACATTTTAACTATACTTTATGTTTTGCATAAGAACTCTAGGCTTACATTTTTATTATTAATCATATTTTTGTGAGATTTAATGAGCAGGTATTTTAAGGAGAATTGATGCCTTTGAGCTGTGGTGCAGGAGAAGAGTATGAGGGTACTATGGACTGCTAGGAAAACAAACAGATTCATCCTGGAAAGGGTCAAACCGGGCTGCTTTTTGGAGGCAAGAATTCTAAGGCTCCATCTAACATACTTTGGACATTTTGCAAGGAGGGACAGGTCCTTAGAGAGGGACATCATGCTTGGTAGGGTGGAGGGACAGCGCAGAAGGGGAAGGCCCCCATGAGGTGGATTGATTCAGTGACGGGTAATTGGGATGGGTGTGTCGGAGATGGTGCAGTTGGCACAGGACAGAGCAGAGTTGGGCTTTTGTACATAGGGTCACTATGAGGTCCAAGTGACTTGATGGCACATAACAACAACAACAACATTTTGCAGTGAAAAAAATGAGGCAAGTAGAACTGCCCAAACATATCCAGGTACAGCAGACACTCCATCTCAGAACCCTTAGATATTATGATTTGGATACTCACTTTTTGTCTGCATTTGACTACATTCCAGCTAAACTCACTCTCTATCTAAATAATATCTAATAAATGCTTTTGATTTGGGGCAGCTTATTTTTCGGGGGGGAGGAGGTGGAAATCTTTTTTCAGATAGTTGCCTCATTTTGTCTTTGATGATTATCGGACTTTCTGAGACTAGCATATTTTCTCTTCTGTCTTCAATTCCTGCGTGAAGCAAAGCCAGGTAAATCTTCCTCAGATCTTAGTCCTTTTGTTCACTTCTTAAGTTAATGATTTGATGTCACCTCTGTTCTGAATTAAAGCAGTTCCGTGTTTCTCAGAGTAGAATTGAGGGCTCTGGATTGTCAGTGGCTTATTTTTCATGTGTGGTTCACTAGATTTTTCTGCAAAGGTGCTTGGGGTGGGTTCAATTTCCAGCCTTCTGTCTAACCAATTGACTGGTTGATTGTGCCATCCAAGATCTCCTTTTAGGAGCCGGGGGAGAATAAGGTGTCGCCTATGAAAACTCTCAAAAGTTTCCTTCCTTTTTTTTTTTTTTTTTAAATTATTTACAGGGAAGACACTTGAGAAATTTTCTATGCAAATACCAATCGTATTGCTATACACAGTGACTATTACAATGGGCTTGAGCAGAAGAGAGGTCATAGGGATGGTACAGGATAGGATAAACTTCAGATCAGTTGTTCATAGAGTTGCTGTCCGTCACTGTTGACTTGGCAACCACAGCAATTGCTGTTGAATCTATTCCAACTCTTACAAGCCCTGTAAGACAAAATAGAATTACCCATAGTGTTTCCTAGGCTGTAAATATTTATAAATGTAGACTGTAACATCTTTCTCTTGAGAAGCAAATAGTAGGTTCAGACTGCTGACCTGTTGGTTCTCAGGCAAGCTCTTAACCATTATGCCAGCAGGATCATTTATTAGTCTTTCAAAATAAGCAATGATGAAAGTTTAATTCACATATTCTCCATTAGTAATGCCGTTGTGTGCCATTAAGTCAGAACCGACTGATACCTGACCCTTGTCTTGTGAGTTTTTAGAGGCAGTTAATCACATGGGAAGAGAATGACCATCTTTCTCCTGTGGAGCAGCTGGTGTATTCGAACCATGTACCTTTGGGATTGCAGCGCAGCTTCTTGCCATTTGACTACCAGAGCTCCCTTATAAATGATGTTTTATACTACTAAATTTATTTACATAGTACAATGGAAAGCAAAGCGACTGTTAAAATGATTCAGTATTTCTCAAGTGAGAATGTTTTCATTAGCTTAGGTAGTAGTTAAAAACTGATATTACCTTGGAAATGTGTGGGTTGAAAGATATTATTCATTTGCTTTAATGTTAGAATTTTGTGATTTAGAGGTAACAATAGTACTGTTAAAACTTTGAAAATTAGTTGTGCCATCTTTTGCTTCCTACTCTGCTACTTTTAAATTTTATTATGGGCATGAGATTTCTTTATTTATAGGGGGAAGTATGCTGATTAGTTCTCTTGAATATTTGTTGTTCTATACCCAGTTTAAAATAATTTAAAATTTAACCCTTAAACACAGATTAAGAATAGCAGCCATTTTAATCAAATTTTTAAGACTGTTATTTACTAATAGGAGTAATCTTAATCAAGATAATTCAAGAAAAGATCATGAAGTCTTTCTTCTACGTCTCTGATGAATGTTCTATCCATTCTGCCTTTAAATGTGAATGTGGTTTTTCGTGTGCTGTTACACAAGTGTCTACTACACGGACACTTTGATTCTTCTACTTGCTTTGTAGCCTGTGTAATCTCATTCTATAAGGAGACTGAGACTGCAGAACACTCCATTGGAGAATGAAAAATTTCAAGGATTGCAGCACTTTGTGTCACTTTCTGTCCCCTTCTCTCTCTCTTCTTGGTCCCTTGAAAAACTTTGTTTTGGGCCCACATAAGATAACACATGTTTCTGCAGTTTCCAGATTTGTACTGCAAAAAACTAGCATCAAGATGATTTTTAAAACCTACCACATGGAGTGCTTTAGTTTGCTGTCTCTCACTGTTTTCCAATTTATGGACCTTCTAGGAATAGTACCAAAAGAATTTATCTTTAATAACGGGCCCTTTCTGACAAGTCATCTCTTAAACATTATTTTAACACAGTTTTATGGTGATTATTATCTGCTACCGTTTTGTGTATTTTAATTATTAACTTATTGATTGTGCCTTGAGGCCTTTAACACAAAGGATGCAATTTGAATAATGCTGTAGTAAAGTAATTTAATCTCTGTTTATAACTACTTTATGTCCTGTTCTAGCCAGTAAAAATAACTCCTTTATTTGGGCTGTGTGGCATGTATTGCTTACATGTAAATATTTTCAAAGTGAATACCATTTATGAGGCTTTCTGTGATTTAGTTCTAGTTAGTTAATTTATTTTTAATGGATTTTTTTATCTACTTATATCTATTTCTCCACTGAAAGAAAGATGAACAGTCTCTTCTTGTACAATTTCTAACCTCTGAAAACTCTCTAGAGGGTCAGTTACGAATTGTTTCTGACCTGACAGCACATAATAACAACATACCTATTTCAGAGCCCTGGTGACTAGCCATCATGTGTTGTCCTGCTGTGGGGCTTCCAGTCTATCAGCATTTCCATATATAAAATGTGGGAACCCCCCTTTATCTTTAGGATTTATAGCCTTAGAATCTTGATGGAGGGCCTGAGTGCACTAGTCCTCGGCTGCGAGTTGTACACATATTGCAAGGAACTCTCATACTGAAGGTCATAGCTCTTTACACAAAAGGCTGCGAGTCTCCAGCAGTGTGAATCCACCAGAATCTCTAAAGGAGAATGATGGGCAGTCTTGTACATGAAGATTTTTACAGCTTCCAAAACCCGATGGCTGGGTTTGATTTGGAACACTGTGAGCTGACACTGACAGAGGCGAGCTTTGCTACCTATTGCTGTCTTGTTCATTCTGACTCATAGGGACTTTACCAAATAAACCAAACCAATACCCAAACATATTGCCATCGAGTTGATGCTTACTCACAGCAGCCCTGGAGGATGGAGTAGAACTGCCCTTTACTGCTCTCCGTGGCCTCCTTAGAGACCCTATCACTTACTGATGTGGAGTTGGTTACCACTCATAGTGCCCTCTGTCCTGCTGTGGATAAGGCTGTGAATCTTAATGGGAGGAGACTTCCCATCGCTTTCCTGAGCAGCTGCTGGTTTAATCAAACCACCAGTGATGTACAGCCTTTTGGTTAGTTGCATTTCACCCTACAGACTGCCACCAGCAGCTAGAATGTATAAATGTTTTGCCTAGAGAAAGGGGGATCATTTAATTTCAGAACATTCTGGGCAGCAGATAGATGGAATTATTGTGGAACTACTGGGAATAAATATGACTTAGCCTAAACCACTATTAGAATAAAAACAAAACTAGACCCTTCCTGTTTATCCTATAATACCCAATTTTGTGTTAATGTTTTCCTGAGTATCAGAGCCACCAATTCCTCTTATCTCATTTTTCATCAAAGCTAGACTCTCAGCAGTCAAAACCATGCCAGGTACTGACTGGAACAGACCATCAGTTACCCATGTGCAAATTCAAATGGAAGCTGAAGAAAATGAAAACAAGTCCACAAGAACCAAACTGTAACCTTAAGTCCGTCCCACCTGAATTTAAAAATCATCTTAAGAGCAATTTTGAGACATTGAACATCAGTGATTGAAGACAGAGGAGCTGTGAGATGGCATCAAGGGTACCCTCCATGAAGAGAGCAGAAGGACATTACAAAGACAGAGGAGAAAGAAAAACCAAAATGGATGTCCAAGAAACTACGAAGATTGCTTTAGAGCATTGAGAAGCCAAAACAAAAGAAAGAGATGGTGAAGCAAAAGAGCTGAGCAGAAGACTCCAAAGGAAGCTTGAGAAAGCAGAACAAAATATCATAACAAAATGTGCAAAAACCTGAAGTCAGAGAATTAAAAGGAAAGAATTCTCTCAGCATTTCTCAAGCTGAAAAAAAAAACAACCACAAAACAAAACAGATAAATTCAAGCCTTGAGTTGCAGAACTGAGAGATACCATGGGCAAAATCTTGAATGAGCCAGGAAGCATTAAAAAAAAAAAAGAGAGAGAGAGAAATATTTACCTACCGAAAGATAATAAAGAGATTGTGTTACTAAAAACTGAAATAGTCAATAAAGACATCACTCTTAAAAACAAAGAAGGTGGAAGGAATATACAAGGTCACTGTACCAAAAAGAGGTGGTTAACACTGGAAAATTTAAGGAAATACCATATGAACAAGCACCAGTTGTAATAAAAGTTGAACTTGGTAATAAATGGTAAGAAAGGTTGCAGTTCAGTTTAACTTTTGTTCAGCTGTTGAAATGTTTCAACTAACAGATGAAACCCTGAACAGGCTCACCAGTCTATCCCAGGATATTTGGAAGACAGCTACCTGGCCAACAGACGGGAAGACCTCCGTATTTGTTTCTATTCCCAAGAAATTTGATCTAACAATGTGGAAATTCTTGAACAATACCATTAATGTCACATGCAAGTAAAAGTCACATCTAAAATTACTAGACTAGTATATTGACGGGGAACTCTGAAAAGTTCAAGCTAGGTATAGAAGAGACCATGGCACCAAGGATATCATTGTTGATATCAGATATATCCTGGCTGGAAGCAGAGAATAACAAGCGTTTTGACTGTATGTATCATAATAAACTATAACTAACATTGAGAATAGTGGGAATCTCAGAACACTTAATTGTTCTCATACAAAATCTATACCTTGTTCCAGAAGTTGTTGCCCAAACAGAGCAAGGAACACTGCATTAAAATTGTTTAAAATTAAACAAATTAATTAAATTGTTTAAAATTGGGAAAGATGTACTTCAGAGATGTATCCTTTCTCCATACCTATCCAAACTGTATGCTGAGCAAATAATTTGTGAAGCTAGACTCTTATCAAGAGGAATGTGGCGTCAGGATTGGAGGAAATCTCATCAAATGCCTGCATTCGGCAGATGACATAACCTTGCTTGCTGAAAGCGAAAAGGGCTTGAAATGCTTGCTACAGAAATTCAAACACTATAGCCTTTGATAAGAATTATATCTCAATATCAAGAAGACAAAAATCCTCACTACTAGCGAATAGACAACATCATGCTAGATGGAGAAAGGATTGAAATTGTCAATGATTTTCTCTTACCAGAGTCACAATAAACACAGTTGGTATCAGAAGTCAAGAGATCAGGAGGTGTGTTTTCCTGGAAAAGTCTGCTGTCAAGGACCTCTCCAAATTACTGAGTAACAGTGATGTCAGTTTTAAAATTAAGATACATCTGATTCAAGCCATGATCTTTTCAATCATTTGCTGTGTGTCTGAGAGCTGGACAGTGGATAAAGATAGCAAAAGAAAGATTGATGCTTTTGAGTGTGGTGTTGTCTTCAATAACACAGACTACTGTCAACAACTTCATCTTGCTTGGATCCACAGTTAACACCCTACTGTCAGGAAATAAGGGGACACATTGTACTGGGAAATCTGCAGTTAAGGAACTGTCCTAATTATTGAGGAGTAATGAGATGTCATTTTGAGGACTAAGGTGTTGTTGATACAGGCTGTTGTCTTTTTGATCACTTGCTATGTATCTGAGAGCTGGACAGTGAGTAAGGATGAGAAAAGAATTGATTCCTTTGAGCTGGTGCTTGAGAAGAGCACTGAACATCTTATGAACAGCCAAAAGAACAAACATGTGTCTTGAAGAGGGTGCAGCCAGAGTGCTCTTTGGAGGCAAGAATGATGAGACTTTGCCTTACATATTTTGGACATGTTCCTAGGAGGTGCTGTTGCTTGGAGAAGGACTGTTGTTGGGAAGGTTGGAGGGTCAGGGAAGGAAAGGAAAGATCCTTAACCAGGTGGATTGATATGGTGACAGCAATGGGCTCTTGTGTGTCAAAAAGTGTACGAATGGTTTAGGATAGGAAAGGGTTCAGATCTTTTGTTTGTAGGGTAGCTATGAGTTGTACTTGACTCGATGACATCTAACAACAACAATAAACATCTAGGATTAGGTCCTAAAGGTTTATTATCCCCAGTCATGGTATTAGATAGGATGTTCTGTACCTATTCTTTCCTTAATCTTGATTGTAAAGGAACCTAAGTATGGCAGACCATCAGTTTTCTTTACTAAGAATTCCAGAATTTGTTCTTGTTTTATTATTCTTTCTTGTTGCTCAATTTATATTTGTGTCTAGCTATTATAATAAGCTGGAAGCAGGAGTGGCATCCACTTCCGAAATGGCTTGCCTCTGGAAACTCTGTGTTCGAACGGTGCTCAGGCTGTTCGTTCATAGGGTCGCTATGAGTCGTCTACGACTCGATGGCATCAAACAACAACAACATTATAATAAGAGCTTGGATGGCCTAGTGGTAAGAAGCTTCTCTGTAGTCCCAAAGGCATGCAGTTAAAAGGATTGACAATCTTGGCCCATGTGATTTACTGCTTCTAAAAACTTTGGAAGAGTCAGCAACAAGTTACTTTCAACTTGGCAATACATAACAACAGCATTTTAATAATGATACTTTTCACTTTATAAGTATAATTTGTTGTTGTTGTTGTTGTTGTTGTTATGTGCCATCTAGTCACTTTCAAGTCATAGCGACCATATGTACAATAGCCCTGAACTCTGCTCTGTCCTGTGCCCATCTCATTGTCTCCGGCATACTCATCCCGATTACCCAGTCACCAAATCAATCCACCTCCCAGAGGGCCTTCCCCTCCTGTACCTGCCCTCCACCCTCCCAAGTATGATGTCCTTCTCCAAGACTGGTCTCTCCTTACAGCATGACCAAAGTATGTCAAACAAAGCCTCAGAATCCTTGCCTCCAATGAGCAGCCAGGTTTAACTCTCTCTGGGATGAATCTGTTTTCTTAGCAGTCCATGGTACCCTCAATACTCTTCTCCAGCACCACAGCTCAAAGGCATAAATTCTCCCTCTATCCTCCCTAGTCATTGTCCAACTCTCTGACGCATAACATGTGATTGCAAAGACCATGGCCTGTATCAGATGCAGTTTAGATTCAGTAGTTTAGAGAGGTCCCTAACAGCAGACTTTCCCATTGCAATACATCTTTTAATTTCCTGGCTGCTGGTGCGAAGATTGTTGATTGTGGAGCCAAGCAGATTAAAGCTGTGAACAATCTCAATCTCTTCACCATCCATCCTGAAGCTGCCAATTGGTCCAGTGGTGAGAATCTTTGTTTTCTTGATGTTGAGCCTCAATCCATATTTAAGGCTGCAGTCCTTGACCCTCTGCAGCAAGCACTTCAGGTCTTCCTCAGTTTCAGCAAGCAGGGTTGTGTCATCTGCGTAGCGCAGATTGTTTATAGATCTTCCACCAGTCCTGATGACACATTTCTCCTCATAGAGCCCAGCCTCCCGGATGATCTGTTCTGCATACAGGTTGAAAAGGTATGGAGACAGGACACATCCCTGGTGTATGCCCTTCCCAATTTTGAACCATGCAGTGTTTCCTTGCTGTGTTCTGACGACTGCCTCCTCGTCCAAATATAGATTTCTCATTAGCACAATCAGATGTTCTGGTATTCAAATTTTTCTGAGTCAGCCATAGCTTGTAGTGATCCACACAGTCAAACACCTTTGCATAATCAATGAAGCACAGATATGCATTCCTCTGATAATCCCAGCTTTCAGCCAAGATCCGTCTAACATTAGCTACAGTATCCCTAGTACCATAACCACTTCTAAACCCAGCGTGGACGTCTGGCAGTTCTCTGCTGATGTGCGGTTCCAGTCATTTTTGGATAATCTTCAGCAGAATCCTGCTTGCATGTGATATCAACAATATTGTTCTCTAATTGATTAGGAATGTATTTTCTTTTGGGTGGTACACCTCCCTCCAGATAATATGCTATTTTGATTCTTGCTTTTGAAGTGGTTTGTTTATTCTTCAAGCAAGTGAACTGTGAGTACCTAAGTAAATGAAGGAAAAAATGGTTCTTGATAGAGGCTGTCATATTTGCGTTAAAGAAGCAATAGCATTGTTTTTTCCTAAATATTTATTTGCTATTTTAACTGGCTTTTATGAAATATAGATGAATTAAAACACGGTTAAGGAATATAGAGTAACAATAGAAAATGAGTTCTACTGTTTTGAGTTTTGTAAATATTCTATCTTCAGGAATTCATCATAAGGTAATGGATGAGGATTCAGATTTTGCAAAGTAACACCCTGAAGCTTGGTGAATTTACTAGTAAATAGAATCTCTGGGATTCATATAACCATTTTTCTGTCATTTAGACCACGCTGTGACCCCTGGATATATTTAAAATGAAGAATGCTTATGAAAAGAAATAGAGCAATATTATGAAGCATGTAGCTAAGTTAATTATGCAACTAGAGACCCAAGTTTAGCTAAGAAGACAAAACTATTTTTGGAAACAAAATTTTATTAGATTAGAAGAAGATGTTTAAGTAAATTCTGTATGTATACCACTCACATTAATTAAACTGTGTATGTACACCAGAATTCAAATATAACATTATTGTTGTTGTGTGCCATCGAGTCCCTGCAGCACTATGTACAGCAACCCTAACCCCTGCCAATCTCAATATCTCTGACACACCTACCCTCATTACCCCAGACACTGAATCAATCCATTTTATTGAGGGTCTTCCTTTCCTGCGCCGTCCCTCCACTCTCCCAAGCACGATGTCTCTCTCCAAGGACTGGACCCTCCTTGAATCATATCCAAAGTATGTCAGGCGGAGCTTCAGAATCCTTGCCTCCAAGGAACAGCCTGACTTCACTCTTCCTAGGACAAGCTTGTTTGTTCTCCTAGAAGTCCATGGTATATCCAATACGTAAAATGTTCTACCTTTAATATGATGCAGAAAGTATTAAGCCTAGTGTAGTTGGGTGTTTAAGAATGAGATGTGACATGTAAGATAAGGGACTTATATCCGGAATTTATAAAATACTTGAACACCACAATAAGATAA
>NW_006399874.1:7106943-7148293 GCF_000299155.1 Elephantulus edwardii
TAGAGAAATGAATATTTGAATTAAACCCTGAATGATAGCAGGATTTAGATGAAAGTGTGTGAGTAATGTAGGATGCTTGAAATAAAGTAAATTTTTACATAAGACCTTTTAATTTTTTCTTAAATAACTTTTTTAATTGTGAATTTAACAAAAGTTTGCAGGAAACTTGAATTTCTACTCATTCATTGTTGTACATTTTCCTCCCTACTCCTCCCTGGTTAACTTTTCTCTTTAAAAAATACATTTTTTTGTTGCACAGTAGTCTCTCTCAATCCCACCCCAGTCCACTCTGCTGTGTATCTCTTAGTTTGGTGCTTTTAAGGGGCCATTGAGAGGGAGACAGTTATTTGCATGTAAGGCGATTGCCCCTCTTTCTCCCACAAAGCAGCTGGGGGACTCACATTGCATGCTTTGGGGTTGGCAGTGCACCTCTTTACCACCAAAACACCTGAGTCTGGCTAGAGACACAGGCTACTTCAGTGGGTAAGGAGTTGTGCTGCCAACCCAAAGCATTCAGTTAGAAACAAAAACCATTTTAGAAGTTGCCATTTTGCCAAATAATAGATTGGATTCTGATGTTTTGGTGGTGGTTTGTTTTATATTTTTACCTTTCACAATTAACTATTTGAGATTTAAATGTGCAATATTTATATCCAAAAGAAAAAAAAAATTAAGAAAGCAAGAAGGGAAAGGGAAGTTTGATCAGTATAACTAGATCAAAGAAAATAATGAGAATACTGACACTTTATGATAAATGTTGCAGGACAATTTGTATCAAAATTATTAAATAAGAACATAACTTACTGTAAATTTTAACCTAAAGCCTCAAAATATAGAAAAAATTTATTTAATCAATGCCTCTCAAATATTTTGCCACATGTTTTGGAATACTGGAGGGTTTTTTTTATGTATATGGTATTAAGAATTAAGTTGAATGGTGGAAGTTACCATTGCATGATCATTTGACTCACCCTTCAGCACTGAAATAACTTCCTTACATCTCTTCAAATTCAGTCTTGAAGGATTTATCATTGTCATTAAAGGCAAGCGAGAGTAAGACTGTTTTTTTCACCAGTATTTTCCACTGAAAGTATATTTAATCCCTTGAAGCTATTAAATCTCTAATGACCTCTAGAATTTCATTGTTTAAGTTTTTTGGAGCTGATTGTTCATTGCATTTATCTTCATTTTATCATAATATGAGAGCTTTCATTATGATATCTGTGAATGTCTGGTTTAGAGTAGCAGAGCTGTGGACCACACCATCAGAGAGCCCCAAGCATGTTGTTACGTACCGTCGAGTCAGAAGTGACTCATAGCTGAACCTCCAGTGGGCTTTCAGAGACAATAAGATGCAACAGAGGAGACTGCCCATTTTTAACCTGCAGATGTGGATTCAAACTGCTTGCTTTTGAGTTTTACACAACCCCTTACCTGATGCTACTCTTAAAATAATGATTCATGACCGAAATTGTGCCAGACATAATTTATCTTCTTTTTAATGTCTAAAAATGAACTTCAGGATTTATAACTTTTTCAGGCTAATCGTTGTTGTTGTTGTTATGTGCCGTCGAGTCGCTTGCGACTCATAGCGACCCTATGTACAACAGCCCTAAACTCCGCTCTGTCCTGAGCCAATCGCACTGTCTCTGACACTGCCATCCCAGTTATCCCAGTCACTGAATCAATTCACCTCATAGAGGGCCTTCCTCTCTGGTGCCGTCCCTCCACCCTCCCAAGCATGATGTCCCTCTCTAAGGACCATTAGGAACATTAATTATCATTGCTTAGTATCTTGGACTATATTTTCTTCCCTAGAGGAAGTGTGTTTAGCTAGCTAGAAAGAGCAAGAGAGGTATTTATTTTACTAGGATCCCCTGGTGACACAATGGTTTTTGTGTTGGACTGCTAACTGGTAAGTTGTTGGTTTGAATCTAATAGCTTCTCTGCAGGATGAAGATGAAGCAGTCACTTCCATAAAGATTTGAAATCCATCAAGGTTTTGGCGTTGGAAGCCCAAAAGGGCAGTTCTCTTCTGTCATCTAGGGTCACTGAGTTGAAATTGACTCAGAGACAGTGGGTTTGGTTTAGGAGATTATTAATTTCAAGGAAATGGTTCACACTGTTGTTGTAGACAGGAAAGTCTCAAATCCATGAGTCTGGTGTCAGGCTGAAGGCTCATCCTGAAAAAAGCGTAGAATTTAGATGTATTTCGGTGATTATAGAGGCTGACAGACTCAAAACCTACAGGTCTAGTGACAGACCACTCTATTCTAGCCCTTAAACTGGAGGTCAGGGAACAGGAGACAGATGCAACTAAAGAGAGTGGATTTTTCCAGAACTTGCATATACATATATACATACATATATACACATATATACATATACATATGTGTGTTTGTATATGTATGTATGTATGTATGTATATATAGTGCATGCCACATCACCAGGAAAACCCCCTTATATCAAGTCACAACATGGAAGATAATGATAATACTGAGAATTGCTTCCTAGCCAAGTTGACTGAAAACATTAACCATCACATAGAGTACAGAGAGTTCTGTTTAGTAGAGATTTCCATCTGAGTATCAGAAAAGGAACTTCTCTCTTCTAGAATTGAAGAGAATGTATTAAACCTTTCAGGTTATTTCCTTATCTGAAATTTAGGGTAACAGGTGACCCCTGACTGATGTTACCATAGTGTATTGTATTGCAGACTCACTACCAGTGAAGGTTTTCTACATTAAGAAGGAATGTTCCATCACTAGATTTTACAAGCTTTTTATTTGTCTTGTATATGCCTCAGCTTTTTTTTTTTTAAATTTTATGTTTATTTCCTGACTTTGTAGACCTGAGGCCTTTGTAGCTTAGTGGCAGAGTAAAAGATACTAATGAGAATGTCTTTGGGACATAATTATGTAGATTTAAAGGAATGATGTCATTTTAATTATGCCCTTTAGCTAGTGTACTTGCATATTATACTCACTCATGTCTCTGTGTATTTCCCTCTGAAAGTTTGCTTTTCTCAGGCCTTAAATTACTAATCACCTCATGGGTGTACTCAGAGGTGTTATATAAGCTAAGTTGAAGGCTGCCAAAGAATGTTTAAACTATTAAGCTAAAACATACAGAAATTTTCAGTATGAAAACAAACCAAAAAATGGCCTATATATACAGTGTTCCTTGGTAGATTTTTTTGCAAGGAAAGTCCAGCATGGTTTGAATGTGTCCCTCCTCTCCCCTTCCCTTCTTCTCCCCACTTGCTCTCTCCCTTACTCCCATTTTTCTTCATAAAAAAAATCCCAAAAACCTCCTTGGTTGTAATAGGTTGAAACAAGTAATATATTGTTACCCTTCAGCTATTTTATTAAACTTGGAGAACTTGAAAGTAATAATAATAATCATCATAAGACATTATGCATTTTTTTCCTTTTCTTTTTTTTTTGTTTATCTTAATTTATAGGCTTCTTGATTTAGCAGAAAAGTAACTACCTTGAGGGCATGAAATGATTTATTCACTTATGGGGGGAAAAAATGAGACTACGTAAACTCTGCTTTTATGGGGTTTGTATTTATTTATGAGAGATTAGATTAGGGGGCAATCCTTGGTTAAAAACAAGGAACTAAAAAAGACTGAAAATCTTTTGAGTCTGAGACAAGTACAAATGGAGAATTCAGAACAGTATGAACAGTATAATGAGCTGACTTCCTTTACAGGACCAGGTTGTTAAGTATTTTTTTACTTTGTAGACCACATGATTTCTGTTGCACTTGCTATGCTGTGTAAACTCATAATTATCTCTGTTTGCAATGTGCTTTAGCTACCTTTATACACTTTTTTGGCCATGATCACTGCAAGTTTATGAAACATCTTCATACAATTTTTCCAGTATGAAAAATTTCAAATATGTATACCAAGCACTAAAGTCTCAATATACCTAATGCCATATCCAACTGTTAACAGTATTTCCCCCCCACCCCCCATACTTGGCTTATGCATTCCTTTTTTAACTCTTTGCCATTTAGCTGATATGTTTTAAAGCAAGTTGTAAATATTATGTCATGTGACCCCTATATGCTTTGGTCTGTGCCTCTGAAGAACAAGGACATTTCCTTGTTGTTTTTAGGTGTCATCGAGTGCCACTCACAGTGACCCTTTGAACAACATATCTTATCCCTGTCCTCTCCTGTGCCATCCTCATCTCCTCTGACAGACTAGAGCACATTGTAGCAGACACTGTGCCAGTCCATCTCACCAGAGGTCTCTCTCATTAGCTAACCCTCTACCTTTCCAATCATGATGCCTCTTTTCAAGGAATAACCTCTCCTAGCAGCATGCTTAATGTACATGAGATGACACTTTGCTGCCTGTGCCTCCAAGGAGCACTCTGGATGTACTTTTTCCAAGACATAGATGTGTCTTGTATTTGTATATAGTTTGTATTTTTAGCAGTGCATGAGATATTCAGTACTCCAACATCACAACTCAAAGGTATCAATTCTTTTGTCATCCTTATTCATTATCCAACCCTCACAGGCATAGCAAATGACTGAAAAGGAGTGAGTCAGATGCTCCTTAGTCTTCAAATGACATCATTGCTCTTCAGTATTTTATGGAGAACTTGCCCCAGGCAATACGTCTCCTGATGTCCCAACTTTTGGTACCAAGGGTGTTGGTTGTTGATCCAAGCAAGAAGAAATCATTGACAGCTTAAGTTCTTCTCTGTTTATCATGATGTTGCCTTCTGGCCACATGGTGATGACGTTTGCTTTCTTGATCTTGAGATGTAAACTCTACCAAAAAAAAAAAAGGTAGAGTTTCTTCTTCAGGAAGCATTTCAATTCCTCCTCGCTTTTGACAATCAGAGCTGTGTCTACATAACACAGGTTGATGGTAAGTGTTTCTCCAATGCTGATGCCACATTCCTCTTCCTAGAGTCCAGCTTCACTAATTATTTACATAGCTTACAGATTGAATAGCTATGGAAAAAAGACACATCCCTGAGGCACACCCTTCCTGATTTGAAACCATGCAGTGCTCCTTGCTCTCTTCTGCCACAGCTTCTTATCTAGATAAAGATTTTGTCATCGCACAATTAAGTGTACTGGAATTTCCCTTCTTCTTGATGGTAGCCATAATTGTTGGGATTCACACTGTTAAATACCTTTGCATAGTCAATAAAACATAAGTAGACATTCTTCTGATATCCTCTACTTTCAGCCAGGATCCATCTGACATCAGCAGTGATTTCCATGGTACTATCCATGACTATCTCTAAACCCAGCTTGAACTTCTGGTAGTTATCTGTCAATATTCTGTTCTCGCTGTTTTTTTGGTTGATATTCAGCAATATTTTTATAGTAATGACATCGTTCTGTAATTTTCACATTTTGTTGGATCACTTTTCTTGAAAATGGGAACAAATACAGAGCTCTGTCTGTCTGTGAAGAAGTTGCCTTCCAAATTTCCTGGCATAGTCTGATGAACATGTTTAGGGTTTCATCCGTTAGTTGAAACATGTCAATTGCTATCCCATCAAATCCTTGGGCCTTTTTTTTTGCCAATAACTTCAACATATCTTGAATGTCTTTCTTTATTAACATTGACTTTTGTCCATATGGTGGTGGGTTTTTCTTTTGAGTCTGAACAGACTCCTACTGACCTTCCAGTGGTTTTTCAGAGCCAGTAAATTGCACGAGAGGAGATTACCAGTGTCCGCAAATTCTTTTTGGCGCAGTGACTCTGTGTTTTTCTTCCGTCCTCTTTTGCTGTTTCCCGGATCATTCAAGATTTTGCCCATAGTAACTCTCAGTAATTACAACTCAAGGCTTGAGTTTGTTTTTCAGATCTTTCAGCTTGAGAAATGCTGAAAGATGACTTCTCTTTTTTTCCTCTGACTCCAGCTCTTGGCACATTGCATTATGTTATTTCGCTTTGTCTTCTTGAGTTGTCCTTTCGAATATTCTGTTCAGCTCTTTTACTTCATCATTTCTTTCTTTTGTTTTGGCCTTTCAAAGCTCTAATTCAGTTAAATTCTTTTATATTTACTTCAGTTCTTTCCTTTCTCCTCTCTCTTTATAATGACCCTTATATAGCAATACCATCATGTTAACTTAATAGTGTTTATTTTTTCTGGGGGGGGTGGGTTTTTTGGGGTTTTTTGTTTGTTTGTTTTTAGTATCTAAAATCCAGGAAATGTTAAAATTTACAGAATTGCCCAAAATTTTTACCATGTGTTTGTTCAAACTGAAATTCACATTAAGCTGCTTTTCCTAGATCTCCCTTAGTAATCCTTTCCCACCTTCCTTCTTACTCCTTCTTATTTATTCTGTTTTGTTGCATGTTTCCATTCAGTAACTTGATGAACCATGTCCTCAATTTTGATTAACTGTGTCTGAAAACCCATCAGAGAGTCAAGTATGGGTTGATTCCAATTCGACGGCACACACATACAATTTAAAGAGGGAGGGAGGGGAGGGGAGGGAAAGGAAGGGGAGGAAAAGAGAGGAAGGAAAGAAATTGAGCCCATTTGGTTTCATTATTTCATTTGTTTCCCTAATTTCCACGTGTCCTATACGGATGCTTAAGATGTAAAAACTTGATAAATTCAAGTTCAACAAATGAAATTCCATTTCAAAATCTTTCATAAGTGACACTTTGGTTTGATTTTGGATTTTGTCTGGTGTTATGTCACATTTGTGGGCTTATAGTAACCTGAATCCTCCATTGTAAAGATCCCCATGAATTCTTCCATTTAATGTTTTTATACTTGATCATTACAACAAATCCATTTTTTTTTTCATTTCTATCATCCCTTTATTAGTAGGAATTCTTATGTAGAGAACTTTCCCTCATTAGCTCGAGTATTTGGTTATCCAGAATTGCAATTCTTGAGGAATTCAGGTTGGTTTTTTTGGGGGGAAGGGGAGTTCCCCATCCATTCATTGTTGCACTTTTATCTCTGTCCACCCGTCCCTGACCCAATTCACTCTTCTCTTTGAAAAGTAAAAGAAGAATTCTTTGATTATTAAATCATATTTTAAAGGTTTATAATGGGTCTCAGAAAGTTACTTGCCAAACCTTGTCACCTACATCAGTTCTAATCAGACCAAAGTTTTTGAGACTTAATTCCTCCAGTTTCAGATATAGTAACAATGGGAGTGCATGAACTACTGTCATGACAGATTCCTCTTTGTTGCTGTCTGTAGATTTAGAGGTTAAGGGGGGGGGGAGATTCAGTCATTTCCTTTTCCTCTATTAATTTTTGTATTTTTTTCACCTGAATGATTTTAGGAAATCATAAGTAGTTTTGCTTAATAAACTGCACAGTTAGTTTTTCAAAGTATCTGATTGCACAGGAGTGAAACTGCTTTGATTCAGTCCTGATATACCACTTAACAGTATATGGCTTTTGATGTGTTCTCATCTCTAGGATAAAGAACCTAATGATATCTGAGTGTTGTGAGGATTAAATAAAATTAGTATATGACAAGTACCTAGAACAATGTCTTCCTCTTAGTACTCACTCAATACCAAGGCTTTAAGATACAGAAACTGTTGCATAGGTGCACTTTTATTTCTCCCTGGATTCCAAACCAAGCACTGGAAATAATGAGAAATGCTGGTAAACAGTACTCTGTTGCTAAAAAATATGGTTACAACTGTACTACTGAGATCTTAACAGAAAACTGAAGAATTTGGAAAGAAACTAATGAAAGCCCTGATTGTTACATTTCTGTAACAGTTGCCTTTCTCTAGTATCTGCAGCCAGTGATTGTCTTAAGTTTTCAGTCATGTACACAGGATTTGAGATTGTTTATTGATTGAAAAGAGGTATGAATGAAGACTTTTTCATTTATTTTACGTTTGAATTGCTTTAAAGTGAAGAATACTTCTCAGAATCTTAAAGTTTTTCCTATGCATAGTAGGAAAAGCTGTCAAATGTATTGTGATATACTCAGTATACAAAATAATTAATTATGTAGTGTTTAGGAAAAGCAAAATTCCCACTGCCTGTTCTCTCCCATTTTCCATTTCATACTGCTAAATTTGTAGATGCTATCACTTCTTTTAAATTCTATTTCTAATCGTAACTTACCTGTAAATGGGAGTTTTTAAAAACATTTTAAGAGTCTTTTTATAGACTATTTTTCATCCATTTATGAAGCAAAAACAAATTAATTGTATTTTTCCTGATACACTGCATCAAAGCCTACTTAGAGCTTTATCATTTCATACTATTTCCTTCTAGTAAAGACTAGTTTGAAAGTATATGTATACATTTTGTCTAATGATAAACTGTTTCTGATGGCTCAGAAATCTCTTCACTGATTTTTCACACAGTGTCATAAAAAGCTTTTACTATTTAGTCTGCAAGCTGTCAAGTATCTTTTTGGAGTCATATTTAAAAGGACAAACATGTTATATGCATGCTATATGCATCAGAGAGTTGGACAATGACTAAAGAGGATAAAAGGAGAATTGATGCCTTTGAGCTGTGGTGCTGGAGAAGAGTATTGAATGTACCATGGTCTACCAAGAAAACAACAGATTCATCCTGGAGAGGGTTAAACCAGGCTACTTCTTGGAGGCAAGGATTCTGGGGCTTCGTCTGACATACTTTGGACATGTTGTAAGGGGAGACCGGTCCTTGGAGAGGGACATCATGCTTGGGAGGGTGGAGGGACAGCGCAGGAGGGTAAGGCCCTCTATGAGGTGGATTGATTCAGTGACTGGGATTATTGGGATGGGAGTGTCAGAGACAGTGCAATAGGCACAGGACAGAGCAGGGTTTAGGGCTGTTGTACATAGGGTCGCTATGAGTTGCAGGCGACGTGACGACACATAACAACAACAAAAATATATCAGATGTATATGATATATATCTCATATCTATATATATCATTCATATCTATGTATTTCCTCTAGTATGTGAAGGAGCCTTGCATTTGGCTACATAAATCAGAATTGGCACTATTAATAGATGTTACCCAGCTCACTCTCTAGCCAATTTTCAGAGGCTGCAAATCATATGGAAGGAGATTGTCCATCTTTCTCCCATGGAGCAACTGGTGGATTCAAACCACCTGCCTTTCTGTTGGTATCACAACTCCTTACCTCTCTCTCCTCCTCCACAGCTCCCTATACAGACACACGTAACTTGCCCATGATTATTAATGCTATTCATTATATTATGAGCTAAGTGTATTGACCAAATCAGCTTTGTAGTTATAAAGATCCCATACATTCTTTTGTCAATTTTTTCTCCTCATTGTATATGTCAGATTACATCGTGTATTCTGGAGTAGGCAGCAATACTATGTGCAGGATTGTTAATGTGGAGGCCTTTGTGTTACTACTTTTGAAAGAACACTTTGTTACTTGAACCAGATTTTTTTTTTTAGCAGAAGTTTAGATTTTTATTTTGCTCTTTTTAAAAAACTTTATTTTATCTTGGTTTACATACAAAGTTCATGAAGTTCATATACATTGTTTTTCACACCAGGCCTTTCCTCTTTCCTTTACCAGTCCCTCCCTCCACCCAGCAGATTGTGCCACCGTATGTTTAAGCACTCATCCCAAATCACATTTTAATATTATTTGTTCACCACATACCCTGGAATGTCTATGTTTGGGAAGGAAGCACAATTGTTTAAGTGCTGACATAGAATAATAAAGTTAGGACTAGCAATTAGCATTTTTCTGTTTTGATAGTTTTGATTTTCAGTAAAGTAGAATACATGCAAAATACTCTTATTCAAGGCACCAAGGTATTAATATAAAGGATACACAAGCATGTGATAAATGGGAAGAGTGGAAAGCAATTAGCCTATTCAAGGAGGTTAGTCTGTTCCAGTATTTTGATAAAGATATGTAATGGGATTTATGTATCTGTACATAGTAGTATTGGGAATAACTGTGAATCTGAAGTGTCAAGGCCAGTGAACACTATTCTTACATCTACTTTGGTACCTCTGAAAAGCCGTTTACCCTCTGTAAGCCTTTGTTTTCTAGCCTATAAAAGAGAAAAAATAATGCCTTCTTTTTTGTGTGAGGACAAACCTCTGGTGGCAGAGTGGCTTAATTATTGGGCTGCTAACTGAAAGAGTTGTTGATTCAGATCCACCAGAAATGAGGCAGTCTGCTGCAGTAAAGCCTTGGAAGCCCTGTAGAGTTATTCTCTGTCCTGTGAGGTCTCTACGGATTGGAACGGACTCCAGGGCTGTGAGTTTGCTTTTGGTTTTCGTGAGGATTAAGTGTTGCATAAGTTTCCTGGAATTAAAATATCTTTCTAAAGCACTGATTGCTATCGGATGAGCTATATTGCTGTGTTGCTTTTTGTGGTGTACCATCAAATCAGAACCAACCCATAGCTGATCCTCCAGTGGGTTTTCCGTTTAGAGGCAGTTTAATTGCACAAAAGGAGTTTGTTCCCACAGCACAACTTGTGGATTCAATTCATGTTCCTTTGAGATTGCAGGGCCACTTCTTAGTGCATTGTGATGATTGTTTAGGTCTAGATGTTACAGTTTGAATGGTGCCTTTTAAGACCTTGGTTAAGATGTCTAGCTTTTCTATCATGTATCTTGTGCCCTCATCCATATGTGGGAACTGTAATTCCCATTTTGAACAGGCTCTGTGAGGAACAATGGTGATATCACTTGAGTGCCTAGCCCACGGAAGGGCACATGTATCTTTTGCTTTAACAGATACTCATTTGGTGGATGTAATGTGAAGGAACCTGATTGAGTTCTTTTGATTAAAGGAGAAAATTGAAAATATGAGCAATTTGTGGTATTTGTAATTTTCTAATTATTTTAAATTTGTTGTTGAGTACAGAACTGATATCAGAACTGATCAACTCTAGCAGGTTTTCAAAGTCAGTAAATTGCATGGGAGAAGATTGTTCATCATCCTCCTGTGGACCCCTAGTGGATATGAGCCTCATACCTTTGGGATTGCAGTGCAGCTTCTTACCATTAGTCCACCAGAGCTCCCTTAGCTGGTGGTAGTAAAACTAAAAAGCAGTGTTGCAGGAAAAAACAAATACACACACACAAATCAGTGTTGCAGAATTAAAGTTCCCTTAGTAGCACAGCAAACAGGTATGTCTTGGAGAAAGTGCAGCTAGAGTGCTCCTTTGAGGCAAGGATGAGGAAGCTTCATCTCATATACCTTGATCATATTTTTAGGAGGAACTATTCCTTGGAAGGGATACCCTGCTTGGTAAAAGTGGAGGGTCAGCAGAAGAGAAAACCCTCAGTGAGATGGATTGACATAGTGCTTGAAGCAGTGGGCTTATGTGTGTCGGAAATGATACAGATAGGATAGGGTTCGGATCTGTTATTCCTCGGGTGGCTATGAGTCATATTTGACTCGATGGCATCTAACAATAACCACAGCAACAGTAGAGTAGTGAGTATTGGGCTGCTAACCTAAAGGTAAAACACTGAGTGCCATCTAGTTGATTCTCACTCAGTGACTTTCTATCAGGTCTCTGAAGCTGTCAATCACCATACATGGAGACGCCTGAGGTACTGTAGGAATTTTGAATGCACCCCTTGTTCCTTGAGAAAATGATGGTCAATCTCTGATAAAGATATATACTGTCAGAAACATGATGCGTGTCTCTGTGAGCCAGAAGTGACTTGCTAGTAGTGGGTTGAGTTTGTATTGTGGTTGCAAAATTAAATAATATAGATGATTCTTGAAATCAAAGCATTAGTAATTACAATTGTTAAATATTGAGCCAACTTATAGTAAAGATCTTCCTTTCTTTGTGAATGTTGTCATTTACTGTGCTCATTACTCAAACTTGTAAAACTTTTTCTAAAAGTATTAACCCTAGAAAGCTGTGAAAGTGTAACGAAATGAAGCTTGCTGTATTAAAGTTCATACTCTACTTGTGAATTCTAAGATGAATTCATGAAGCTCCAGCTTTCATTTCAGCTCTCACTCTTTGCTATAGTTAATTCTGTTTGTTATTCTTGTCCATTATTTTCTTGTGACTGGATATGAATTGTGTGTACATGAGAAACCATCTTTTTAGTTTGTTAACTCATCAGGGCAGCTGCTGAGCCATGGTGACATCCTTAAGAAGGTAATCAAAACACTTGTCTGGGAGAATGTTAGGAATCAAAGTTAACTCATGTGAAAGCTGAGTATAAGCCTTTACTTAACTCTGCTATTTTATATAGATTTATAATAATTGCCAAATGTTCTGTTTCAACTTGAGTCTCCAGTTAATTTTGTGCCATGAGCAAATACTATCTTACTATCTTTTGCAATTGACTAACGAATGACTAGAATTTGTGAACATGATTGTTACTTTCCCATTCACTCTCACTAATCTTGATTATTATAATTCTGCATCATCTGCTGGCTTTCTTTTGATGCCTGCTCCATTTCATTTTGCCAGTGCCTAGTATGTCAATATTTATGTGTTCCATTTCTTCCTTAATAATCTCCACATTTCTTACATTCATACATCTCATATTCCAT
Source organism: Elephantulus edwardii (assembly GCF_000299155.1). Taxonomy (NCBI): domain Eukaryota; kingdom Metazoa; phylum Chordata; class Mammalia; order Macroscelidea; family Macroscelididae; genus Elephantulus; species Elephantulus edwardii. The sequence continues at coordinate 7,119,446 of NW_006399874.1, forward strand.
GGTCCAGTCACTAGGGTGTATCTGCAACCATTCCTCCTCCTTTGTAATTCCCAATACAAAGAAGACTCAGTTCCAGTGCCAGATCTGATAGCCTAATCCAAGTGTGCTCTATTGGACATAGGGTTTTCAGAGGCCTGTTATTTTGGAAGTGAATTGCCAATTCTTCCTAGTCTGTCTTAATTTGGATGCTCAGCTTTAGAGTTATTTTTCGACAGACAAGCATTTTACCTAAAAGAGAACTGATGAGAGTGTGAAGATAACAGATCAGGTGCTGGTCCCAGGGACCCTCCCCTTTGGCACATATGTTATTTTCTCATTCTCACTCTGTTCTACCAGCATCCAGCACAATTCCTTCTCCTTGCCCCTCCAGCATCTTTCATCCCTTGGCTCCAGCCAACTCTGGTTTGATGGCTCAGGTCTCCCACCACCTGTTCCTTCCTATTTCTTCTCTACTCCCCAGTGATATTGATGCTCCCAGGACAGGGGCCATGAGAGGATCTCCAGATAGTAGGGCAGTCTTTACACAGTGGGACAGCCTAGTGCTCTCAGGAGCCATGTTCTGGAGGGAGCTGAGTCTAGGCAAGGCCTAGGTCTGGGAGTGTGGATATGTGATTTTTTAATTTGCTTCTGTAGTACTCCCAGCTCTACAGAATCTTTATATAGAATATCAACATTGAGGTGGTTAACAATTTTAACTTGCTCAGATCCACAACACTCTTGTCACCAGCAGTCAGGAAATCAAAACAGATTGTATTAGTAAATTTATTTTTAGGGACCTTTCCAGAGTTCTAAAGAGCAAAGATGTCAGTCTAGAAACTAAGATGTGCCTGGCCCAACCCATGGCCTTCAAATTGTTTGTTATGCATCAAAGAGCTGCATGGTGACCAAAGATGACAGGAGATTTTGATGCCTTTGTGTTATGATGCTGGAGAAGAGTCTTGAACATACCATGGACTGCCAAAAGAACTAACAAGTCATCCTAGGGAGGGTGAAACAAGCTGCTCTTTGGAGGCAATGATTTTGAGACTTTGTCTCACACGCTTTGAACACCTAGCCAGGAGGGACCAGTCACTGAAGAACAATATCGTGCTTGAAAAGGTGCAGGAGAGAAAGACCATGGATTAGATGGATTGACACAATGATTAGGTTAATGAGGATAGGTGTATCAGAGACAGTGAGATTGGCTCAGGATAGAGAAGGAAACAGAACTATTATTGTCATGGGGTTGCTATGAGTCAGAGTAGACTTGATGGCACATCATAACAACCACAGAACACCCAGTCAGGCTGAGACAATGTTAGATTCTTACCATCTCATGGTTTATATTTGCTGAGATGCGTCTGCATTATTTTCAATGTTTGTTAATATTTTTAAAACTCTGTATATAGCCCTTTGTTTTAAATTCATGCTTTGTATAATATAATCCTGTTGGTTTGGGTTTTTTTAAAAATCTATGCTTTGAAACTATATTTTTTTTTAACTACTACTAGTTTTGAAACTCTGTCCTTGGTTTTTAAATCCATGTTTTGTGTTTTATGCAGCCTTCTTTCAGTTATTCATATAGTATTACGGAGTCTATTTCTTTAAGGAAAATAAAATTTTAATTAATGAACAAGATGCTGTCAGTGTAATGTAGCAAAAAAGTGAAGAAAAGACTGATTAAAGCTCCCTTTTTTATTTTACTCTCCTCAATCCCTAGTTGAACAAAATCTGGTTGGGCCACAGCCAAAACCATGGAATTTGAGATTACTCGTTTCAATATTGAATGAAGGCTCAGCTGAAAGAGATGAGTTTTGATGCCTTTTCCTCCATAGTGGAATTAAGGTGACTTTCCTTTGCACATTTTGTCACCTCAATTTAGGAGAAAGCAGCTTGTGCTTGTTGGTCAGCCTGCTTTATTTTGCAGGCTTGTGGGGCATGATGTTTTCATAACAGAAGGGAAGGAGAAGTTAACTGTGGTCCTTTGAACCTTAGCCATTCATTATACATTTATATGAAGTTTTACGATGTGCATACTTATGACATTTAATTTATGATTTTTTAAGATTCTCACTCTCAAGAACTGTGGATTTAATGCAGGAAAATTTGAGGGGCACAGTTCATTGTCCAGATCAGATTATATCCATCTAAGGAAGAGAATCCCACATTGCCTGATGAGGCCCCTTCATTGTTTAACACAAGTCAGTGGCCCAAGTTTTATGAAATGTTGAGTATTACGACATAAAACGCATATTTCACATTTTATATAAATTATCTCATGCAACAGCTATGTGAAAGTTTTCTCATTATCTACTACTTAAATTTCAAAGATGATAGTGTTCATTTATTTCCTTAGAAATAAGTATGTTGATTTGATTTGGAGATTATTAGTATTCAACAAATTACTCTTTAAAGTTGCACATCAAAATATTATTATTTCTGTACTTGTATGTGTAACTTTTCGCATTATCATTTAGTTTATCTATATGCTGTATAGGATATCAGGCAGCCTTTGGGACTTTTAAAGAAAATTAATCTGCTTATTAATTGGTTAGTAGACTTGTGATCCTAGAATTTGTCCTCTCTAGAAATACATGTTACGTTGTTGTTGTTGTTGTTGTTGTTGTTGTTAGATGCCATCAAGTTGGCCACAGCTCCGAACAACCCTGTACAAAATTGCTCTGAATCTTACTCTAATCTGAGCCAATCTCACTGTCTCTGACACACCTACCTTTGTTTCCCTAGATACTATGTCAATCCAGCTCATCCAGGGTTGTCTTCTGTACTGTCCTTCCACCTTTCCAAGCATAATGTCCTTTTCCAGGGACTGGTGGCAACATGCCCAAAGTATTTCTGGCCTCCAAGTATAAACTTGGTTTCCTTCTCTCCAGGATAGACCTGTCTTGCCAGTCTGTGGTATGTCCAATACTTTTCTCCAGTATCACAACTCAGAATATCAGTTCTTCTGTTATTTTTGGTCATTTTTAGATCTCTGATACATAACAAATAATTGCAAAGATCATGGCTGGGATCAGGTGCATCTTAGTCACAAGACTGACATTATTGTTCTTTAGCACTCTAGAGAGTCCTTGACAGCATCTTTTTCTAATGTAATTAGTCTTTTAATTTCCTGACCGCTGGTGCCAAGGATGTTGATTGTGGAACCAACCAAACTGAAATTGTTAAGAATCTCAATCTCGTCTCCATCTGTCATGATTTTGACAATTGGCCCAGCAGTGAAGAACCTTCGCTTTCTTGATACTGAGCTTCAATACATATTGAAAACTATACCTCTGCTTCAGGCCCTTCTCAGTTTCAGCAAGCAAGGTTGTATCATCACCATAATGCAGTTTGTTGATGAGTCTTCCGTAAATCCTCATGCCACATTCCTTCTCATAAAGTCCAGCCTCCCAAAGGATCTGTTCCACATATAGATTGAAAAGGTATGGAAACAGGACCCATCCGTGATGCTTCCCCCCTTCCTTTTTTTTTTAAAAAAAAAAACAAACCAAGAAACTATAGTGTTTTCTTGCTCTGTTCTGATGACTACCAAGTATAGGTCCAAGTATAGGTTTTGTGTGAGCACCATCAGATGTTCTTAGATTCCTATTCTCGTGCTTAGTACACATTCAAATGCCTTTGTATATTCATTGAAACATAGAAATCCCTCTGATGTTCTTTGCTTTATACCAAGATCCATTTGACATTGGTAATAATGTCTCTGATATCACAGCCTATTTTTGCTTTCAACCAAGATTCATCTGATATTTACAATAATGTCTCTGGTGCAATGGCCTCTTCTAAACCCAGTTTGTATTTCTGGTAGTTCTCTCAATGAACTATTTCATTCATTTTTGGATGATCTTTAGCAGAATTTTGCTTATGTGTAGTGTTAGTGATATTATTCTATAATTTCCATGCTTTGTAGGATCACCTTTTTTTTTGAATGATAATAAATATGGATTTCTGTCAATAGTTGTCCAAGTGGTTACTCTCCGGATTTTTTTGGCATAGCCTGGTGAGCACATCCAGGGCCGCATCAGTTTGTTGAAATATGTCAATTGGTATGTCTTCAATTCCTGAAGCCTTGTTTTTTGCCAGCTTGTTTAGAGCAGCTGGTACTTCCACCTCCGTCACCATTTCCTCTTGGTCATATATTGTTTCATGAAATTCTTCTGTGCCAGTCATGACATGGTCATACCATGGACCACCAAGAGAACAAACAAGTCTCTCTTGGAGAGAGTGAAGCCAAGTTCTCCTTGGAGGCTAAGATTTTGAAGCTCCATCTCACATACTTTGGGCATGTTGCCAGGAGGGGCCAGTCCTTGGAGAAGAAAATCATGCTTGGTAGGGTGGAGGGACAGTGCAGGAGAGAAATACCCCAGATGAGATAGATTGATTCAGTAACTAGGGCAATGGAGGTAGGTGTGTCAGAGTCAGTGAGACTGGCTGGGCACAGGGCAGGCTTCAGAGCTGTGTATGTAGGGTCGCCATGAGTTATAGCCTGAGGCATGTTATACAGAGGGACAAATTTCTTGAGAAGAACATAAATGGTAAAGTATAGAAGGCCACAGAAAAGAAGACGACTCTTAATTAATGGTTGACCTAATGGCTGAAAGAGTAGGTTCAAACTTAGTAATAATTGTAAGAATGGTGCAGAACTAGGTAATATTTTTTCTGTTATATATAGGGTTGCTGTGAGTCAGGATCAGTTTGGCATCAACTAACAGAAAAAAAAGGGAGCTCTGGTGGCCTAGAGATAAAGAGTCATGCTGCCAACCCAAAAGCAGGTAATTCGAAAGATGCTGTTTTTCTGAGAATGATGAGCAGACTCTTTCCATGCTATTTAAAGTCTCTGAAAGCCTACTGTACAGTCACTTATGAAGTCATTTCCAACTAAAAGGCAAGGAGTTTTTTGCAACAACAACAACAAAATTCTTAATTCAGCTACATATTTTCCTTGTTAAATAGAAGGAAGAAGGATTTTTAGTAAATACTCCATTTAAGACATGATAAGCCTTTTTTTTAAAGTGTAGTAATATGGCTTTCTCTCTCTACACACACGCATGTTTTTGTGCACAAACTTTTTAAAAGAGTATGCATAGGCAGTTCTCAGGAATGTTGGCTAATTGTCAACTTTTACTTGCCGTTTAATATTATATTAATTTGCCCTCACTTTGCAGTGATTGAACTAATGTCTGCTGACAACACATTCTTCATTAAACTACCTTTGCATACTCGTTGTTGTTGCTGTTGCTGTTAGGTGCCAACGAGTCGAGTTCGACTCATAGGACTCAGCGACCATACGAACACAAGATCCTATTCTATCCTGCGCAATCCTCACACTTCTTGACACACAAGATCCCATTACAGCAGTCGCTATGTCAGTCCACTTGGTTGAGGGTCTTCAACTTTTTCACTGACCCTCCACCCTTCCCAACATCATGTCCTTTTTCAAGGAATAGCACATGCTAGCAACATGTTCAAATTATGAGGCAAAGCCTCATCATTCTTGCCTCCAAAGAGCAGTCTGGCTGCACCCTCTCCAAGACATATCTATTCATTTTCTTGGAAGTGCTCCTCTCCAACAGCACAGATTAAAGGCATAGATTCTTTTTCTGTCACCCTTATTCATTGTCCAGGTCTCAGATGCATTTAGAGTAAGCTTGGTTCTATATGCTGAACTTACTCTATATGCAGCTTTAAATCATTAAAAAGGATTAGAATCTTTTGATACTAAAAATTGAAATCTAACCAACTCCCACTGAGTCAATTCCTACTTACCATGATCCGTCATCAGGTTTCTGAGACTATAAATCTTAACCAGAGCAGATTGCCTCATCTTTTTCCTGAGGAGCAGCTCTGGTGGATCCAAACCACAGACTTTTGGCTTAGCAGACAAACAAGTGACACTTTATGCAACCGCTTTAAATAAGAATCGGCATGCACCTATTCTGTCTCTCCATGGTAGCTTAGTGGTAACGAATTGTGCTGTTAAGGCAAAGGTGCACACCTTTGAAATCCACCAGCTGCTGTGCAGGAGAAAGACGGGCATTCTCCTTCCATGTCATTTACAGCCTTTGAAAACCGACTCGAAAGTCAGCTATGCATATGACACGTTTCCAACTCAGTGGTATGCAACAACAGCAATTCTTACTGACTACAAACTATCATATTTCATCTACTTTTTCTTCCTACCTACCTAATCTATCATCTCTTCTCCAGTGATGAAAATATAATTAAAAAGAGTAATTTATATAGCACCAGATTAAGTTCCTATATGTGAAAATGGTGTCAGTAGACCACTAAACAGAACTATGATGCATTTTCTCCTTTTAATATATCAAAGTGGCTGGCCAATCCTCCTTCGTAGTCTGTCTTAATCTGGGAGCTCTGCTTTAGTACAGCATTTGGAAGACAGGTTCTGCACCCCAAGTTGTTGTTATGTACCATCAAGCTAGAACTGACCCATAGCTTGCGTTTTCAGAGTTAGTAAATCACAAGAGATTGCCCATCTTTTTTCCTTGAAGCAATTGGTAGATTCTAACCACGGACCTTTTCTTAACTAGGAAGAACGGCAGCATGCAAATCACACTCCCCTCAATACAAGAGATGGTCAGACAAGTGATTATACAACTGAGAGCATACCCGAAGAACAAACAGACAGGCAGATATTATGGTGCAGGCAGCAGAGGCCTCATCAGTGATGTGGTTGTGCAGGGCCCAGAAAGCCTAGGGTTCTGGCTAACAGGCGGACTCGTTCTCCCTGAGCGAGGCAGTGGCACAGGTGCCAGTGCGGGTGGGGCCAGGCAAGGCTGGAGAAAGACCCTGTGCCTCTGCCCAGGCAAAATTGTCAACCGTTTCATCTTGCTTGGGTCCACAATCAATGAACTTGCACCAAGTAGTCAGGAAATTGAAAGACATAATACGTTGGTAATGTATGCTGTAAAGGAACTCTACAAAGTACTGAGGAACACTGATCCATTTTGAAGGCTAATGATTTAGGTAATGATCTTCCAGTCACTTGCTCATGCATCTGAGAGCTAGACAGTGAATAAGGATGACACAAAAAGAATTGATGCCTTTGAATTGTGGTCTTGAAAAAGAGTACTGAAAATCTCATGAACTGGCAAAAGAAAAAAAGGTGAATCTAGAGTGCTCCTTAGAGGCAAGGGTGGCTAAGCTTCATCCCACATTCTTTGGACGTGCTGTTAGGAAGGGTTATTCTTTGGAAAAGGACATCATGCTTGAAAAGATGGAGGGTGAGTGAAAGAGAGACCCCAGTGAGATAGAGTGACTATAGCAATGGGCTCCGGTATGTCAGAGATGTAAAGGATGATAGAGAATAGGAAAGGCTTCAGATCTATTAGAGGGTTGTTAGGAGTCTTACTCAACTTAGTGGCACATAACAACAATGACAATTCATTGGTACAAACGCTTCTGTATTCTTCATTGTTGTTAGGTGTATTTGAGTCTAGTCGGACCCATAGCGACTCTCTGAAGAGCAGATCTGAACCCTGTCCTATCTTGTGCCATCCACACATGTCTTGATACATTAGAACACATTATGGCAGTCACAGTGTCAATCTGACTGGTCAAGGGACTTCCTCTCCTTTGCCAGTCCCTAATCTTTCTGAGCATCATGTCCCTCTCCAAGGAATAGCAGTACGCCTGAAGTGTGTGAGGTGATGCCTCGTCGTCTTTGCCTCAAAAGAACACTCTGGCTGCACCCTCTCCAAGACCTGTTTGTTTGTTCTTTTGACAGTCCATGGGATGTTTCGTATTCTTTTACTAAAGGCACAGAGTTTGGATCCACCAACTGCCCTATGGAAGAAGGATGGGCATTCTCCTCCTATATTATTAGCTGCCTCTGAAGACCCACTGAAGGGTCAGCTGTGGGTCAATTCTGATTCAGTGGTACACAGCAGTATATTCTATAATGATGTAAAAATGGAATAAGACCATAATTACCAAATAGTTTAAAAATTCACTCCATAAAGGAGAGAATTACTATATAAAAGATAGTTTCCATGTTTATAGTTTAATGTACCCTGCATGCTTTGATTTTATTTGATTTGTTTTAAGTATTACATTTTATAAACCATCCAATTTAGTCTTTCCTTAAAGGCTAGATTGTTTTCCCCAGCAATTCTTTTGACTCTGGTTATTATAGCTTGCATGGGTGAATTACACTTTAGATTGTTTTCTTATGAGTGGTTAGATAAGAGTTTTGTTAAGTAACTTAAAACATCTTTCAGCATGTAGTAATGTATGTTATTATTAGTATGGTAGACTTAGGGAATAGGTGTTTTGGTGGGCTTTTCCCCTGATTTGTCATAAGTTGTTTTTTGGGGGAGGATGTTTTTTGTTTTTGTTTTTTAAATTTAGCATGCCTCCAGTGTAGTTTATTTAAAGAAATAGTGTGACAAAATAAAGGCAGTTTGTTAATAAGACATCACATTGAGGCTGGAACCATATGGTGAAGTTCACATAGTCCTCCTTTGGTAGAGCCTTCTTCCTGAATTGTCGAGAACACAGTCCATCAGTTTATTTCCCTTAGATACATTTAGTTATAAGAAAGTAGCCACTTTATTATCAACGTTTAAATTACAATTCAATGATAAAATACTTCTCAGGATGAAGTACTTTATCATTATTGTGAATGTCTGTTAATCACTAAAAGGGAAAAAAATTGTGTTTCTCTTCTGTCAAGGACATTCAGTTTCTTTGGGATTTGGTATGTTCTACCTTTGATTAAATAATGACTTATTTGCTAGTTCTCAGATAAGTGGTATAGTGTACCACAAGAAAAGGCACTTAGACATATCTATTTACAAGTTTTTCTGTACTAGATATATTTGACTTGCATAATAAAGCACTTTGCCTGTTGAAATTTTACCATCCTTACTTCCAAGTGGCACCTGGGTTGCACTCTTTTCAAAGACAGGTTTATTTGTTGTTGTTTTTTTGTTTGTTTGTTTGTTTGTTTTTGAGGGGGTGGTTTGCAGCCTGTGGTATATTTAATACTCTTTCTCAACACACTATTCAAAGGCATCAATACTTTGGTCTTCTTTAGTCTTTGTCCAACTTTTATATGCATATGTAGCCATGAAAAATGCCATGGCTTGAGTAAGACACATCTTGGTCTTTAAACTGACATTTGTGTGCTTTTGAGGACCTTGTCAGCAGATTTACCCCAAACAGTAAGAATTTTAAAAATACTTTTGAAAGATGTTGATTGTAGATCCAAAAAAAATTAAATAACTGACAACTGCACTCTCTTCTCCATCTATTACATTGTTGCTGTTTTTTGCATTAAAATTTTTGTTTTCTTCATGTTGCATTGTAATTTTTACTGAAGGCTCTTATCCTTTTTCTTCTTCAGTAATGGCTTCAGGTCTTTACTTTCTGCAAACAAGGTAGTCATCTGCATAGTGGAGAAATCTTCCTTCACTTCTGATGCCACCTTCTTCTTGAGATAGCCAACTTCTCCAAATGTTTGCTCAGCATATGTATTGAATAGGTGTCAGAAAAGATAAAACTGTGACACCTTTGATATGCCTTGCAGTATGCCTTGTTTTGTTTGAATATATGTTTCTTGGTCTAGGTACAGGTTTTATATGAGCACAATCAAGTTATTCTGGAATTGCTATCATCTCAATGCTAGCCATAATTTATTATGATTCATAGAATTAAATACCTTTGCATAATCATTAAAGCACATGTAAATATCTTTCTGGGGTTCTTTGCTTTTAGCCAAGACCAATCTGACATCAGCAGTGATAATCCTTCTTTTCACTACTTCAGAGTCCACTACTTCTGAGTCCATCTTGAATTTCTGGCAATTTGCTGCTGATGTATACTATTTCAGATGTTTTTAAATAATCTTCAATAAGATTTGAATTGCACTTGATAGTAATGATTTTCGGTAATTTTTATGTTCTGTTGAATTACCTTTTTTTTTTTTTTTAAATGAGCATAAATTAATCTCTTCCAGTTACCTGGTCAGATAGTTGTCTTCCAAATTTATTGACATAAACGATTAAGCATATCCAGGTCTGCACTTGTTAGCTAAAACACCTCATTTGGTATTCTGTCAGTTCCTGGGGCCTTATTTTTTGTCAATGCCTTCAGTGCAGTTTGAATTTCTTCCTTTGTTACCATTGGTTCTTGATCATCTGCTACTTCTTAAAATGGTTCGGTGTTGACCAGTTCTTTTTGGTACAATGACTGTGTAATCCTTCCATCCTTTAATGCTTCCTGTATCATTCAGTATTTTGCTCTTCAGTATTCAAATTCAAGATTTGAATTTTTTTCAGTTCTTTCAACTTGATAATAGCCTAATGCATTATTTCCTTTTTGTTTTCTAACTCCAAAAGTCTTTGGACATTTTGTTATGATATTTTCCTTTGTCTTCTTGAGCTGCCCTTTGAAATCTTCTGTTCCGTTTTCTTACTTCATCATTTCTTCCCTTTGTTTTGATCTCTCTACATGCTAGTACACGTTTGAGAATGTCTTCTAACATCCATTATGATCTCTTCCCCCCCCTTTCGCACTTTTACTTTCTACATGGATAATGTCCTTGATGTCATCCACAACTCATCTGATCTTCAATCATTGTGTGTGCCTTCGAGTCAGAAACGACCCATAGCTTAAAACCTTCAGCAGGTTTTCAGAGGCAGTAAAATGAATGAGATTCCCATCCTTCTCTTGTGGAGCAGCTGGTGGATTCAAACCATGTGTCTTTGGGATTGCAGGGCAGCTTACCACTAAGATACCATTGCATCAAATCCATCTTTGAGATGGCTTTGAAATTCACTTGAAGTAGACTCATGGCTCTCATGAACTTGTTTTCATTTTCTTTACCTTCAATTTGAACTTGTACATTTGTAAATTATACTCTATTTTCATAGTGTCTTATCACAGAGGTAGCAATCTGATTCCCATCTAGTCTATCAAGTGAGATCCATATGTAGTGGTCAGTTATATTTGTTACATATGGTATAAAAAAATGAATAAATCATTTCTTGTACAACAATCTGTCATATCCTCTAGTCTCATTTGTCACCAAGGCCATTATTTCCCACTACCAGTCCTTCCTTCAAATTTTGCATTCCAGTAACCATTTATTATCCCTGCATCTTGATGGATATTTTACCCATTTTATACTGCAGAAATTGGTAGAAATCCTCCATCTTTGCTCCAGTGGATAGAGGGTATATGTGAATAATAGTTGTATTAGTTGGTCTTCCTTGTATATGTATGTACTTGTATATGCATTGTACTTGAGGATGGATCTTGAAATGCTCTTTTTGAGTTTGAATGTGACACTGTTCTTTCTCAATTTGTCATTTCCTGGCATAATAGTTCATATGATTGTCTGATTCTGAATGCCCAATACCAGTCAATCTCAGCTCATTCATTCTTATGATCTTGATATTTATGTGTTCTATTTACTTTTTGGCAACTTCTAATTTTCCTAGACTCATACTCCATGCATTTTATGGTTTATTAACCATTTACCCCCATTTTTTCAGTGCAACCCAAGCTAGAGGGCTCTTCTTCCAGCACTGTCCAATAATGCTGCTCTGTTATCTATAGGAGTTTCAAAGACCTGTTGTTTCAGCAGTGGATAGACTCTTCTTGCTTCTTTTTCTCTTATACTCTGGGAGCTCTGATGAAGCCAACCACCATAGATAATCCTGCTATTATTTGAACTGCTATCGTCCAGCATTATAGCAACATGAAAGTCATCACAGTACAACAAACTGACCTATAAGAGCAAAATATAAAACAAGCAACCATACAAATATGATCATATAAAAGTGCATGCATGCTGTGAGATAGAATAACAAGCCATCTGGCCTGGAGTAGTATATCTGATAGGGCAGCAGAAGATGGATTTAGGGTGTCCAGTCAGGTCAGAATTTCTTTTACATAGGAGTGTTGACCAAGGTCCTAAGACATGATCCAGGTCACAGATAGCACCTCTTCTAGTAGAGTGTGTGGAGGGGTGGGACATCTAGCCGGGGGGCACAAGAGATTAGTAATCCTCCACTTCTGTATCGCTGGCTTTAATTGACATTGTTATAAGTGCCATTGAGCTGTGAACTCTGATCTGAACTCTCTCCTGCTCTTCCCCATCCTAATCATCCAGACTCGTTTGAGTCCATTGCCGCAGACTCTGCATCAGTCCATTTCATTGAGGCTTTTCCTCTCCTTTACTGACCCCACACCTTTCCAAGGAATTGATTCTAAAATTCAGTTCCTCATAAGCTAACAGAGAGCTTTGGTGTCCCAGTGATAAGGAGTTTCATTGCTAACCCAAAAGCTCAAATCTGCCAGCTGATCCATCAAAGAAACATAGGCCATCTCCCATGTGTCTGAAAAATCTGCTGGAGGTTCAGCCACAAGTTCCAGTTCGGTGGCACACATCAGCAACTTAACTGTTCACTTGGTTCAGACAATATCTACCAGACTTCTCCACTCTAGAGTTATTCTTCCTTAACATTTCTTGAGGCAGAAACTTTTAGAGTATGTATATGTCTTATTTCTTCACTCTTTTTGTGTCCATTGGTGGGTCTTGAATGTAGTTTTTACTACTGTAGCGTTCTATGACTTCTATATCATACAGATCTTTTGTGTTTAATAATAAATATTCCTTCTCATCTTTTTTAATTCTCTTATTTCTATCTGTATGCATTAGTGGGTATTTGTTTCATTATATTGCTTACAGTTCAAACTACTGTTACTTTATTTTTGCCCAGATTGATCCAATTTTGGCAGTTAGGAAAGTTGGTGCTCATTTAACATGTCCTACATCCTCTCTGGCACCACCTAGTACTGCAGGCTTAGCTTGCGCTTTTCCTACCTCAGCCTTGAAATCAACTACTTTTCAAAAACATTTTAAAAAACCAACACTTGTAAATATCCTTTTAAAAAACAATAGTTTAGTAAAGGAGCTTTAGTGGCTTAGTCTGTAGGAAGTTGTTCTGTTAACCCAAGGTCAGACCTCTGTGGTGATAAAAATCCATCAGTGCCTCTGAGTCAAGAAGATGGGCCATCTGTTCCCATATGGTTTACAGCCTGCGGAATCTGACTGAGGGTCAGCTTTAAGTTGCTTCCCACTGAGCAGCAATGAGAGAGATTGAGCATCACCCATTAAACATTTTTCTAATCCTTAATTGTTGATTGTACCGTCCAATTGGAGCCAGCCCACAGCTGACCCTCCAGTGTGTTTTCAGAAGCAGTCAATTGTACAGGAGGAGAGTGCCCATCCTTCTCCCAGGGAGCAGTTGGAACATTCAAACTACATGTCTTCAGGTTGGCAATACAGCGCCTTACCACTAGGCCACCAGAGCTCCCTTTTTATCTCTTTTAATATTTTTTTTCAGGTACAGCCCAAACCAATTTAGTCTCCCCAAGTGTGAACTAACCAGTGGCTCTAACCTTTAGAAAATTACCTATAACAAAAGGCAGTAGATCCATATTCATCTACTCCTTGTCCTTGAAATTGTAGCAGAACTGTCTGGCTTGTCACTGTAAATTGAAATTTTATCTAGTAAGATTTTCTTTTCGAGAAATGTTGTATTCTTCTATTATTTATTACTAGCTTTTTCAATCAAGTGTAATTTTTTGTCTTTTGGTCACTTGTTATTTAGCCAAATTTAGATAATTATAAAATGACATGTAATCTAGTAAATGTAATAGGTCACTATAATGTTATAGCTTTGGGGAAATCATTTGATCCCTTCAGCAGTTCAGTTTTAGAGCTAATTTTATAGCTATGCCAAGTGTAAAGATGTACTGAAGTTCTTGTCTTTAATGTAGAAATTTGGATACATTTTTGACATGAAAAAAAATGTGTATTTCAAAATGGTGTGGATATCCACTAGAGGGTAGTAATGGATAACCAGTTAACAAGTTACCCATTTGTTACCTCCTCCCACCAAGGTTTGACACAAAAAGATTGCAAATAAATTAAGGGATAGGAAATACCAGCAACTAGGATAAAAAAAAAAGATGTTTGGAGTAAAAATATTAATATACAAAATGGAATACAAACAAAAGTATTAAATAGAACAAAGAGTTAAATATTTATAATGATAAATGTATATGACAAGAATGTATAACAGGAACATTTGTGCACAGGGACCTTGAATGTAAGTTTGTATAGGAATATTTAGACATATCTTAACATTTGTAGAATTGCTGGTTTTGATTGTCATCGAGTCAAGCACAACACAGAGCGACCCCATGAACAAAAGGCTTTCTACAACCATTGCCATTTATCAAAGTTCACAGGGTTTCCAGAGGCAGGCTGGGTAGGAAGTGGATGCCACTGAGAGTTTTATGATTTTGCAGCCATTCTGTTACCTCCTCAAACCTCCATTCATTACACATAGTACATTTACTAGCTTATATTCTCTTGAAACATTTTCTTTCATGGCCAGGCTTGAAACTTTATCATAAAAGAAAGTCCTATAAATAAACACTTTGAACTAAAATTGCCAGTTGAAAAATGTAAGTGACTCTACGTTTTTTAAACAAAAAAAGCCAAAAATAAATTAATAAGTAGGAGCATTTGACTGTGTGGATCATAACAAACTGTGGCTGACTCTGAGAAGAATGGGAATCCCAGAACATTTAATTGTGCTAATACGAAACCTATACTTGGACCAAGAGGCAGTAGTCAGAACAGAGCAGGGTAACACTGCATGGTTCAAAATAGGGAAGGGTGTACGCCAGGGATGCATCCTGTCTCCATACCTTTTCAACATGTATGCAGAGCAGATTATCCGAGAGGCTGGGCTCTATGAGGAGAATTGTGGCATCAGGATTGGTGGAAGATCTATCAACAATCTCCGTTATGCAGATGACACAACCTTGCTTGCTGAAACTGAGGAGGACCTCATGCACTTGCTGCGAAGGGTCAAGGACTGCAGCCTTCAGTATGGACTAAGGCTCAACGTCAAGAAGACAAAGATTCTCGCCACTGGACCAATTGGCAGCGTCAGGATGGATGACGAAGAGATTGAGAGTGTTCACAGCTTCAGTTTGCTCGGCTCCACAGTCAATACTCTTGGTACCAGCAGTCAGGAAATCAAAAAGCGTATCGCGATGGGGAAGTCTGCCGTTAGGGACCTCTCAAAAGTACTCAGGAGGAACAGTGTCTCTCTGGAGACTAAGGTGCGCCTGATACAGGTCATGGTATTTGCAATCGATTGTTATGCATCAGAGAGTTGGACAACGACTAGGGAGGACAGAAGGAGAGTGGATGCTTTTGAGCTGTGGTGCTGGAGAAGGGTACTGAATGTACCATGGACTGCCAGGAAAACAAACAGATTCATCTTGGAGAGGATTAAACCAAGCTGCTCCTTGGAGGCAAGGATTCTGGGGCTTCCTCTGACATACTTTGGACATGTTGCCAGGAGGGACGGGTCCTTGGAGAGGGACATCATGCTTGGGAGGGTGGAGGGACAGCGCAGGAGGGGAAGACCCTCTATGAGATGGATTGATTTGGTGACTGGGGTAATCGGGATGGGTGTGTCAGAGGCAGTGCGGTTGGCGCAGGATAGAGCAGGGTTTAGAGCTGTTGTGCATAGGATCGCTATGAGTCAGAAACGACTAGATGGCACATAACAATAACAATAGAATAAATAAAATCTAAATTTACATAAATTCTTACTTTAAAATGGGCAATTTAGAGAAAAAAATCCCAATTCCTGTATCTGAAAAAGAAGGCGTCTGCTTTGGCTAATTCTTCTCCGCCCCATCAGCTAAAATGTGCAGTCTCTGATTCAGGTTTGGATCATATTCTCAGTTTGCTTCCCTTGTTTCCAGTGAGGGAAAAGACCAATTTATTCAAACTAAGCCTCATCTTAGATTTATCCATTCCACAGCCGTCAGCACATTCCTGTTGTTTCTTGCAGTATTTGCCATATACTGGGTTCTTCAGTACCAGTGAGTCACGGCTAAATTGGCCATCTTTTAAGGACTAGGTTTTAGTTTTTTTTTTTCCTTAAAGGGTTACAAATATTCTGAATATTTCGATTTTATTATAAATAAAATACTGGTTTTTAAACATAAAAAAAATGCGAAGTGTTGCATTTTATTCACCACCCTAGAGAGCAAGACTGTAAAGATTAAGGCAAACGGCTAAACTGAAGGCACATCTAAAAAGGCCACGGTTGGAAACAGAAGGAAGAATTCCAGGGGAAAGTAGCAGTATCTGCTCCCTGTGACACCCAGCATCCTGCAGCAGACATCCTGTCTGCTTTATTACATAAAATACAGTTAACTGGAACTAAACAATAAAATAATGGCTATCTTGCAGGAGTTTTATTAAGGTATTATAAAGAACTTTTATTTTAAAAATAAAATTCTGTTTACAAATATACCACACAGATGGAGGAAGGAAAAAAAAACCCACACCAAAAAACAACCCAACCCCAAGGTGGTCCAAGACTTGCTGGAGTGGATATGACTCATGTGCTGGATGGAAACCTACTTTGGCAGTCTGTCTTCAGTCCTTTTCCTGCAATCTTCAAAATGTATATATTAGGATGTGGCCACTTGACAAAAGGAACTAGCTAGGAAATGCTAATGTGAAAACTTGGCCAGAAAAAGCCATGCCTTCTGTGGTAGTGTCAGAGGCCTGAGAAAAGTAACAGTCAAAGCGCAGGGCAATGCCAAGTCAGAACATTTTTGGTAAACTCTGGTATGCCTTAAGGAAATGGGGAAGGTTACTCGTGAACTAACTAATGTGTCCTTCCCCGTCTACTTATCTGTAGCACTGTCCCTGATACCTCTGCAGATGCTCAGCAATTAGGCATGCATGTCTAAAACACAAGCAGTCAAGCTCAACTTTCTGGGACTCTCCAGAAAGAACATTTCTAGCTCATTTCTGACAATAATGGTGGAGTTCTTCTTTAGCAAATTTTTAAGTTTGTCACAATGACTTTCCTGCTGCTGTGCAGAAATCAAGAACAGTATTGTGCTAGAGTTGAAGATGACCAGAGCTACAGTGGAAGAGGATTCGAGGTACCTCCCCATGATGGCAACATGTGAAGGAAAGCAGGCTGATACTGTAGAATGGAGATACTGCAAACACAAGGCAAAGGACAAAAGTAATGGGGGGAAAGATATAATCCAGAGAGTTCTAGATGGGAGAGAAGGGATACAGGTATGTTGCACCAGTGAAGAGAAAAAAATAGAGCAAAGAAATGAGCAGACAGTGCCTTTTTGGAAGTAAGACCAAGTATATTTGCATAAATTCCTTACTCTTTAAAGCTATGAAGATGTGTTTCAGTGAATGCTTTTACTTTAAAGAATGAATGGTTATGTATGGTTTCTATCTTTAAATCTTTTAAAATTACATTTTATTTGTAATTTTTATAAAATTTTAATTTCTTGTGATGGTAATTGCCTTCATATTAGTGAATAAAGTAGATGTTCCTAAAACAAGTTTGCGAGATATAAGATACTGAAATTTCTACCATTACTCTCTCCTTTTCTTAATATTAGGCACACTTGGCTGTACATAAAGCCAATTAAAATTACCTACCACGTAATTTTCCCAGACCATTTCTCTCCAGGTTAAATTGTTAAACGGAAGCCCTTCATTAAATAGTGTGTTAAGTTTTAGTAGTTGGAAATTGGCTAAATTTTTTTTGCACTGAAAATTAACAGTGTAATACTTATTTGTAAGAACAACTTTCAGTCTTATATTATGAACAATCCTATGAACATACAGCACACACTCATACAAGCAAACATTTCATGAGCTGTTACAGTCTGTTAAGGACTGAGGTTCTTCCCCTAACTCCTTAAGGAGATTTAGACTTTTTGTTTCTCATATAATAGTTGTGGCACTTGTTATGTGCCATTGAGTCCCTTGCAACTCATAGCTATCCTATGCATGATAGCTGTGAGCTCTGTCCTATACAGAGTCAATCTCCCTCTCCCTGACACACCTACTCCCATTAACCCCTTTCACTGTGTCAATCCATGTACTCCAGCGTCTTCCTCTCCTGCACTGTGCCTCCACCCTTCCAAGCATGATGTCCCTCTCCAAGGACCAGTTCCTCCTTGTAACATGCCCAGAGTAGGTGAGATGGAGCTTCAAAGTCCTCGCTTCCAAGGAGTAACATGATTTCGCCCTCTCCAGGGTAAACCTGTTTGTTCTTTTGGCAGTTCATACTATGTTCAGTACTCTAGATGTATCAAAAACTCATTTCAGGTCTTATAAGGAATTTGCTAAAGTTGCTGATCAAATTGAGAGTTAATATACGATAATGTATACTGCCATTTTCTTGTTCATTTTCCATATTTCCTTTTCTCTGATTTGATAGTCTCATTCTTGTCATGTTGCCAACTGGAAAATTCTAGGAGGAGCATTCTGAAGAAATTGATGATTTGAAAGCATGTCCAATTAGTGTTTTTAAATTATCAGACCTTTTAAATTGAAATTTTATGTTTCTAAAATTGTAATAAATTGAAAAAACAAGTGATTTAGGTTACTTCTAAGAGTTACTCATTCTATAGACAGTAGATGCTTTTCTCTGGTTTTCACCAGTCAGAATCAGAAAGACATTAAAAATTGTAGTTCATGTTGTGCCATTTTGGGAGAGAAAAAAGCAACTGTTTCAGTGTGACTTTCAGATGCCCTTGAAGCAGTAGGGAAGTAGTAGTCTACAATTCAGTGTTCTTCTTGGATAACAGCAATTGCCTAAATAGAGAATAAATAGATTCCTCCCTTTATGGTTTTGTAGTTATTTTCTAGTAAGTAGCATACTATGATTTTTTTTTCCTGGTTTTGCACTAAGTAATTGAAATAGCTGTTAACTTGACTCTTGATACTTTAGTTTTATGTATCTGTAAAACAGAGTTACCTGCCTTACATACAGGTGCTGAGAGTCCAGAAAGAATTATTTTGTTAATTTTATGCAGACTATCCCTTGGACTGCTAAAGAACAAACAATCTCTATTGGAGGAAATACAATCAGAATGCTCTTTAGCGGCAAAAATAGCAAACCTTGTCTCACTTTGTGTGTATTGTCAGTTCTTGGGGGAAAAAAGATATCATGCTGGAGAAGGCAGAGGGTGAACAAAGGAAAGGATGGCCCTCAATAACATGGTTCAACACAGTGACTGAATGGGTTTGAGCATGACAGAGATCTAAGTATGGTACAGGATAGGACAAGGTTCCAATCTGTTGTTCCTCATAGAGTTGTTATGTGTCTTAGTCAACTTGATGGCACCTAACCACAACAGCAGCAGTTAAAAAATGAAATTACTGAGTTATTTCTGGAATACTGCACCTATTGAGCATTATTTTTTAATGGTAACAATTTTTACTACACTCTCTTGCAGGAGATTATAAATAATATTCTTTATTTCCTAACTGAGTAGTTAAAATTTGGACTGTATGTATCACATACCGCTGGCTGACTCATGGCCTTCACATTGTAATTTCTGTTTGAATGTAGTCCTTGCAGTTGTTGTTGTTTTGTGCCATCAAGTCAACTACGACTCATACAAGCCTATGCATAATAGCTCTGAACCCTGTTCTATCTTGAGCCAATCTCACTGTCTCTGACACACCTGCCCTGATTACTCCAGTTACTTTATCAATCCATCGAATTTAAGATCTTCCTCTCCTGTGCTATCCCTCCACCCTTCCAAGCATGATATCCTTCTCCAAAGACCCTTCCCTCCTGGTAACATACCCAATGTATGTGGGATGGAGTCTCAGAATCCTTGGCATCAAGAAGAAGCTTGATTTCCCCCTCTCCACAACAGAATTGTTCTCTTGAGTCTATGGTATGTTCTGTTCTCTTCTCTAGCACTACAACTCAAAGGCGCCAATTCTTCTTCTGACATCCTTAGTCATTGTCCAGCTCTCATGCATAGCAAGTAATTGAAAAGACCATGGCCTGTATCAGCCACATCTTAATCTCTAGACTGACATCCTTGCTTTTCAGTACTCTGGAGAGGTCCCTGAAAGCAGATTTTCCTAAAGTCCTTGCAGTAAAATATGAAAAAGGCAAAACAAATTTATTGTCCTGTTGTTGACAAGTACTGTTCAGCTGGGACTGATCCATAGCTTAGCCTCCAACAGGTTTTTCAGAGGTAATAGATCATATAGGTGGAGATTGCCTATCTTTTGCTATGTAACAACTGGTGGATTCAAACCACATGCTTTTAGGTTGGCAGCACAACTCCTTACCAGTAAACTACCAGAATTTCTTATACACCTCCTGAATGTCAGGACAAAATGTATGTTCCTTTGATTATTGTGGAAGATTTTTTTTTTATGTACTGCCTACTGTTCCTTTGATCTATTGAGTTCACTGAAAGTAGTCTGCTTAAGCAACTCTCTTATCAGATTACATAGAGTTTATCAGATCAATACAGTATTTATTCTGCAGATTTTTGGCATTGGTCTTATTTCTATCTTTTTTTGTAACAACATGATCAATTATTCTTTAAAAGGAACATATTTGAAGGAGAAGGAGATCATTATACTCTTAAGACTTGAGTAGAAATTTTCTCCATGACTTCAAGGAAATAGGGCATGGAGGTGGGAGAGCATAAGTTCTGCTTTTTCAGATGGAATTTTTAGAATATGTTGAAACTGAGAACCAGGACTCACTGGGAGAGCTTTTTTTTTTTTTTTCTTCCCCCTGGTCTTGAGAATTTTCCTCTTTTGACAGAATGCAGAGTTACTACTTTTCTATCATTTGTTTAAAATGGAAAATATTTGAGGATTCCTTCTCTGTTTTTCACTTTGTACACTTAACTGATTCCTCCAGATTTATTCAAATAACAGCAAAAATATCAGCCCACATACTAATCAAAAGATCATATATGATTCATTATAGTATAGTAAAACCTGAAAAAGTCAGAACTTGTCTCAAAGGCAGAAAATAACAAAGACAAGTCATTCCTGATGAATTTTAATGCTCACAGGTTTCAATTTATATATGCAAAAATGTATTTGAGTATAAAAATGAAACATACTTTATTTCAAATGTGACAAAACGAATTTTATACAAATAATTATAGTCTATACTTATAATATTAAGTGTGCCTTTAAACCAAAGCCACACGGACCTATAGAGTTCTTAAAGTTTGTCTCGTGTGACTGAGGAGCTATATTTTTAGTTTCATCTCATTTTAGTTAATTCAAATTTAAATTTTAATAGTCATTTATGGCTAGTGACTTCCACATTTAATAGCACAATCCACAGTTCTTGAGGATCATCTGGGACTTTCTGGAGAAATCTTAAATTACCAGGGGACATGGAGGGTCACAGTTATTCCAAAATACTCATTGATCTCCTTTAAAAAGAAGGATACATTTTTTTCCAAGTCAGCAGAGTGGACAGAGACTGCTTCAACTAGCCGGGTCCTGTCTGCCGCACACAGAGCTCTCAGTGCCAGAGCCCTAGTGACAGAGCTAGAATGTGAATCCAGGCAGCTTAGGTCCAGCTTCTGAGCTCTTTCAAGTAGCACAGCTGTTAGGAGAGTGGGAACATGCTGCCCGCTCATCTATGACAAGTGGATTCAATTGTCGAAATTCTATTCCCTATTTAACCCCTCTAGAAAATTCCTGCAATCCTGCCCTCCCCCTACCCAAGCAGCCTGGGTACTGCATGTCTTCTATGCTGTTTATTCTTCCTTTTTTCCCTGTTTCTCTGTCTGCTCTAACCTGTCCATGCTGAGATTCCACACTGGGAGGCCCTGAAGGCAGGTCCTGTCATCTGAATCCCGGGCAACAAGCCTTGTGTAGTGGCATTGGGGTTGGGGGTGGGGAGGTGCTGGCAGGCCTCTGTCCCACTAAAGAGAGCAGCAACAACCAGTATTGCCAAGAAGGTCACTGAGCCTAATGGTGCCTGATAGTTTCAAGAAAGCCAGACATAAAACTCAAGACTTTAAAATGGTACTTGCTAGGAAAACAAACAAACAATACCACATTAATGCAAATTGGAGACAGACTGAGGCTTCCCTGGGGGTGTGGGTCCCTTCATTTGGGGATCCTTGCCTCCACAGCTTCAGGGCCATCACAAGGGCCAAACAGGATAAAAGATATCAAAAGTCGCTTTGGTGGCATCCTGTGTAAGGTGTTGGACTGTGATTAACATGGAAGCTCTGGTGGTTTAGAGGTAAAGAGTTGGACTGCCATCCTGAAAGCATGCAGTTCAAATCCACCAGTTGCTATGCAGGAGAACGATGGACAGTCTCCTCCTGTACAATTTACTGCCTATTGTGGTTTAAATCTCTGGTGGTCTAGTGGCAAGAAGCTGTGCTGCAATCCTGAAGGCTTAAGGTTCGGGACCACCAGCTGTTTCATGGGAGAAGGATGGGCATTCTCCTCCTGTGTGATTAACTTCCTTTGAAAATCTGCTGGAGGGTCAGCTAAGGATCAGTTCCGACTCTACTGTACACAACAATTTATAATTTTACAACTTACAGGTTGCTACTACACAGAATGGAGGAAAAATTTCTTTATTAGAGTGCTGTAAGTGGAGGAAATGATACAGACCTAATTTATAATTGTATACTGTTGTTCAGCAAGTAGGTGGCAGAGTTAGAACAAAAAAAAATCTGTATTCTGTTTGCTATCTCTGTAGCAGCACCTTGCTAACTCTTAAGCCTGCCATAAGTCATCATCACTGAAAAAAGAATTAACTCTTAAGATGAGAAAAACCCCATTTAGCACACAACAGGAGGTAGCAACGTTTCCAGCATTACTGATTTTTCAGAGTTCTTTTCAGGAATGAGGAGGAGTATCAAGATTAAAGCTTTTCTAATGAGACTCTTTCAAAGTATATAAAATAATTTAAGAAGCATTATGCAACTTGGAAATGAGTCCAAATGAGGAGAAGCAGCTGTAAACTACTTAAAAATAATTTAATAGCTGGGACATGCAATTTCCAAAGTATGAATGTTGGAAAACTAGAAGTTATAAAACAGAAAATGAAATTTATGAACGTCAACATTCTAGATATAAATGAGATGGGTTGACTTTGGTCACTTTGAATCAAAAAAATCACATGATGTACTATGGTAGGAATGAAAAGCAGAAGAATAATGGTGTTGGATTCATAGTTTAAAAGACAATTTCAAATACTATTCTAAAGTACATCATTGTGAATGATAAATTATCCGTACACACACAAGGAATACCTGTTGTGACGTATTCAAATATAGGCATGAATAGCTAAGGCAAAAGAGGAAGAATTGAAGATTTTTACTAAATTTTGCTATCTGAAATTGATCAAACATGCAGTCAAGATGTGTTAATGATAGTTGGTGACTGGAATGCAAAAGTTGGAAACAATTAAGAAGGAATGGTAGTCAGAATGTGATTAAGGTTAGAAGTTGAATGAATGAATTTTGTACATTTAGTGACTTTGTCATTGGAAATACTTATTTTTTAACATTTTTTTAATTGGTTTTAATGAAAGTTTGTAGTGACTTTGGATTTCCATTCAGTCATCGCTGTACTTTTCTCCCTGCCCAAATTCCCCTCTCCAGTTCACTCTGCTTTTTGAAAAGTAAAAGAAAAATTCTTTCATTGTTATACAATCCCTCCAACCAAGTCCACTCCACTATGCAGCCTTTGTTTTAAAAAGTAAACAAAAAAAAAATTCTTTCATTGTTATACACAAATGGTGACATTACACATGGACATCACATATATGGACTGCATAGGAATCAGACTGACTACATGTGTGGCAGAAATTTGGGGGGAAGCTAAATATCAGCAGTCAAAATGCTGACTATGAAACAGATTATTAATTACTCATTTGCAAGCTTAAATTGGGGCTGAAGAAAATTAAAACAAGTCCACGAGAACCAAAATATAATCTTGAGTCAATCTCATCTGAATTTAAAAATCATGGCAATTATAGACAGAAATGCACAACTAGTAGAGGACAAAATTGTTGAAGGGGACCTTCTAAAAATTTAATCCCAGGACTATACACATCAAAAACTTTTTCCGGTAGGCTGAAAAGAAAACCTGCTGACTGCAAAAAAAAAATTTGACAGTGCTATCTCAGACAAGGGTCTCATAATGAAAGTTTGTAGAATACTAAATAAAAAGGGCTGACCTTGCTTGGCATTTCTTAAGCCAAAGGAACAAAAGAACAAATTCAAGCCACAAGTTATAATACTTACGGATGCTGTGGGTAGACTATTGAGTGGTCCAAGAAACATTAAAAGAAGATGGAGGAAGTATACAGAATCACTGTACCAAAAAGAATTCATTGACACTAAAGAATTTCAAGTAACAGCATAAGCTCAAGAGGCAATGGTGATGAAGGAGGAAGTGCAGGGTGCTCTGAAAGACTTGGCAAAAAATAAGGTCCCAGAAATTGGCAGAATACCAATTGGCATATTTCAGTAAACAGATGCTGCCCTGGACATGCTCACCAGGCTGTGCCAAGAAATCTGGAGGACAACTTCCTTGCCAACTTATTGGAAGAGATCCATATTTATTCCTATTTTTTAAAAAAAGGTGACCTGACAGTGTGGAAATTATTGAACAAAGTCACTAATATAACACACATGCAAAATCCTGCTGAAGATTATCCCAAAATGACTGGAGCAGTACATCGACAGAAATACAAGCTAGATTTAGAAGAGGTCATGACACTGGAGACATTATTTCCAATATCAGGTAGATCTTAGCAGAAATCACAGAGTACAAAGGAATGTCTGTGTATATTTCATTGGCAATACAAAGGCATTTGACTGTATAGATCACAACAAATTTTGGTTAACTTTGTGGGGAATGGGAATTCCAGGACATTTAACTGTGCTAATGCAAATCCTATACTCAGACCAGGAAGCAGTCCTCAGAACAGAACAAAGAAACACACTGCATGGTTCAAAATCAGGGATGCCTCCTGTATCCATACCTTTTCAATCTACATGTAGAACAGATCATTCAGGAGGCTGGGCTTTTTGAGGAAGAATGTGACTTCAAAATTGGAGAAAGATTTATCAACAACCTACATTATGCAGATGACAACCTTGCTTGCTGAAACTGAGGAGGACCTGAAGTGCTTGCTGCAAAAGGTCAAGGTCTGTAATTTTCAATTTCGATTGAAACTCAACATTAAGAAAACAAAGATTGTCACCATTGGTCCATTTGGGAGCACCATCATAGATGAAGAAGAGATTGAGGTTGTTAACAGTTACAGCTTGCTTGGCTCAACAATCAGTACTCTTGGAAGCATTCAGGAAATCAAAATACAAATTGCATTGGGAAAATCTGCTGTCAAGGACCTCTCCAGAGTACTGAGAAGCAAGCAATGATATAATTTTAGAGACTAGAGTGCACCTGATCCAGTCCATGGTCTTTGTAATTACTTGCTGTGCATCACAGAGCTGAACAGTGACTAAGGATGGCACAAAAAGCAATGCATTTGAGTTGTGGTGCTGAAGAAGAGTCTTGAACACGGGCAGCGAAGAAAACAAATAGGTCTGTCTTGGAGAGGGTGAAACCAAGTTTCTCCTCGTAGACTAGGATTTTGAAGGTCTGTCTCACATACTTTGGGCACATAACCAGGAAGGACTCATCCTTCAAGAAGAACATCATGCTTGGAAGGGTGGAGGGATAGCACAGGAGAGGAAGACCCTGATAAGATGGATTGATATAGTAACTGGGGCAATGGAGGTAGGTATGAGTAAGAAGTCATTAAGGAGATCAGAGTCAGTAAGACTTTCTCAGGATAGCATAGTTTCAGAGCTGTTGTACATAGAATCGCTGTGATTTTCATGCGACTCGATGACACAGAACAACAATATAGGGTCTTCATAAGAAAAAAAGACTGAAAATGGGCAAAAAGCATCAAAAGACTTTTCACAGAAAAAGACATTCAGATAGCCAACAGATGCATGAAGAAATACTCAAAATCACTGGCAGCTAGAGAAATGCAAATCAAAACCACAATTAGATACCATCTCACCCGAGTAGCAGTGGCAAAGTTTAACAACACAGCAAGCAATAATTGTTGGGGATGATGTGGAGAGATTGGAGCTCTCATATGCTATTTGTGGGATTATAAAGTGGTACAATCACTCTGGAAGACAGTTTGACATTTCCTCAAAAAGGTGATCATAGAAATTCCATATGACACAGGTATTACACTGCTAGGTATATACCTCAAGGAAATTAGAACAGTGATACAAACGGAGACTTGTATACCAGTTTTTAATATAGCATTATTCACAAGAACAAGAACATGGAAGCATCCCAAATATCCAACAACAAATTAATGGATTTAGAAACTGGTACCTTTACATGATAGAATACTATCCAGCACTCAGGAGCAACAATTTGTGAAAATACAGCGTAACATGGGAGGGACTGGCAAACATTATGCTGAGAGAACTCAATCTCTACAGACTAATGGTGCTTAAGACCACTATTGTAAAAATAGAAAGATAACCAGTAAAATGTGTATGAAAGTTCAAGGAGGGAAGAGCAAGGAGCAAGGGACTACTAGTGGGCAGGGTAGAAGTCATGAGTCGAAGAATTTGGTAGGTGGAGGGAAGTTGTGAAAGAAATGGGAAAGATCCAGCAGGAACCTGAAAGAATGGTACAATAGTGGGTATTGATCAGTGATGACTAATTTTATACACCACAGTATATGAGGATGATTGTATAAAACACCATATGAATGAAGGAAAATATGAAACAATGTATACAAATTTTGAATGCACACCAATATAAAATATTTTAAAAGTCTAAAATAAAAGAATGGGTTTGAAGCATTGAACATCAATGATTGGAGACCAGATGAATGTAGGATGACATCAAGGATATCATCCATAAAAAGAACAAAAGGTTATTATAAAGAGAGTGAAGAAAGAAACAAACCAAAGTGGATGTCAGAAGAGACCCTGAAAATGTCACTAGTGTCAAGAAGCAAAAACAAAGGGAAGAGATGTTGAGGTAAAAGAGATGAACAGAATATTTCTATTTCACAGAGCAGCTCGAAAAAATTAAAAAAAAAAGTATTATGATGGCATGTACAGAGACCAGGAATTGGAGAATAAAAAGGAAAAAAACCTCACTTGGCTTTTCTCAAGCTAAAAGAACTGAAAAACAGATTCAAGCCCTGAGTTGTAATACTTAGAAATGCTTTGGGCAAAATCTTGAATGACCCAAGAAGTATCAAAAGAAGATGGAGAGCATGCATAAAATCACTGTACCAGAAAGAATTGGCCAGCACTTCAGTACTTCAGGAAGTACCATATGATCAAGAGCCAATTGCAATGAAGGAAGAAGTTCAAGCTGTACTGAAGGAATTAACAAAAAATAAGGCCCCAGAAATTGATGGGATACCAGTTGACATGTATTCTCTAATCTATGCCAGGAAATTTGGAAGACTGTCATCTGGCCAGTTGACTGGAAGATATCCATATCTGTTGCCATTCCCAAGAAAGATGACCAAACAGAATGTGGAAATTGTCAAGCAGTATCATCACATCCAAGCAAAATACTACTGAAGATCATTTATTTTAAAAAATAGAGCAGTATATTGAGAACTGCCAGAGGTTCAAACTGGATTTAGAAGAGGCCATAGCACCTGGGATATCATTGCTGATGGATCCTGGCTGAAAGCAACGAATATAAGAAGAATGTCTATCTGTGCTTTTATAGACTATGTAAAGACATTTGATTGTGTGGATCATAACAAATTATGGCTAACATTGAGAATAATGGGAGTCCCAGAACACTTAATTGTGCTCATATGAAACCTGTACCTAGGCCAAGAGGCTGTTGTGCAAAGAGAGAAAAGGAAGGCTGTATAGTTTAAAATTACGAATGATGTGTATGTCAGGGTTGTATCCTTTCTGCATGCTTATTCATTCAATATCCTGAGCAAGTTATTAAAAAAATATGGACTCTATGAAGAAAGAATGTGGCACAGGATCAGAGGAAGACTCATAAAGAACCTTCATTGATGCAGATGACACAACCTTGCTTGCTGAAAGTAAGGATGACTTGAAGAGCTTGCTGCAGAAGAACAAAGACTAAAGCCTTCAATATAGATTGCATCTCAATGTCAGGAGAACAGAAATTCTCACCACTGGACCTATAGGCAACATCATGATAGACAGAGATTGTAATTGTCCACAGCTTCATCTTACTTGGATCCACAATCAATAAGCTTAATACCAGCAGTCAGGGGATCAAGAGATGTCTTTCACTAGGAGTTTGCCGGCAGGGACCTCTTTAAATTATTGAGGAGCAGTCATGTCAGTTTGGGGACTAAGAAGAGTTTAATTAAGGCCATGACCTTTTCAATCACTTGCTATGCTGCTGAGAGATAGACAGTGAAAAAGGATGTGAAAGGAATTGATGCATTTGAACTGTGGTATTGGAGAAGAGTACGGAACATCTCATAGACTGCCAAAAACAGACAGGTGCTCCTCGGAGGCAAAGATGATTAAGTCACCTTACATACCTAGGGCATGTTGCTGACAAGAGGCTGTTCATTACAGAGGGACATCACACTTGGGAAGGTGGAAGGACAAAGAAAGAGAAGAAGACCCTCAACCACGTGGATTGACATAGTGAGTAGAACAGTGGACTCAAATATGTTGGAGATTGTGATGATGGCACAGGATAGGACAGGGTTCGTAGAGTCTGTAAGAGTCATTCGCAGCTGGATGCCACCTAGAACAAGAAAGCAACAAATCATATGTAAACCACTGTTTTAACAAAGAGAACAAGAAAGCAACAAATCATATGTAAACCACTGTTTTAACAAAGATTAGTAGCTGATGATATTTGATCTATATTTGTTCCCATCCCAAAGAGTGTGGAAACTATAGAACAAT
>NW_006399874.1:7149503-7177918 GCF_000299155.1 Elephantulus edwardii
AGCAGGGTTTAGGGCTGTTGTTCATAGTGTCACTATGAGTTGCAAGCGACTCGATGGCACATAACAACAACAACAGTAGCTGATGAATACCAGAATTGTAATATTACTTTGTAATTTACAGACTGTTTTTTGTTTTCTTTGGCTTAGCTTGGCTTTATTTTAGTCTGGCTACTGCCTCCTCTAACCTTACTTAGTAATTCAGTTTTCACATGCCCATAAAGCAAATGAAATACCATGCTCTTTGGCACTTCTGGAGAGCAGATGGTCCAATACAATGTGTCTTTTCATTTTTTTTGACTGCGGCTACCATGAGTGTTTATTGTGGCCTAGGAAACCCACTGGAGGGCTCGGCTATGAATCAGTTCTTACTTGACGTTGGTTGAGTTGAATCTCTATAGACCCCTTTCTCTTCTCTTTCAGAGTGGCTGAGTTATCATCTCAGTGCTTAATCCCCACTGCACAGCCAGATCTCATTATAAGATAGATATGCAATTCTCCTATTTCCCCCCAGTCTGTTAGTTATCTTTACACTTTGTTTATAAAATCCTTTGCTGAACAAACTTACAATGGACATATTGACCAATGGAATAGATTTGAGAGTTCAGAAATAAACCTATATGTGTCTGCCCACTTTTTCAATAGGAGTGCTAAATCCTTGCAGAGAGGAAAGAATAATCTCTTGAATGATTGTGCTGTGTCAACTGTTGCCTGCAAAAAGTGAAACTGGATCCCTATCTTATACCATATAAAAAAAATTAACTAAACATAGATCAAGAATCTAAATGTAAGAACTCAAAACTTAGAACTCTTAGAACAAATAGGAGTAGTGCTTCAGGATCTCATATTTAATAATGGCTTTTAAGATATGGTACCAAAGAAGAGACAAAATAATGGAACTTCTTCATTTAAACTCTTGGTTATCTTTGTTAGACGAAAAAGAAAAGACATAAAGGAGCACAAAATAGGGATTTTATAATGATGTCCAAATTTTTTTTGAAGTTGTTTAATCCTGTAAAATTAAAATATCTTTGAGTGGTTTTATTTCATTCAGCCAGTTACTTTTTTCAAGTAAAGGTTATTGAACACCTCCTGGGACTGTATATTCTGTTTAACATTGAATGGGCATCTTGAGAAGAAACCGCATCATGCCCTACTCTTAAAGAATTTAAAATTTAGAAGAGGGGCCTCAAGGTTGCAGAGTTTGGTGGGCAGAGCGAGGGACTGAAGGAATTAGGAAAGATCCAGTGAGGACCTGAAAAATTGGGGTAATGATAGGCATAAGTCAGTGGTATTTAATTTTCTAAAATTGTATAGGAATGATAATGTGAAACACAGTGTGAATAGAGGAATGTATGAAACACAATGTATATAAATGACACAGTGTATACAACTTTTATATGTAAACCAGTATGTTGCTAATGTGCTGTTGAGTCTTCTGTGACTTGTGACCCTATGTACAACAGCTCAAATTCCTGCTTTATCCTGTACCAATCTCATTGTTTTCGACACACCTACCCCCGTTACCTCAGTCACTCAATCAATCATCTCATCAAGGTTCTTCATCTCTTGCACCATCCCTCCACCCTCCCAAGTCCCTTTCTAAGGCCTGGTCCCTCCTTGAAACATGTCCAAAATATGTCAGACAAAGCTTCAGAATCCTTCCCTCCAGGGAGCACCCTGGGCTCACCCTCTCCAGGTTGAACCTGTTTGTTCTCTTAACAGTCCATACTATATTCAATACTCTTCTCCAGCACCACAGCTCAAATAGATCAGTTCTCCTTCTATCATCCCTAGTCATTGTCCAGATTTCTGATGCATAGCAAATGATTGCAAATATCATGGCCTGTATCAAGTGCACCTCAGTCTCCAGACTGACATTGTTGCTCTTTACCAATACAGATAAATTTTAAAGAACACCAAAACTCTTGACACGTGAAAAGTTTTCTATAGATAACTGCATTGTGTTCTCTAGATGAAGCAGCTTCCTCTGCCTGAGAGCGTGAGAAGATTCTACAGAGGAAAGTACTTTAAGAGAGAGGTTTATGTGACTAGTTTGTCAGAATCTTGAGGAGGGGTCATTGAAGAAAGAAGGACGTTTCAACAAATGGCTAAAAATACAACCAAAAGTTCAGTGATTTTTCTGACATCAACGTGTCTTTTCTGGTTTTTCCTCAAAAAGAAGGTAACAGTTATTGGGAATAAAGGATGTCTCCCACACTATGCTTAATGTTTTAATCTATTTTAGTCTTCAATTCCATGTATTAAATAATAAAACTGTTTCTATAGATTAAAAATTGAAGAGTGAAGCCATACTCTTTAGAAGTGGCAAGACCTCTCAGGTCTCACCAACTCTGCTGCCTGATAACGGGACGCTATACGTGTGGGCACCACCCCTCCCCACCCCCGTTTGTGCCATTTGGGTATTGCTCTGTAAGCCTATTATGGAAGAGGAACAAAGGGCAACTTTTTCATACTGAGAAGCTTAGGTCACTTTAAATGTTAGGAATCCAGCTGTTTCCCAAAATACAGTTTGCCCATGTTTCACATTCCTTTTATGTTTCAGTTCATGGCTAACTTGCACATCTTTTATAAAAAGAATTTCTTTCTTTCCTATCTACATAATACATTCTGGTATTACACGTAGTAAATTTCATTTATGGAAATTTGCTGAATAATTGCTCTCTAAGTTTTTCAGAGTATTGGTTTTTTAAGTTAAATTTAAAGAATTCATGAAAGAAGTAAAATTTGGAGTTTCTTTATAGCTCTTTTATTCTAATTATTAGACTGAAAACCTTGAGGATTTTCTCCTTTGAAAATTACTTGTTACTTGGACTTTCTGGATCTGTTTAGCAATTGTAGCTCACAGAGTAATGTAATAACATGTGATGTGCTCCACACACCACTCAGCAGCGTCTGATAATTCTGCTTTTGAAAGCCTTGAGAGATCATTGAATAGTAAAAGCAAGTGGTAATCAGTGATTGTGCTGAAGGATAAATATGGAAAAACTTTTGTTTTAGATGAATGTGTGTAACTGAGGGTACTAAATTTGTCCTGTCCTTGGTGGGGTAGTGCATTATGTCTGAGACACTAACTAAAGGCTAACAATTTGAGTGCATGAGCACATCTGTGGGAGAAAGATGGGCAATTTCCTTCATAAAGTCTTAAGCCACAGAAGCCCAATGGAAATTAACTATGAGGAGGATTTGAAGGCAATGAATTTTCTGATTTTTTTAATGTATCTTAACAGTTAAGTATTTGACTATTCAAAGTATTTGACAGTTCAAACCCACCGAGAGGCGGTTCAGAACACAGTCCTGGCAGAAAGCTTCCAAAATGATGTAATGTCACAAACCAATGGAACATTCTACTCTGCACAAAATTTATATCTGATTTTAGGCCTGTACTTTTTCCCCAAATGGGGGTTGGTGTGTCGGAATCAGTGAGACTGGCTCAGGACAGGGCAGGCTTCAGAGCTGCTGGACACAGGGAGGCTGTGGTCGCAGGCAACTCGATGGTACATAACAACAACAATCACTTCTCTGAATGCTCACTTTAATCTTCTCTGGCATTTTGAGGGTTTTGTCAGAGATTTCATTAGCTGTGAATTTTTTCCCATTACCAGTAAGGTGTTTGCTCTTGCTAGATTGTCTACAGGGTGTAGGTATAGATAAAATTCTCTTCAAGTCCAGTGGAAGAAAATATTTCATCTAACTGATTTCCAAGATGAAACTGACATTTGAAAATAGAGTTGTGATGTCTTATGAAGATTGCATTGTAATGTATGGTTTTTCAATATCTGAGAAAGTGCAAAAAGATCATGACCCTTTGAATCAAACTGACTTGCAAATGATTTCACAGTCTGTCACATGATAGCTTTATGGCTTATGTCACATTGCTTCATTTCTTTAAATTTTATTTTTGTCATTTTTAATATCAAAGAAGAATTGTAAGAATTTAAGTAGTTAAATGGGATTACATAGTTAAAAGTATCCTGTGAAGAACTTGGCATCTGATTATTTTTCAATAAATATTAGGTCCTTTTTTTCCTTCCCTACTTCAGCCATTTAAAATATTCTTTCCATTCATTAATTTGTTTTATGAACAAGGAGACAAGGATTCTGCATAAGAGTCATTCATTCATTCTTCAAGCATTTACTGAATATTTGTTCTGTATAGTATAAATGTGGAGGAAGGGATTAATTATGTTTTTCAAAGTAAATGAGTAATATGTGTATAAAAAAACGTGAAGGCTGCATGAGAATGCCCACTTCTGATCTCTGTTCACTCCACAAGGGGGATCTATCTCCATCTAAACATCCATAATAAAGAACTAACTTTCCTGATTCCTTACTTTTGCACCTACTCTTGCTAATTTTTATATCAACTTTCCCTCCCAGAGCTCTCACCACTCTACTACTGTCTCCAAAATCCTTTTCAGTGGCCACACAAATCTCACAGTACCACACACATTGTTAGAGAGTTTACTAGGGAGCTATGGTGGCCTAGTGGTAAGAAGCTGTGTTGCAATCCCAAAGGCACATGGTTAGAATCCACCATCTGCTCTGAGGGAGAAGGATGGACAGTCTCCTCTCATGCTGTTAACTGCCTCTGAAAACCCGCTGGAGGGTCTGCAATGAGACGGTTCCAACTCAATGGTAGACAACAACAGGGACACAGGTAATAATTCAGATTGGCAACAGGATACAGTTCCTCACTAAGGTTACCTTCTCAAATGTACTCCCTAGCCCTTTGACTTTCAGCCTCAGAGCTTTGCCACAGTCTCAGAGCTCTGCCACAGTGTTAAAAAGTTCTCTTAAGGAAATGTCAAACTGCCTTCCAGAGTGATTATACCATTTTACAATCCCACCAACAATGTATAAGAGTTCCTATCTCACCACATCCTGTGCAGCATGTATTACTTGCTTTCCTGCTACATTTTGCCATTGCTACTTGAGTAAGATGGTATTGTGGTTTTGATTGGCATCTCTCCTATTGCCAGTGATTTTGGGGCATTTTTTCATGAGTCTGTTGGCTATCAGAATGTCCTCTTTTGTGAAAAGTCTTTCCATGTCTCTTGCCAATTTGTACTTGATTGTCTTTTTCTTGTGGAGATCCAGGAGTGTTCTGTAAACTTTCATTATGAGACCCTTGTCTGAGATGGTATTGCCAAAGCTGAACATAGACATTCCATATGACCCTGCTAGTCTACCATTTGGAATATACCCTGAGAAAATGAGAACTGAGGAACAGAGACTTATTCACCAATTTTCATAATAGCATTATTCACCATAGCAAGAACATGGAAACAACCCAAATGCCCAACCACAGTAGAATGGATTGAAGAATTGTAGATATTCACACAGTGGAATACTATGCAGCATGCAGGAGCAATAATTTTATGTTACTACCTAAAATGGGAGGCACTGGAGAGCGTTATGCTAAGTGAACTAACTTAGTCTCTTAAAGCCAAATACTGTAGAAAACCTTTATTATAGAGTGACTGTGAAGATACAAGGAAGGGAGTGCTTTATCATAGGGTCACACAATTTGATGGATGGAGGGAGAGGTGGGGAAAGGAAAGGGGAAAGATCTAGTGTGAAAAACAGTATATATGAACTTTGTAAGTAAACCAATATAAAAGAGTAATACTTTTTTTAAAAAAAAACCAACATTCCACTATGATAATTTTAGCAGAGAAATAAATTATACTTCTGGTTTTTATCACATCACAGAAATAAATCTTTATAATAAACAAGCAAACAAGTTCTCTTAGAGCTGCTATTTTCTGGCCTCTTCCCTCAGTCTTCCAGCAAGCCTGGGTTAAGGCCCCTGGTGTTAAGCTTGGGCAGTAGTCCCGGGTGAGCTCTTTCTCATGTTGGTCTGTGATTCTTTGCTGAGGTTGCTCCTGCTCTTCTGTAGGTCCCTGTGTGACTGGCACAGAGATCTCTGGCCCTGAAGGACACACTGCATTCTCCGCTTCTTCGTTGATGGTAGTGACATTTCCCTCTTCACTGCTAAACCTGCTCAACTTCAAGCTGGTGGATGGCAAAGCACACCAATCCCCTCATGAGTCATTTATATATTCTGTATTTCATGTTCCCTTTCATTGTATGGCTGGATGAAAACATCAAATAAAGTGTAAAGTCAAAATGGTTAGGAAAGCCACAACACCACAGAGTGAGAGTTCAGGAAAATCAGAGGAGAGAGTGGAGAAAAGAGACCATGCTGATTTACATTTAGTAGGAACTCTGCAAATAAACTAAGAAATTGGCAAATGAAGGCTCAGAAAGGGTTGTCTGTCTTTAACCATATAACCGGATGCCTTCTACCTGAGAAGGATATTTCATATCATTTTTGTGCCAGGTACCTATATCATAAAGGGCCTAAATGATTCCTAAATATGGAATGTCTAAATATTTTAAAATAGATTCCTAAAAGACCTAAATATGGTGTGAATGCACATCTGCCCAGGAATGTGGAATATGTTTTAAGAAATTACCACTTTGCACTTTGTGATTCTAACAATGTTTCTGCCTTTGCCCCTGTCTTTTTTCTCCCAATCAGTTTGATAAAGGCTACTCTTACAACATCCGCCATAGCTTTGGGAAAGAAGGCAAGAGGACAGACTATACACCTTTTAGTTGCTTGAAGATTATTCTAACCAATCCACCAGGCCAAGGGGATTATCATGGTAAGTGCTTCCACTGGATATGTTTGCTAAGGACAGAAGCCCAAGAGCTCTATGGGAAGCACTGAAACAATATAACGGCTTTCTGTTTTACCGACAAGAACTGGTGTGCAGCTTATGTCAGTCGTCAGTGTCAAACTGGAGCTCTATTACTCTTCCAGCGATTTGTCTTATTACTGAAGTAGGTCAGGCAAGAGAAATTCACTCAGTTGCACTTTAGCATGTGTGGACTGGGCTTTTCAGTTCTCAGTCCCTCTCTTCTACCTGCTGTGTTTTGTTTTTCTCATAGTCTTCGGATGTCCTAGAAGACTGATAGAAAAGTCGTTCAAAGCTTTTAAATTGATAAACTCTATCTGGAGATAGTAAATCTATTCCTTTATAAGACTGCTCAAGAAAAGTCTGATTTGTTCTCATTATCATCTGATTTAACAAAAAAAAGAGTAGGTGAGAAATGTAACAAGTTGTATAAAAACTTTTTGAGTTATATATTAAAAAAAAGTCTGGATCAAGCTGTTTTCTGCACACTTCTGAGTTCAGTAACTTCTTGTTGTTTTCTCCATCCAAAAGATTTCTCTCAGCATCCCTTGAGAAGCTCTTCATTTTTCTGGTATTGTGAGAGAATAATTTCATTGTCTCTATTAATTGATTTTACAGATTACCAAAATTTACATTATTATATGCCAGAATTTCTTATTTTAGCATCTTCAGTGAAAAAAATTATACATCACAGATAAGACTTCTAGAAATATATTCAGCAGGCACAGCTCATTTTAAAATGCCCTGTGCATTAATATTTAATAAGAGATGACCAGAACTAGAACATAAAATGAGTTAGTAATCTTATTATTTTTGTCAGAGCCACTTAAGGTACATTTTGGGGTGAAGTTTTGGGGATGTTTGGGGGAGAGGGTTTAGTACAAATGCAGATTTTCAGACCTCAGACTTATCGTTAGCGTCATATTCTCTGAGAAGCAGGAGAAGGCTTGACCTAAGAGTCATTTTATTTGTAAACTCCCAGGGTGATTTTCATGCCCTCTACAGTTTGAGAATCATTGACCCAAGTACTTCCACTGATGAAATCTTTGGTAGGTTTAGCTGAGTTTTCTTGTGTTTGTTATTATTGGTATTTGTTTGGTTTTTTGCTTTTGGGGGTTTTTTAACAGCCACTTCAGCCAGTTAATGCATGTTGAGCTGGTGATCAGGTAAAACTCCATTTAATATCAAGATCCTGAGACTTTTATTTATTGAGTTGATTTTTTTTAAATTGGGTTAAATGTGGGATGTTTTATTTCTCTATCTTCATTCTCAGTACATTGCAGTATTTTATCTTGTTTTCAATTTAAACTCCTGACCATAAAGAAATAGCCTACTTAGCAAACACTCTGTAAGCTTGTGTTATTTACTGTGCACATTCACCCATTGTTTTTAATTTTGTGAACTGTTTTGCACATGGACCACCAAGAGAACAAATAGGTCTGCCCTGAAGAGGGTGAAACCAAGCTGCTCCTTAGAAGCAAAGATTCTGAAGCTCTGTCTCATATACTTTGGGCAGATGGCCTGTCCTTGGGAGAAGGGCAGCGTTCTTGGAAGGGTGGAGGGCAGTGTAAGTGAGAAGGACTACAAATGAAATGGATTGACATAGTAACTGGGACAGTGGGATTAGGTGTGTTAGTGACAGTAAGACAGCCTCAGGATAGGGCAAGGTTCAGAGCTAATGTACATAGGGTTGCTCTGAGTCACGGGTGACTCAATGACACATAACAACAATAACAAACAGTTGTGCTCCCAAGACTGGCATTTCTGGCATTTTTTTGTTAACTAGCATGTTATGCAGATGACACAACCCTGCTTGCTGAAACTGAGGAGGACCTGAAGTTCTTGCTGCAGAAGGTAAAGGACTTCTGCCTTCAGTATGGATTGAGGTTCAATGTCAAGAAGACAAAGATTCTCACCACTGGACCAATTGGCAGAATCAGGATGGATGGTGAAGAGACTGAGATTGTTAACAACTTTAGTCTGCTTGGCTTCCACGGTCAACACTCTTGGCACCAGTAGCCAGGAAATCAAAAAACGTATTGCGATGGGAAAGTCTGCTGTTAGGGACCTGTCCAAAGTACTGAAGAGCAATGGTGTCACTCTGGAGACTATGGTGTGTCTGATACAGGCTATGGTCTTTGCAATCACTTTTTATTCATCAGAGAGTTGGACAATGACTAGGGAGGATAGAAGGAGAATTGATGCCTTTGATCTGTGGTGCTGGAGAAGATTATTGAATGTACTGTGGACTACCAAGAAAACAAACAGATTCATCCTGGAGAGAGTTAAAGCAGGCTGCTCCTTGTAGGCAAGGATTCTGGGGCTTCATCTGACATACGTTGGACATGTTGTAAGGAGGGACAGGTCTTTGGAGAGGGACATCATGCTTTGGAGGGTTGAGGGACACAACAGGAGGGGAAGACCTTCTATGAGATGGATTGATTGAATGACTGGGGTAATCGGGATGGGTGTGTCGGAGGCAGTGTGATTGGCATAGGATAGAGCAGGGTTTAGGGCTATTGTACAGAGGGTCGCTATGAGTCGCAAGCGACTCGACGGCACATACCGACAACAGCATTGCCTGGGAATGGTTATCCAGCTAGTTACCAATCTACATATGTATAAATGTATTGACTTACATTTATCCATTTTTCTACAGATGTGTGTTAATAAGCTGTGTCAAATACTTAGCTGAAATCCGTTTTCGTTATGTCTTCATTCCTCTCCTCTTCATTTCTCTTGTTTGTTCAACTTTGTAATTTGAAGATCATTTTCTTAGATGTAGAAGATTGAAACAAAAGGGAGTTAATGAGTTCTGCTTTCCCGTTATCTGTTAAAATAACACCAGCTGCTCTTAGCAGTAGTTTCCTTCTTCTCTTTTCTTCTTAGTGTAAACATAACTTTACAAAAGACCTTTTTGTTTTGGTAAGCACTTTGTTGTTGTAGTTAGGTGCTGTTGAGTCAAGTACAACTCATAGTGATCCAGTGGACTGAACCCTGTCCTGTCCTGTGCCATCCTCACAATCTCTGGCACACTCGAGGCATTGCCACAGTCTTCGTGTCAGTGCACCTGGTTAAGTGTCTTCTCTCTTTCACTATCCCTCCACCTTTCCAAGCACTATGTCCTTTTCCAATGAATAGGCTTTACTAGCAACATGCCTGAAGTATATAAGATAAACTTTGTCATCTTTGCCTCCTATGAGCACTTTGGCTGCACCTTTTCCAAGACCTATCAGTGTGTTCTTTTTGGCAGTGCATGGGATATTTAGCACTCTTTTCCAACATGACAAATCAAAGGTATCAATTATAGCACTTTAGAGGTAGATCTTCAGTTTCTTCTTGGCTTTTTCCTTTCTGATACTCCTGTGGACCTAGCTGTTATTTCAGCTATAATTTACATCATTAAATCTAGTCCATATTTTTTAATGCCCTTTAAAATTCTGGGCTTAGCAAATAATTCTTGCACAGCCCCATTTTTCTCTCCTCGTTTGCAATTTTATCATCAGATTTTTCACAAACTACAGTGATAGTTAACATATGTTGACTTCTTATTTGTCTCAGTTGTTTTAGATTCAGGAATATTCAAGCTGATTGCCATTGAGTTGGAACACTGTGCTGGGCGTCTGAGGCTGTAAATCACACAAAAGAGGACCATTTCTTTCTTGGAACATCTGGTGGAATAAGATTATCAGGGCATCTCCCCACAGTCTTTGGTAACAGAGATCCCGCTGGTGTAGAAACCTGAGGCCAGAAGAATGTTTTCCACTCCTGGCTGTTATGTCTTGGTGGTCCCCAGCCTCAGTTTTATTTCCTCCCCTTTGATTTCTATGATATAAAAAGAGTTCTTGGTCACATCTTAAGAAAACTTCCCTTACATCAGATCAGAGCTGTGATAGGATTAACTGTCAACCTCAGTGCTGAACCAACTCATAGTTAAAGCTTTTCAGAGACTATAAATCTCATAGGAGGGATTAAAGAGCATTGCATTCTACTCTTAATGCTTTTATAGCTCTTTGGTTTAGCACTTGATGAGGGATCATTATGTAGTTCCACATTATATCCCCATTTCTTGGCCAACATTTGTTATTTTGGCTTTTGGGGTCGTCTTTTTTGTTGTTGTTGTTTTTTCTTCCCTCTCTTTTAGGCATCTTGTTGTTTTTGTTGCGTGCTCCTGAGTTGGAACCAACCCATAGCTGACCTTCCAGCAGGTTTTCAGAGGCAGTTTATGCCACGAGAAAAGATTGCCTATCCTTCTCTCAGCTGGTGGATTTGAACCATGCACCTTAAGGATTGCAGCACCGCATCTTACCACTAGACCGCCAGAGCTCCCTAGGGAGAGTGAAACAGTATCGCATTGTGATTTTCACTTGCATCTCTGATGGCTAATGTTGGCAGGTATTCTTTCATTTCTGGCGATCATTTGCCCTCTTTGCTAAAGTCCTTTGCCTACTTTGTGATTGAATTATTTGTCATTTTGTTGTTAAAGTGTCAAAATTTTATGTACATTTTTGTTATTCATTCTTAGTAGAGATGTAGTTTCAAGATATATTCTCTGAGTTGGTAGCTCATCTTCTTGCTTTTGGCGGAAAGTCTTTAGACAAGTCAGTTTTTAATTTTTATCCAGTCACATTTCTTTTCTCTTTTGCTATTTGAGCTTTTTACTGGTATTAGCTTCTTCACTATTAAATAATAATCCTGATAGCATTGCCTCTACATTTTCTCCCAAGAGTTTTATTGTTTAGTTAATACATGTAAATCCTTAATCCGTTTTTAATTTGTTTTTGTTTATAGTATAAGGTATGGATCCTGTTTAATATTGCTGCCTATGGAAAGTCAATATCTTCACTTAATTTTCTTTCTCTACTAAGGAAATAAAACACCACAACACAACTAACCAAAAACCCCCTCATTTTATTGCTGTTGGACCAGAACCTCAACTTATAGTTGACCCTCCACTGAGTTTCTGTGGCTGTAAATAGGGTGGAGATGATCCATCTCTCTTTCTCATGGTAGCTGCTAGATTAGAGTAACCAGAGAGACCCAGGCTTTGGGTTAGCATCGCAACTTTCTACGCACTGGGCCTCGCTCCTTCTTTCTATAATGAATGAATTATTACTAACTTTTAGAATAAATATTTTTATTTACCATGACAGCTTTTTATTATAATATCTAAATTTTTCTAGATTATGGCTTAATGTAGTCTTTACATTTCGATATTTCTGTGTCATAGTGTATGAAAACATGTTAGTAGTGTTTTTCTTTTTCCTTCTCAGAGGTTACTGAGAAAATGTGTGCCTACTCTCAGTTGTTTGTCTGTCAGTTTTCTGTGTATCTGCCTTCTTTTTACCCACGATACTTTTAAACTTACATAGGTTCTCGTCTACAAGAATACATATAGAATTTATCTCTGAAAAGTATGTGAGAATTCGATGTATTTTGAAGTTTACACATTTAGTGTGCTAATTGGGAGTTCTGGTGGCCTAGTGGCAAGAAGCTGAGCTGCAATCCTGAGAGCACGTGGGTCAAGGCCACCAGCTGCTCCTTGGGAGAAGTAAGGACAATCTCCCATGCAATTAACTGCCTCTGAAAACTCTCTGGAGGGTCAGCTGTGGGTCAGTTCTGACTCTATAGTACATACCAACAGCAACGGCAGTGTGCTATTTATATATTTCAATTCAGCTCATTGTCATCAAGTAGGAACTGATCCTCCAGTGACTTTTCAAAGGCAGTAAATCATTTGAGAGGAGATCGTCCATATTTACCAAGGAGTAAGTGATGCATCCGAACCACCTGTCTATAAGAAAAGTAAGATCATGTAGTTTTCAAATAAACTACTGTAGTTATTTTGTGATTATCTTGCTTGTTGGCAAATAGCATAATTAAAGCTATTTTCCTTCTCCTATTGAATGAGCATCTTAATCCAAGACTACAGTAATGTTTTACATCACTCTTGAGCCTGTAGTACTCAGAGAGCCATACAGCTAAGTCGTCATTTAGATAAAGAATGGAAAACAGTTGCACCCATGGGCAATTAACTTTTTTATTAATAAGCTCTTAGAGAATCAGAAAAAGCTTATACAGTCTCTGAAGTGTGGTATCGTACTGTGTCCTGGGTGAATAACCTGTGTGCTGCGCTGGCCTGTTTTCTCATTGTCAGGGTGCCCATTCCGTCACAGTGATCCAGAGCTGCTGAAGCAGAAGTTGCAGTCATACAAGATCTCTCCCGCAGGAATAAGCCAGGTAGGTCAGATTGTGCTGTGCATCCTCAGTAACGAGGCAGCAGACATTTCCCCTCAGGTTCGTTTAATGTTCTTACAGCAATCCTCCATTACTTGTCAGACCTCATGCCAGACGCCTATCTTCTAGATGAATTAAGCTAATGCCTTAACTTTCCTGGTTTAGTCTCCTTGGAAATCCTAGTTCCTCTCTCTGCTAGGCTGCATTTTAATTTTGCTTGATAATAAGTAAGACAGAAATTCCCCTCGCCCAATTTGTTTTACTGTCTCAGTTGAGGACCAGTTTATACAGACGGAACAATGCAGTTAAGCTTATTAATGACAGTCTGTTCTCTTTGGGGACACTTTCTGTACTGTGTGCAGACTAGAACAGAAAACAATATAAGGTGTACCAGCCGTATGTTCTGATAAGTATCACTTGTTACAGTGTTTAATCTACACTTCTAATGAGAGTTGCTTACTTAGGCCTATTAGTTTGTCAAAATATTTTGTCTTGTGAACAATCCAAGTAATAAAGAAATACTTAAAAATTTAAAAGCGAGTTATCTAAGATTACGTCTTTATTAATTCTGCTTTTCTTTAAAGATAAATATTATGGCATTGCAAAGATCACTTAGCTCTGGTTGAGTTGGCTTAAATTTTGAGGGTATTGAAGATGAGCTTCTCCTTAAGCTTGAGTAATTTAAGAACTTCTTCCTGAAAAATAATAACATGGTTTAGAATGGGAACCTCTAAATCATAGTATATCATTTGGCAGTTACTTGAAGGAATTTCTAACTGAAGAAAACTCTGATGTATCTGCTGTGTGCAAAGTTTAAGTTGACTTAGTACTATTCAAATGTTAATCCACTTTTGTACCTGCTCTGAACAAGGCAGGGTTCCACGTGCTGTTGAGAGTACAAAGACAAACCAGGTCTTCTGACAGAAGTCATAAGCCAGGTGTTAGGAGAGATTCACAGATAGGAAATCTTTACTCTTCTGAAGAGAGAGACTGTTACTGGCCAGGATGGTCATGGAGCATTTTAGAAAAGATGTTTTTGTTAAGCCTTGAAGGAGAGTTTGGAATTAGGAGGAGAGGATATGTGAATAAAATACAGACATTTTTCTAAGATTCTTAAGCTTTTAAGTTTAGGATAATTGTGGTACCTGTACATAAATGTTAGTTGGCAACTGGAAGGAAATAGGTGGTCTGAGAGATTGGTTTTAGTGGTAGGATAATTATGTGGCATGCAAAAATGCAGATTTTTAGTCCAGATGAGAAATTAAGACTAGCAGTATTGCAGTGAAATATATAACCTATAAAATTAGAAACAAAAGTAGAAAGCCTTAGTCTTCTTTTATAGGTTCCTAGTATGTGATGGACTTGATTTTAATTATTTGTTTACCTTTTCATCTTTCTCATAGATTATGGCTTCCTTGAGAAGATGATTGATTTTTTATTTAATTTTCTCTCTGGTGGTAATTCAGTAACTGGCACTTGTTAGATGTTCAGAAAATAAGTGTAGAGTGGGGAAAAGATAAATGTATGAAAGAATTGGTACAGTACAGAGAGAGGCGGGGGACATGTGCAAAATGGCACTATATTAAAGAAAAGAGAATATACTTGAACAAAAGAATGGTGACAGAGAAAGATATGTCCCTTAATATAGAGAAAATGTTCAAGGTTGAGCAAAGTGAAATTAACAAAATGTGTCAAGTGACTTTACTCTTCCTTGTAATGTAAGAAGTCTGGTCAATAATTAAGGAAAAGAATGGTTCTAGACTTAGGAACAGATAGGAACTGCCACTGACCAATTTAAAAAAGAATCTAAAACAAAATCCGTTTTTAAAAACTAAGACCTTTAAAGTCTATTAGCATTCCTATAGAGACAATTAAGGCTTATATTTAGCAATAATTTTTGTTTATACTCTTTGCTTTTGACTCTTCTGCGTTCTACCATTTATCCTGTCTCTAATTATACCCATTACTTATTTGAAGCCATTTGCTAATTTCTATGCTATCATTTGGGCCTGCAATGTAACCTTTTACCTGAAATGAACACAGATGTATGGTGCATGTGGTCAAACTGTAAATAATATTTTCCTTTTGTTTGATGTCTTTATTGGGTGGATCTCAGCAGAGTGAAGCAGCTGGTGGACTATATCCTAAAGGGCAGAGAGCTGATGAATGAAAAATCCACATAGAACATTTTGATAAATGCTTTGTTACAGACTGGCACAAGTGTACAATTAAATCTTGAAAGCTCTGAGGGTCCATTAAAATATTGAAAGGAAGTCATGAAAATCACACCACTAAAATGCATCTAAAGTAAAAATTCAGTGCAGCTACTTTTTGCTTCATAAAAATCACTTGAAAAATCCACTCTCAAAGATAGAAAATGTTTCGATGTTTTAAGTAATCAGAATTTTGATGATCAGAAGAGATCTCTGTAACATCACCTATTTAGCTAAAAAGGAT
This sequence comes from Elephantulus edwardii, assembly GCF_000299155.1. Taxonomy (NCBI): domain Eukaryota; kingdom Metazoa; phylum Chordata; class Mammalia; order Macroscelidea; family Macroscelididae; genus Elephantulus; species Elephantulus edwardii. The sequence continues at coordinate 7,164,923 of NW_006399874.1, forward strand.
ACTAATAGAATCACATTTCATCTTCCTTTTCAATTTTGCCTCAAGTTGTGTTCTAAAATTACTAAAAATTATGAAATTAGTGTGTCTAGTTTAAGAGAACAAATTTAACAATAGACTAAGACAAATAAAATAGGTAGAAAATCCTATATTTACTTCCAGGATTACCCAAAATGAGAAAGATACAGGCAATAATTCAGCAATATATAAAAATTCCAAATGTATGAGTCCAACAGTATAACTTAAAAGTTAAAGCCGAGAAAACCTAAAAAGAGAAATAGATGAATCCACAACCTATATGGAGAATGGATTCTCTCCTTGGAGGCTAGGATTTTGAAGCTCCGCCTCACTTACTTGGGCATATGGCCTGGAGAGATCAGTCCTTGGAGAAAGACATCATGCTCTGAAGGGTGGACTGACAGTGCTGGAGAGGAAGACCCTAGATGAGATGGATTGATACAGTAACTCAGACAGTGGGGGTTGGTGTGTCAGAATTAGTGAGACTGGCTCAGGACAGAGAAGGGTTCAGAGCTGCTGTGGTTGATATGGGTTGCAGGCAATTCGATGGCACATAAAAACAGCAACAACTATTGTATTGGTTGTTTTTTTATTTTATTTTTTCTTTTTATTTAAGCCTCATGGTTAGAGTCAACAAGACCTTGGGGAGGGTCTTTGTATTTAAAAGTCGGTTGTTATATTTTGGAGGAACATTCTTCTAAGTGGCACAGTACTCTTCTGTCAATTTGCTGTACCTGAGGTTGCTGTGATGCTGAACCTTGTGACTTTGGGGTGTCAGATGCCATAATGGTTACCCATGGTGGACAGTGTTTGGTGGAGCTCCCAGCTTAAGACAAGTTTAAAAGTAGGAGTGGCATCCACTTCCTAAACAACGTGCCTCTGGAAACTTTATGAACCTTGAGAATCAACGCTAGTTATAGAAAGGCTTCAGGCCTTTTGTTCATAGGGTCACTGTGATTCATGATCGCCTCAACGGCAATCAACAACAACAACAAATGGAGACTTCAGCACTCCTCTATTGTTAATGAATAAAATTTTTGTCAATTCACTTATGCCATTAAGTCAAAACCACTTAATAGCTGACCTTCGAGTTGGTTTGTTTTTGTTTTGGTTTGGTTTTTGGTGTATGCTTTTGAGTCAGAACCAAGTCAGTTGTCTCACCAGCATGTTTTCAGAGACAGTAAATCACATGGAAAAGCTAGGCCATCTTTCTCATGTGGAGCAGCTAGTGGATTCCAACCTTGTGCCTTACTACAATGAATTCTTATCACTAGCCCAGCAGAGCTCTGTACTGGCATTTTAGAGGCTATAAATCACACAAATGGAGATATCTCTCCTGAGATATTTCTCCTGAGTAGCCATTGGTGGATTTGAACCTCCAGAGAAGTGCTACCTTTGGATTACTGGAGCAACTCCTTACAGACTATACCACCAAAGCTCCCATTAGAAGACTAAGGGTAGAGGTATCACTAAGTATATTCACCAAACCCTGTGAAAGCTGGAATTCAGCAGGATTACTCTGTTATCACAAGTGTGATAACCTTAACCCTAACCCTAACCCTTTTACTCTTTACTACTTTTCTTTTCTGTCATTTCAGTGGGAAATATTTTTTTTCTTCTCTGACAAGTTTATGTATCCCCCCAGTCCTCATTTTCACAGGTTTTACTGTAAAAGGCTTGACAATACTGTCAACCAACTGACACCTACAGAACATTCTACTCAACAACAGTAGAATACACATTTTTAGCACATATACATGAAATATTAACCTAGACTACATTTATGATCTTAAAAATTATCAATTCAAGAGAATTTAAATAATACAAAATAGATTCTATTCAGAAAAAGGAAGTAAAGGACATGCATATTATAGAAGAAGAAAAATTTCTCTGTTCTCAAATATGATTTCTGTACATTTCAAAGACTAGTTTAGCAAGATCTCAGAACACTATTCAAGAACTCAAACCTGTTCAGAAATAGTCTTTAAATTCAGGAGGGATAGACTTAAGGTCAAACTTTGGTTCCTGTGGATTGGATTTTATTTTCTTTAGCTTACGTTTTAACTCATATACAAGAAATTAATGATCTTTTCCACAAGCAGCACCTGGCCTTGTGGATTTGCTTTTCTTTCGCTTAAGTATGAACTTTTACATAAGTAATTGATGATATGTTCCACACTCACCACCTGGCCTAGTTTTCACTGCTGATGTTGAGCTGCTTTGATGATTTTCCCACAGATGTAATTGATCTGATTCCTGTGTAGGATGTCAGGTGAGGTCCATGTATATAGTCACCATTTGTGTTTCTTATAAAAGGTACTTGTAATGAATATGTACAGAATTCTATCATTCTGTCTCCAGCCTCATTTCTATTGTCAAGTCCATATTTTCCAACTACTGGTTCTTCTTTTTTGTTCTCAACTTTTGCATTTCACTCACTCATTATTACTCATGTACCTTGGTTGCATATTCAATCAATTTCCAATTGCTACAGTTGGTAGAAGTCACTTATTTCCTCCTCTTTGGCTTTGGTTTTTGGTGCTTAAATTTGAATGATAGTGGTATTAACAGGTTTTCCATGTATGCATATGGATATTATCCGGTCACTCATGATACTGTATTTAAAGATGATCTAGAAACAGTCTTTTTAACTATGAAATGTCACCCCATTTTTTACTCATTTTTTAATTTTTAGTATAGTAGATCATATGATTGTCTGATTCAAAATATTCCATGCCAGTCCGTTTAATTCTGCCAGTGCCTCGTATGTCAGTATATTTATGTGCTCAATTTCTTTCTTAACAATCTCCAATTTTCCGACATTCATGCTTCTCACATTCCACATTCCTATCACTAGTGTCTGTTTGCAACTGTTCCTCCTCCTTTGTGATTCCCAATACAGAAGGCTCACCCTCTAATGCCAGATCTGCTAGTAAGTGTGTTCTGTTGTACATAGGGTTTTCAAAGGCCTATTGTTTTGGAAGTGGATGGCCAGTCCTTCTCCCTAGTCTGTCTTAATTTGGGTGCTGAGCTTTAGAGCAGTATTTGACAGACAAGCATTTTGCCCAAAAAAGGTGATGAGAGTATTCAGGTAACAACAGATCAGATGTTGGTCCCAGGAACCACCGCTTAATCACATGTGTTCTGTTCCTACCCTCACCCCTCACTGCCAGCATCCAGCTCAGTTCCCTTTCCTTGCACTCCTGCATCTCTCATCTCCTGCCTCCAGCTAACTAGTTTGATGGCTCTGGCCTCGTACCACTTCTGTCCTCCCATTTCCTCTACACTCCCCTGTGATGTTTTTACTCTTTGTACGGGCAGCTGCACTCAGTGTTGCGATGTTGACCTCTGAGCATGGCAGTTTCGGAGCAGCTACCTTAAATACTAATGAGTACAAACCAGATGAGCTGTGGGAGGATATCAAGAATATCATCCATGAAGAATGCAGAAGGTCATTACAAAGACAGAGGAAGAAGATGGATGTCAGAAGAGACTCAGAATATTGCACTAGATTCTGAGAAGCCAAAGCAAAGGGAAGAATTCAAGAAGTTAAGGAACTGAACAGAAGATTTCAAAGGGCAGCTTGGGAAAACAAAGCAAATTATTTTAATGAAATGTGCAATGAACTGGTGCTGGAACATGAAAAGGGACTAACTCGCTCAGCATTTCTTAAGCTGAAGGAACTGAAGAATAAGTTCAGGCCTTGAGTTGCAGTACTTAAAGATGCTATGAGCAGAATATTGAATGACCCAGGAAGCATCAAAAGAAGATGGAAGGAGTACACAGAGACACAATATGAGAAAGAATTAGCTAACACAGAAGACTTTAAAGAAACAATATATGATCAAGAGGTAATGGTGAGGAAGGAGGAAGTTCAAGCTGCTCTGAAGGAATTGGCAAAAATAAAAGCCCCAGGAATTGATGGAATACCAGTTGACATATTTCAGCAAACAGATGCTGCCCTGGACGTGCTGATCAGATTGTTCAAAGAAATCTGGAGGACAAATACCTGGCCAACTGACTGGAAGAGATCACTATTCCCTTTTCAAAAGTGATCCAGCTAATATGGAAATTATTGAACAAAATCATTAATATCACATGCAATTAAGATCCTACTGAAGATCATCCAAAAATTACTGGAACATTACATGCATAGAGAACAGCCAGGTGTGCAGGCTGCATTTAGAAGATGCTGTGGCACCAAAGACATTATAGTTAATGTTAGATGGATCTTAGCTGAAAGCAGAGAGTACCAGAGAAATGTCAATCTGTGTTTCATTGACTATGCAAAGGCAAATTACTGTATGGATCACAACAAATTGTGGCTAAACTCATAATTGTGCTTTTGCAAAACCTATCCTCAGGACAGAGTAGAAAAACAGTGCGTGGTTCAAAATCAGGGAAAGTATACGCCAGGGATACATCCTTTCTCCATACCTTTTCAATCTATATATGGAACAGATCATCAGGAGCTGGACTTTATGAGGAAGAATGTGGTGACCTAGTGGTAAGGTGCTGCAACTGCAGTCCCAGAGGCACATGGTTCGAATCTACCAGATGCTCTGCCGGGGAAGGAGGGGCAATCTCCTCCTGTACCAGTCAGATCTGATTTGACGGTACACGCACACACACACAAAAAATAACAAAATAAAAAAAAACAAACAAACCAGTGTTATGACAAAACCTGCTTCCTGAAACTGAGGAGGACCTGAGGTGTTTGCTGCAGAAGGTCAAGGACTGTAACCTTCAATATAGATTGAAGATCAGTATCGAAAAAAACAAAGGTTCTCACCACTGGACCATTGACAGTGTCATGATAGATCGAGTAGAGACTGTGATTGTTAACAGCTTTAACATACTTGGCTTCACAATCAACACTCTTGATACAAGAAGCCAGAAAATCAAAAAGACTAATTACAGTGGAAAAAAATCTGCTGTAAGAGACCTCTCCAGAGTACTGAACAGCAACAATATAAGTCTAGAGACTAAGGTGTACCTGATCCAAAGCATGATCTTTGCAGTTACATGCTATGCATAAGAAAGCTGGATGGTGACTAAGGATGATAGAAGAAGAACAAATGTCTTTGAGCTATTGTGCTGGAGAAGAGTACTGAATATACCATGAACTGCTAAGAGAACAAACAGGTCTGATCTGGAGAGGGTAAAACCAAGCTTCTCCTTGGAGGTAAGGGTTTTGAAGCTCTGTTTCATATACTTTGAGCATGTAGCCAGAAAGGACCAGTCCTTGGGGAAGGACATCATGTTTGGAAAGGTGGAGGGACAGCAAAAGAGAGGAATCCCTGAATGAAAGGGATTCACTCAGTGTCTGGGCAATTGACGTAGGTATGTAAGAGATAATGACATTGGCTCAAGATAGAGCAGAGTTCAGAGCTGTTGTACATTGTGTTGCTATTAGTTGCAGGTGACTGGACAACATGTAGTGATGACAGCAACAGCAGAACACTGTTGTTGAAAGAGAAACACTATTCTATTTTATCTTCCAATTTTCCTACGTTCATACTTCACAAAAACTACTTATTAATGATTATTTGCAGGTGTTTCTCCTTTAATTTTAGTGACTTCCCATCTGGGCTCTATGTCTAATACTATAGCTACTTAAATACTTCTGTAATGCATGCAAAGGCATTTGCGCAGTTTATAACAAACTATGGCTAAAATAGAAAAGAATGGGAATCCCAGAACACTTAATTGTGCTCATGCTAAATCTATACCTAGATCAAGAAGCTGTTGAATGACTGGAGCAAGGGAACACCGCATGGTTTAAAATCAGGAAGGGAATGTGTCAGGGGTATATCCTTTCTTCATACCTACTTAATCTGTGTGCGGCAGCTTTCCCCATTCTTGAACTTTTCATTGTCTTTGAACATATCCTTTTATTCTTCCTTGTATTGGAAATATATTTCTTCTGTCTGCAGTATGCATCTTCCCTGCCTTTGCCTAGTTGTTGTTATGTGTTGTTCAGTCTCATGCGACTCATTGTGATGCTATATACAGTAGCTCTGAACTCTGCCCTGTCCTGAGTCATTCTCACTGTCTCTAACATACCTGTCCGCATTACCCGTCACTGTGTTAATGCATTGAAGCCAGGATCTTCCTCTCTTGTGCCATGTCTCCACCCTTCCAAGCATGTCTTCCAAGGACCAGTCTCTCCAGGCAACATGGCTAAAGTGTATGAGACAGAGCTTTAAAATCCTTGCCTTCAAGGAGCAGCTAGGTTTCACCTTATCCAGAAAAACCTGTTTTTTCTCTTGGCAGTCTGTGGTACATGTTCAGTCCTCTTTCTACAGCACCACAACTCAAAGGCATCAGTTCTTCTATATTCATTGTCCAGCTCTCTGACGTGTAGCAAATAATTGCAAAGGCTGTGGGCTGGATCAGGAGCACCGTGTTCTCCAGATTGACATCCTTTTCAGTACTCTCAAGGTGTCCTTGACAGCAGATTTTCCCATTGCAATTCATCTTTTGATTTCCTGACTGCTAGCACAAAGAGTGTGTTTGTGGAACCTAGCAAGTTGAAATTATTAACAATCTCAATCTCTTTTCCATTTATCATGATGCTGTCAATTGGCCCAGTGGTGAGAATCTTTGTTTTGTTGATGTTGCGTTTCAATGCATATTGGAGTCCTTGACCTTCTGCAACAAGGCTTCAGGTCCTCCTCAGTCTTGGCAAGCAAGGTTGTGTCATCTGCATCATACAGGTTGTTGATGAATCTTCCTCCAATTTTGATGCCATGAATTTCAGCCTCCTGAGTGATCTGTTCCGCATATAGATTGGAAAGATATGCAGACAGAATGCATCCCTGACACACTCCTTCCTTGATTTGAATCATGGAGTATTTCCTTGCTCTGTTCTGATGATTGCCTCCTGGTCCAAGTATAAGTTTCACATGGGCACCATTAGATGATCTGAGATTCTCATTGTTAAGGTTAGGGCACAATCCAAGCAGTCACATAAATGCTTTTCATAATCTAGGAAACGCAGGTAGGCATTCCTCTGGTACTCTCTGCTTTCAGCCAAGATCCATCTGCCATCTGCCATTGACCATGATGTCTCTAGTTGCATGGCCTCTCCTAAATCCAGCTTGTATTTCTGATAGTTCTCTGTCAATGTTTTGTTTTTGTTTTGGGGGCAATCCTCAGCATGATTTTGCTACATTTGATATCAGTGATATTGTTCAAAATTTTCCACTCTGTTGGATCCCATCTTTTTTGAATGGGAATAAATACGGATCTCTTCCAGTCAGTTGGCCAGGTAGCGGTCCTCCAGATTTCCTCTCATAACCTGATGAGCACATCCAGGGCAACATCTGTTTCCTGAAATATGTTAATTAGTATTCCATCAGTGTCCGGGGCCTTGGTTTTTGCCAGTTCCTTCAGAGCAGCACAGACTTCCTCCTTCATCACTGTTGCTTTTTGGTCATATGTTATTTCGTGAAATTCTTCATCGTCCAATTATTTTTAGTACAGTGACTCTGTATTCCTTCCATCCTCATTTGATGCTTCCTTGGTCATTCAACATTCTGCTCATAGCATCTTTAAGCATCTCATACCAACTAGAGGCTTGAATTTGTTCTTCAGTTTCTTCAGCTTAAGTAATGTCAAGCAAGTTAATTTCTTTCGGTTCTCCCCAATGAAAAAAAGCTTGGAAGGAGGAGTGGCATCCTTTCCATAATAGCTTGCCTCCGGAAACCCTATGAACCTGGAGAGAGGATGAAAGGCACCCAAGCATCGAGGACTCTCCTTCATGGGGTTGCTATGAGTCACCTGCAACTCGACAGCACTCAACAACAACAACAACAACATACCACCTTCTAGGAGTTCTAGTCAATCACTCTCACTAATTTCTATGACACTTCTTACTTCTGTTGTAGCAGCAGGCATCTTGGGTTTTTTTGTTGTTGTTGTTATTATACCAGTTATTCACTTCTTTTTCCCTCATCACAATCTTGCAAGGTGGTAAATACTGTTTTTTATTTTCTCTAATAGAAGCAAAATGTTGCTCTATATTGATGAGTTGATTCTGACTCATAGTTACTATATATGATGGAGTAGAAGTGCCCATAAGGATTCCTAGGTTGTAATCTTAATGCAACAGATTACCAAACCTTTCCCCCCAACCCCCGCTGAGCCACCTGTGGGTTTGAACTGCATACGGTTTGGCCAGCAGCCAAACAACCATGTGCCACCAGTACTTAATTCTTAGAAGTAGTGTAACAGAGTGGCTGAGAATCCGCACTAGAACTAGACTACATAAACTGGAATTTTAGTCTTTAAATATGTGACTCTGTTTCCACATATTGTGAGAGTAAAGAATCTCTGAAATCTGTTATGATGATCTTATTGTTGTTGTTGCTGTTGTTTTTATGACTCATAGCGACTCTATGGACAGCAGCTCTGAAGCCTGCCCTGTCCTGAGCCAGTCTCACTAGTTCTGACACACCAACCTCCATTGTCCATCTGGGGTCTTCCTCTCCTGCGCTCTCCGTACACCCTTCCAAGCATGATGTCCTTCTCCAAGGACTTGTCTCTACTGGCCACGTGCCCAAAGTATATGAGACAGAGTTTCAAAATCCTAGCATCCCAGAAGAAACTTGATTTCACCCTATCCAAGACAGACCTATTTGTTTTTTTAGCAGCCAGTCGTATGTTCAAGACTCTTCTCCAGCACCACATCTCAAAGGCATCTATTCTTCTTCTATCATCCTTAATAATTGCCCAGCTCTCTGATGCATAGCAAGTAATTGCAAAGATCATGGCCTGGATTCGGCACACCTTAGTTTCTAGACATTTCATTAGGGGGAAACCCCCATAAGGTTCTTAGAATATTCCATGAAGTTAGGTATTTGAGGAACATGAGCATATTGATAGGCCATTATTGCCTTATCATCATCATCATCATCATCATCTCATTTTGATATTCTGAGCAAAGTTACTGTAAAGATAGAATTAAAAAGAAAGTAGCTGCTTAAGGAACTCAGGATGTTTTTATGTGTCATCAAGTCAGAACAGACTCACAGCTAACCCTCCAGTGGATTTTCAGAGCAAGACATGCCAGGGGAGGAGACTGCCTGTCTTTCTGTGGTGCAGCTGCTGGTGGATTTGAACTACCTGTCTTTGAGTGTGGAGTACAGCTCCTTAATACTAGGTCACCAGATAGCATTAATTAATATCAGGAAACTGCAGAGAACTGAATAGGTGTTAATATTGATTAAGAATAATATACAAAATGTAAACTTTTTCACCTCTAAAATGGAGCATCTCTTGGAAGACTTAGTTATACCAGTAGATCTTCCCTGAAAGCTATTAAGATTGCGAAGATTTCCTTGATACAGAAATAATTTCTTTTTAAAACAAAACAAAACAAAACAGTATAACTATTTAGGGGCCAAACTTCAACTTTTAATCTTTTTCTGTGTCCTAACTCCACCATCCCGTTTGGTAGCCAGTAACTACATAATATTTTTGAGTGCTCTGAATGTGCCTGGCTTAAACAAAAATGTATGGGATACAGTGCTATATTGTTAAATCAGCTTTCTAGTAAGAAAAAAGTATAAGAACCTCAAAAATCAAACAGACAAAACCTGATTTGTATCATTTGTCAGTTTGCCAATATCTGTAGGATAAATATTGTTGACCGATGGTAACCTACTGATGTGATGTCACTGGACCCTCATGTCAGAAGAGGCAGGCACAATCACCTGACGAGGCAGTCGGAGCCAGCTCCAACACACCACTGGCTCTCAGTGTAAAATTCTCAACAAATTTCAAGGACTTACTAAGAGAACTACAACAAAAAAGACAAAATATCCCAGTAATTACCTTTTTTTATTAATTGTGTAGTGTAATGAGAATACTCGGGCTATATTAAGTTAAAATAATTGTTAAAATTAACTTCACCTGTTTCTTCTTACTTTTTAATGTGGCTTATAGAAAATATAAAATTGTAGATATGTCTTGCACTGTATTTCTACTAGAGAGCCCTGCTGTGTATTTACATGTGATTATTGACAGTTACCCTGCTAACCCAAAGGTTTGTTGTTGAGTCCACCAACCGCTGCATCAGAGAAAGATGGGCAGTTTCCTACCATGGAATTTACTGCCTCTGCAAACCCTCTGAAGGGTCAGCTGTGTTCCAACTTGACAGCATATAACAGCATTGACCACTTGAAAGTACCGAGTATTCAAGGGTTTACGTTCTACTTTCATGTTGTATTTTATTGTTTAATTTTGGCATATTGGACTTATAATATCAAACATTTGCTTTCACATGTTAACCCCTAAGTGATTAAGGCTGCTCATTTTCCAAGTTTCTTAGCTTGAAATGATACTCATTTACAATGTTATTTTTGTACTATTTTATAATGCCTTTCATTTTAAATTTTTTAAAGAGATGGGAAACATATTTTAGAATATTTACTCAGCATAACTATTAATAATTATTTTAAAAGCAAATATAATTGCTGCTTCTAAGAAGCTTAAAATGATACAAACCCACAAAATATGAAAAATTATATGCTCCTTCACTTCTTGAGAGGTTGCTTAACCTCTTGGTTTTGCTGTACAAAATTTCTCTAGAATTTAGTGACCATATTATATCTGAAACCAGTAAATGCCTTTTAATGAAGAAATCTTTCAAAATGGACAGCTTAAAAGACTTAAAAGTAACACTATGTCAAGAAGGCTTTATGGTAAAGATAAATCTCAATGACACTTTGCTCCATGCTCATATAAAACTGAGCTACCTGAAACTCCTTTGATTTTCTTAGGCGAACTTAAAAGTAGAGGATGATATTAAGTCAGTCCATTACTTTATGAACAATAACTGCTTTTAAGAGCATCTCTTCCATTTCATCTTTCAGGAGCATGTCTTCTGATTTATGAGAACAGTACTTTGACTGATGCACTTATCTTTGCCTATCTTTGTGTTGTAGTTGAAAATGTGTACAGTGTTCTTAGTAAATCAGAACTCATTAAATAAAAAAATGGATAAAAAGCTGAGTTTTAGATTTGGTATCAGGAAGGTTATACTTTTTACTTTTTCACAGAAATAACTGAACATTTAACTCGATTATTAAGTATCTCCTCTTTTTTTCCTAAGAGGTACCAAATAATTGATGATTTAAGGGTTTATTATTTAATGTTACTTAGAGAGGTTTGAAAAAAATTTTATTTTGAAAGTCAAATACCATATGCCAATTTTTAGCCAAATCTTTTATTACTAAGTTTACTTTCATTAAAGTTGCATTAAAATGAAGGCCTGCATTCTTCCTTAAAAAAATACTGAGTACTCCACAATTATTTTATTACTTCCTATATGAGAAATTGCTTCTATGTCTGTGACATCTCACTGATAACATTTATGATATTTATAAAAGTGTTCTTCTGCCTTACTTTGTTGTACTTCAAGATCCATTTTATAGACTATTATTTACAAGCACTTTTTTTTAAGAGAAGCAGACTTAAAGGATCAGAGAATTAAGTAACTAGTTTTATTTCTTTTTCAAATATACTGGTTTATATACAGAGTTCATAAAGTTCATATACATTGTTTTTCACACCAAACCCTTCCTTTAACAATTCCTCCATCCACCCATCAAATTGTGTGACCCTCTATTTAAGCCCTCCCCCACCCTTGGATCCTCGTACACTCTCTACATTAATGGTCCTATACAGTATTTGTCTTTATGAGAGAGTTAGTTCACTCAGCATAATGCTCTCCAGTCCCACCCATGTTAGGTGGTGATTTACAAAATCATTGCTTCTGTGTGCTGCATAGTATGCCATCATGTGAGTACCATAGTTACTCTATCCATTCCACTGTGGTTGGGCATTTGGGCTGTTTTCATATTCTTGCTAGTCTTATTTCTCCTCCCCTTTATTATTATTTTATTTTTTTATTATTATTATTATAGTTTATTTACAAAATTCTAGTACATTGTTTTCCAGAACAGATTCTTCCAATTTCCCTCACCCTCCCTTACCCAAGGAGATGTTTATATTCTTTTTCTGCCAGGTTTCTACTATTTTCCACTTCTTGGTATTATTTACCATCAGTTTATTGTCAGGTGCCATTGAGAGGATTACCACTCATAGCAGCTTATGAACAGTGTATCAAAACCCTGCCCTGCCCTGCACCATCCTTACAATTTCTGCCATGTTCAAACCCATTGCTGCAATTACTGCATCAGTCTGCTTCATTGAGGTTCCTCCTCTTTTGTACTCATCTTTACTTTTCCAAGCATGCTATCTTCTTCCAAGGACTGGCATCTTTTGACAACATGCTCAAAGACAAGGTTTTGCCATCTTTACTTCCTCTTCACCAATGCCACTATTTAAAGGCATCCTTTCTCTCTGGTGTTCCTTATTCATTGTTCAACTTTCACATGCAGCTGAAGCAATAGAAAATGCCATAGCTTGGGGTCATTGCACCTTATCCTTTAAACTGGCATCCTTGCTCTTTAGCACTTTAAAGAGGTCCTTAACAGTAGCTTTGTTCAGTGTAACACATTTTTTATTTGACTGCTACTACCCTAAGTGTTGATTGTGGATCCAAGCAAAATAAAATTCTTGAAAATACCTGTTTACTGCCCTCTAGTATGATGTTACCTTTTGTTCCAGTGGTGGGAATTTTTGTTTTGTTGATCTGGAAGTGTTATTCATATTGAAGGCTGTAGTCTTTGATCTTCTCAGTAAGTCTTGTCACATTGTATGAGTATTCTCAGTGTTCTCTTCTACTCTTTGTTCTCTTTCCCTACTGCCCCACAATTCCTTAGTTGTTATTTCCTGAAGGCTTAAACCCTTTAACCTAAAACATTGGAATCATATCTTCTTGTTAATAATCTGCACTAAAACTTTAGTATTTTGGATGGCAGTTAAAAATCACTTCTTATGCTCGCTTCAGCAGCACATATACTAATATTGGAATAATACAGAGAAGATTAGCATGGCCCCTGTGCAAGG